>NC_081844.1:85911378-86245133 GCF_963259705.1 Myotis daubentonii | reverse complement strand
GCCCTCTTTCCTGATAATGGTCATCATGTGCTGCAACAAGCATTGTGGGTCAGCCTTAGCCAGATAGATTTTACAGCCTCCATCTGCTTCACTCACAACATGAGATTGTAGCATATATTTCACCAATCAGTAAACCGCATTTATCAAGAGCTCATAACATATATAGACCTATACCTGCTGTTGTATATCTATTCTAATATAATATCCAGAAAGCAGCAAGTACCACATCTCTATTGTGCTAAAAATTTATATATATTTAATAACTTATATAGCACCAGGATAATCTATAATAATAAAAGCATAATATGCTAATTAGACCAGACAGCCAGACGACCTTCCTGACGAAGCCGGGACTGCGAGGGATGAGCCCCTTGCAAGAATTTCGTGCATCGGGTCTCTAGTGTCTATATAACATTTCAGAGCTTACCTCAAATTCTCTTAAAGAGATTCTTTTCCTTTTTTTCTTATTTGCACATGAATTTCAAGCACTGGAGCTTTGAATAAAAATGTTCAAAATTCCAAAACTTCATGAATAACTTTGATGTAAAAGACTTTTAAAGCCCACTGAGCTGAACATATTAAAATATTTCTTTCACTATTTCCATTTTAGGGTTGATTCTAATTACAAGAGATACTGGAACAATGTCAGTCTCTAGAAATTAAATTAAATTCTCCATTAATTATTTTCCTTACTCATCAGAGAGATGCCCAGCACAGCTCTTTGCATTGCTGTGCACCTCCTCCCTCCCACAACTTTTCTCAAGGATTGAAAGTGTAGAAAAAAGATGCATTTCAATGGGGGAGGTGGGTGGGGATGGAGAGAATCAAATGTGAACTAAGGCCGAGAAGAGAGGAGCTAGATGGGGAATGAGAGATTGATTATGGGAGGAAGTAGGTTATCTGGCTTGATTAGAGAGGAGTGATGGGAAAATGTCACAAAGAAGTAATTTTTTTATTGGCTATGAATTTTTATTTATTAACTACACTCTAGAGGTGAACATTAGAGCTTATGCATACATTCCTTTCAGGTTCTTCTTGGCCTGCCTCTGGGTTGGAAGACATCAAGAAACTGGTTCTACAATGCAATGTCCTGTCTGAGGTTATATAAACCAGTGAATTTTACATGGACCAAAGATCAGAGAGAAAATTCACAACATGTGTGGAGTATAAAAATACGTAATACATCAGTTTGACACTTAACAGCATTTAAATATTCTGTGTTTCAGGTATCACCCACGATGAGGAAAAGTGATAGCTGTGCCAGCTACCAGATATACAAACTTGAATAAGACAACTCTTTTCTTTCAAAGGGTTATGGGCTTACGCAAGGATAGTGATGGTGGTGGGATGGACACATAAATAAACTTCTTCCATATAGTATTAGAGAGCAGTACATGCTAGGGAAGCACACAGAAGGGATATTCAACCATGTTCAGGAGATCAGGATTGTTTCCCAGAAAAGATTGTGTTCAATCTGAGTTTTAAGGGACCAAAGTATTCTCAGAGTTGTGACTGGCATGCAAGGCAGAGGGAGCTTCAGGATTTTGAAGACTATTGATATCCTGGAATAAGAAAAACCCAAGATACTCAAAGGCATTCTAAACTCTAAATATGACTCTCATTTTGATAATTTTTAGAACCCCATCCCCAACCTTCGACAGAAATCAGGCATGCTTCTGAGAATAATTAACTGTCACACCAAAGAGCTTTTCTTACTATTCACTTTAAAGGAAACACACCGTCAGCACAGTAAGTCTCTATTAACCCCTACTCCACTTAATTTTCTTTAAGTATGTATCACTTTCTATAACTCATTTGCTGATTTATTGTCTGACTATGCCCACTAAAATGAAAGTCCAAAAGAGCAAGGACCTAGTAGTATATCTTGCTCATCTCTATATCCCCAGTGTCTAGAATAGAAGAGGCTCAATAGATTCTTGTCAAATGAATGAATGGTTGCCTTCTCTACCAACTGGAACAAAGGTTAATAACATCTGGTGTACTTCTGCCTTGAAATTTCTAGAAGCATTTTAATGGACCACATTCCTTAATTTTAGTGAATACTAAGTCATAAAACAACATCAAAACATCTATTCAGTCACTTAAAAAATTATTGTGGAGTATTTGACAAAATATAATCATTGTCACCGTGCTAAGTATTTTTATGATAGCAACCTATAAATTCTGTGCAAATACTGTAAATCTCAAATGGCGAATTTTATACAGAGAACATTTTATATGCTTACACAAAGACAAATAATACAAAGGAAAACCAATTCCATTTATCAAGTGCTTGTTGAGTAGTTATTATGGGACAAAGCTTTTGGGTAAAAGAAGTCGGTAATCATTCCATGATATAAGTATGGTTTACAAAGCCAATCTGAATCTCTTTGGAAGACCCACTATAATTAAAATGTCTTTCAAGTTGTAGACCTGCCTCATGGTATAAGAACCCCAGTGAAATAATATTCAATTTTGAATTGTCCCATGATATTCTCATCTTTCTACATGCTATTGCAGTGGTAATCATAGTGACAAAAATCATAACAATGATTAAAATATGAAGACTCACAGCAGGGCCCTGTGTATATGGAGCATCCCTGTTACCCTCATTAATACTTCATGGGTGGGCAGGTGTTGCCATTATCTCTGCTTTGCTGTGAGAAGACTGGGGCATAGAACTATCATTTCAGGACCTGTAAAAATATTTGACCACAGGGCTAAAGTTTCTCATCACTACACCAATATACTTGCATTTTTCTTTTTAAGTGAGAAATCTACTCATTTAGTTCTTAGTAGATTTAGAATTCATATTAATTTCTGTTATTAAGAGCAGTTTTCTTGTTTATCTACTTTATCATAGACTTAAATGTACAAAGAATCAATGCTAAATTCATTTGCTAGTGAGCTGGAATCTCACTTTCATTTCTGAGGTTCCTGCGGGGACCTTTGAAGACAGAGAAAATAAAAATGATAGACATCGTAGGGCCCTGGTTGTGTCTCAAAGCAATTAAAGATCAGAAGTCCTTCTCACAACTTGGCTCTTGATGACTTTTCTTAAGCAGCAGTTGCAAGGGCATACTCATATCATATCATGAGTAAGTTCATTTGAGACAGTGTAATATGTTTTGTTCAAGCTGTTAATGCCGGCTCTCAAATGAGGTGAAAACATTTTGTTAACCCACATAATACTTTCTCTCGCTTGCCCTCCTTTCAGGCTCCAGTGATACTTGATACAAATAATGACTTAAGTGATAGTGAGATCAATAATCCCCATTGGATCTGGCTTTGAGCTCAAACCCATTTGTTAAGGAATCCATCTGTGTATAGTGGAGAGCTCAAAGACATCAGGCCTACACAGACTTTTGTTCGTGGTGGCCCTGCTTCTTATCAACTGTATGTCCTAGGGCATGTTGCTTATTCTTCTTGGTCTTCTGTTTCTTTTACTTAAAAACATATTTTAAATGCTCACACCTGCTTCTCAGGGTATATATTTTTTCCTAGTAAAGACTGTGCAAACACAATGTTAGCCGTGAATAGGCACTTAATAAATAAACAGTACTATACTTTGATGACACAGCCAGGGACAACTTCAGCGTGAAGCAGCAGGGTAAAATTTCTATCACCCCTGACCCTGGAGTTAGCCCATGGAATAGGAAGGAGAGATGAATTTATCCAGCAGGCTCTGATCCCACCACAGGGATCAGAGCTGTAAGATTTTAGTCTCCTTACTTAAGATCTTTCCTTGTCTAGGCACAAATGTGTTTCTTCTATTTAAAAAAATAGAGGACAAAATCAAAGAGAAAGTCCAAATAAAGCTCTTTGGCTTGGGCTTTGAGCCGTTCATTGATTAGTTCATTTATTCTTAAGGAGCTAGGAAACTCACACATACCAACTGTTGATGAAGTATAGACGGCTAAGTCATAGATCTAGGTTCCGCTAACAGTTACGTGACTAGTGAGTAATGAGCGGGGAGCAGAGCTAATGTGAGCATCAAACTTTCCTAGAATCTTCAATGTTTCCCCACGAATATAGCTTCCTCAATCACCACCCAGTATGTATTTGCTTTGTTTTCTTAGAGGATGAGAATTTGATTACATATTTTTTTCTTTTCATGGCATTAAAAGATAAACTATTCAGTTGTATATGTTTCTCTATTTAAAAAGTAACTTGGAACAAATCTTAATAAGAGCTTATTTGGGGAAGAGGAAAAGAAAATCTCCCTGTAGCCTATGTGGAAACAAATGAGGGGGGAAATTGTAAAACATTTTAAATTAGCTTTCCTTAAATGTTTCAAATAATTCATGGCCAGTTATTTTAATCACTGCTCCTCTTTCAAAAAGTATTAGCCACAGTGCTATCTCCGCTGAAGCATGGAACATTATCTAGTTTTGCAGCCTTGTACTGAATTTATCAGAGCCAGTGAATTAGAAATAGGTTAGGGCCTTATTTGCATATGTAAATATGAAAACTTCTTTGGGTGACCGCAAAGTCTCCATCTCTGCTTCCAGTTCCAAAACACTGCCTGGAACTGTGATGAAAATCGAAAGGCACAAGTGACAGACAGGGAGACCAGATGGCTGTGCTGTAGTCAGGAGACAGGGGTCCTTGCTTACAAATCAACATCAGGTTTTTAAGTAGTGACAATGCTTTCTCTTCAAAGCCAGATTAATTTTGTTAGCTGCTTGCTCTCCAGTGGCTGCTTTTTTATGGTCCAGATAATTCACTGAAACATTTATGGTTTATCCATTTTTACATTTTTTTAAAATATATTTTATTGATTTTTTACAGAGAGGAAGAGAGAGGGATAGAGAGTTAGAAACATCCATCAGCTGCCTCCTGCACACTCCCCACTGGGGATGTGCCCGCAACCAAGGCACATGCCCTTGACCGGAATCGAACCCGGGACCCTTGAGTCCCCAGGCCGACGCTCTATCCACTGAGCCAAACCGGTCAGGGCCATTTTTACATTTTTAGTTCAAGCAGCTATCTACGACACGGACATGCTTCCACAAATTAACCTCACTTGTTAATATAAACTGAAAACATGCAACACATATAAGCTAATCATTCTGAGTTGAAAGCTTTACCTCTCCTGAAAGCCTTCTTTGTCTCACTCAAACTGGCCTTACCACCTCTGAATTCCCGTAGCATTTTCACCAGGAATTTCAATATTTGAAGAGTTAATAAAGAGTGGAGGATGCAGAAGCCTAGCTTTACTCACCATAAGCTGTTCCCTGTCAAAATGCCTCACTCTGTCCCATGCCACGCATAACTTCTGGGCAGAAATTCCACTAAAACCCTAAATACCACTAAAAACCCTTAATTCTGGTAGGTTGCTCTATTAAACAATTTAATTCCATCTTTTTTGTCTCCCTAATTTTTAATGCACTGTGTGATACATAGCAGAGTTGATGCTACGTTGCTGGAATGGATGAACAAATGTTAACCCTGGGAATTTTGAATGATTTGTATACATACATGTAGATTTGCTCAAATATACAGACACTTTAAATCACTACTATGCAATATACAGTTTTGCAATTTAATATGTTAAGTACTAAGCAAAAATGATAAAGTTTTACTAGAAATCTTCCTCACTACCTCTTTATTCTAGCCCCAGGGCCTTGGCTTATACTCTGTCCTAAAGGAGTTTCCTCCTCCTCCTGTCTTCTCTCATCCAACTCAAAGCCCTCCTCCTCTACAACATTTTTTCAGCTTAGTCCAGATTTCATTGAGCCTTTCTTCCAAGGAATCTGTCTGCTTCCATCAAAGCAGGGGGGATCATCATACCCTGACTTGCTGGGGTGTTGTCTACTCTACCATTACTATTCTCCAACCTAGGAGAAGTTTAAATAACTACATTAAATAAAAGGAGTGGAAGCAAGAAAGGATGAGAGGGAGGACGAACAAAGTTTTTCTTAATTTTGTTTTTGTATGCAGGCACCCTGCCGCTGTTTAGCAAAACCATCTACTTGCAGTGATAAATTACTTGCAAATTATATCAACCCTAAATTGCTTCTCAAAGTTCCTGGCTGCTGATAGCAGCAATGTTTTATGGAGATTTACTAGTAAACAAGGTGATTTGGCAAAGGAGCATCAACTCACACTTGTACAGCCCTGAAATGAGTTTTGGTGGCAGAGAGAGACTGAGAAATGAGGTAGATGTCCCAAATCCACAATTTGTCACTTTGTGTACTCGTGCTGCCCGAGTTAGCTGCAGCACAGATGTTTGGTGGTCAAAGACATTTAACCTTCATTACTGCTTAGAGGAGGCATTTGCCTATACTGATTTAGAATAAAGAAAAAATACTTCTATGCAGATGGCTTCTGACTGCAGTCTCCGGTGAACTTTTACTGTCTTGCTATTTTGTTTAATGCCATGTAAAAATGCTCAGTGGGGAGGGAGAGGTGAGAAGTTAATACTTGAGTCTCTCTCTCTCAGACACCACACACACACACACACAGAGCCATTTTCCAGAGTGACAGCCTAATAAAAAATCTCCATGTTTATTTCTTTCTACTGAACCAAAGTTGAACTGCAACCATGTGACACTTCTGTTTTTAAAATGAGATATAATCACTGTGTCGGCAACATATAAGAATTATTATTATACTTAGGAATCAAATTGCACACAGACTTGTCTGACTCTTAACCTGGCCTCTGTCCCTTTGGAACAGAATCTTCACACATAACAACCCATCTGCCATCTTTTGGGGAGTTCCCTTTGCTCTCTCACACTGCTGCCAGGTTTAGGCACCAGAACAAACCCATTTCCACATTCTTGTCATGTGCTTGGGCTTGGCCTTCAGCAACCACTCCCTTTCATGTGATGAAGGGGTAGAACGCCTTGAAGGGTTATCTTTAAATTAGGTCAAGAGGAGATAATTCAACAAAGAACATTCTCTTGCATCTAAGCAATTGAACAGACATTTTTTTCCCAATGTCTATGTCCTCCCATCAAAATGTCTTCTTTCCTGGACAAACAGAAATGTGGAATATACAAAGTAAACTCAAAGGTTTTTTTTTTTTAATATATTTTATTGATTTTTTTACAGAGAGGAAGGGAGAGGGATAGAAAGTCAGAAACATCGATGAGAGAGAAACATCGATCAGCTGCCTCCTGCACACTCTCCACTGGGGATGTGCCCGCAACCAAGGTACATGCCCTTGACCGGAATCGAACCTGGGACCCTTGAGTCCGCAGGCCGATGCTCTATCCACTGAGCCAAACCGGTCAGGGCCAAAGGTTTTTTAATATTAAAAATAACAAGTGCTTTGTGATTATTAGGCACTCTGCTCATCTTAGTATATTCCAGTTGAGTGCTAATGTCATTGCAATCGGTAGGTAGAAAGTCAATTTTTTTTTCTTTTTTAATCCTCACCAGAGACAATTTTTCCATTGATTTTTAGAGAGAATAAAAGAGAGAAGGAAAGATAGAGAGAAACATGGATGTGAGAGAAACACATAAATTGGTTGCCTCCTGCATGCCCCTGACCAGGGCCCGGGCCGGGGAGGAGCCTGCAATCTTGGTACATGCCCTAGACTGGAATCGAACCCCAGACCTTTCAGTCCACAGGCGATGTTCTAGCCACTTAGGCAAACAAGCTTGGACTAGAAAGTCAACTCCCATCAGGTCTCATTAATTTACACTATAGCCAAATTAGAGGAGTATGAACAGGCAATGCATCCAGCACCTGCAGCAGGTGGACCCACACATCCCACATCTCCCCTGTATAAAGGCCTTCCTCATAGTTTATAAATAAGTGTAAACAAATATAATCAAGAGTTATCTGGGGGCCAAAGCTGGGCAACACCCATAGGCAGCGTGTTTTACAAGCATTCTTCATTTTAATATTGAGATGAAGGTCAGTAGGTTAATTGAAACTTAGAATATGCTGATGTGCACATCAATAAAGTCTGACAATTTTGTAACTTCATTAACTTTTGGTCTTTTGCATCTGGGAAAAACAGATTTCACTATTCTCTGTATGTCAGTTCTTGAGAGATACCTGACAGCCACCCTGAACACTCTAATAATAATATTATAGCAAACATGTACCATGCCATGTCCCTGTGAAGTGTAGCTATTGCAATTTAAAGCGTATAAGAATCATAATGCAGATTCCTGGGTCTCTAAGCCCAGAGATTTTAATTCAGAAGGTTAGAGGTGAGGCTCATGTCTGAATGTAAAGACTGAGGCAAGCCCTATTTGAAGCACCACCTTATAATTAAGGCCTAAATGTAGAACCTTACTAAGCCCCAATGACTCCTTATACCATGATAGGGCATGTCCAGTTCAAGTGTGTCCTTTGAAAATTGATCTTAAGGTTGAGTAGTATTCTAAAACCTATATAATCTTAATAACCATTGTCACCCCAATACATTTAATTAAAAAATTGATTTTTAAGATGTGTACATGCTTGTAAGATTTCTGATGATAAGCTTTATTGTAATGAAGTTGACTTTACTACAAATGTCCGTGATCCTATTTAAGAGTTCTATTCAAAAGTCTAGTATTATACTAGGCAGCACACATTGCAATTAAAAAATTAAGCCTAGATAGGAATCCTGAACTTACTGTTGATAAATGTATGAGCTGAGACTAGTTAATGTCTCTGAGCCAGTATTTCCTTATCTATATATTGAAGATGACAATATTTTTGTCTTGAGCAGGAAATGTGATAACAGTAGGCAGCTAGTTAGATATTAACAGAAGAGAAGAGAGCCAGCCATCTAATTAAGCCAGATTAACTAGGAAGCAACAGTTTCCCATCACCCCAGGGGACAGCCACATCCTCCACTAAAGAGACCTAATCCCCCAGCAGGCAGGAGAGACCACTTTCCAATCTCCCCAGAGAATAACCTATCCATCCCACAGGCTAATGGGGGAGGAAGAACCAATGAAGGGAAAATTCCTTTACTGGGCGCGTGCATAGTAGAAGCCAGATGACAAAGCAAAACTATGAGTCATTCACAGAAGCCAAAATGGTGACCATAGAGGGGAGGAATCTAGCCTGGGATTATCTGGAAAAAGAATCGGATAGGGTAAGGGCACGAGATCCCAGAAGATGCACAAAAGTGATTGGATAGGGGGAAGGTCCAGCACAAGCCCATAAAGGATTAGGAAGAAGATTGTTTAGTTTGAAGAAAAGCCTGGTCTCTCCAAAGCCCAAGGAAATATAATCAAATCTTAACCAAGGCCCCAGGTATGTCCTCTCTCCCTAGCAGTCACATAGGCTGAAGAGCAGTGAGGAAAGTAGGCTGGACATAACAGAGACTCTGCTGTCCTACTAGAGCCTGGGACACCAGGCTAATGGCACAGCAGCTCCGGGTCCCCGCCCTCCTCCTGGGCTTGGTGAGAACAGTGTGGGCCTGAGGCCCTCGAGGCTAAACTTCTACAATGAGATGGAGCTGAGTCACCTGCTCATGGATGAGGCAGTGTGGCAGCCTCTTCAGGAGCATCTCTGTCCTGCATGCCCCTCCTATAAATCTTGCCACTATTGCTCACATCCTCCTATGCATGAGTCCCCAAAGTGCTTGTCTTGTGACTTCATAAGAACCCATTTCCTGACAGGTCCAGTAGACCCACCTTCGCCCCAATCCATGGCCAACAACAATAATGTATATAAAGCATCTACCACAGTGCAGAGACATAGTAAGCACTCAGTAACTGAGGGGAATTAGCATTATTACTATTTTAGTGCTTGACTGTTAATAATACCCTCTATAACCAGTGATATGGCCTATTAGGATTTCAGCAGCACCAAAGAGAATAATTTGTCTTGACTTTATCTCCCTTTATGTTCCTCTTGTTTCAAGGCAGACCCTAATGCTCTTTCCTGGTTCAAAGCACCACAGGGGGTATAGCCTTGGGGATGGAACAGCTGTGTGTGTGAAGCCCCACATAGAAACCCAGTGAGTTAATGTCATTTGAAACATGGTTTTCTTATGTGTAAATTAGCTTGCAGATTTGCAAGCTTCCTACCACTAATTACTAGATTAGCTAGAGTTACCCTGCAGGGAGAGCAGCAATGAGGAAGACAAACATGGCATTCTTCTGTGAATTTTCATTTGCATAGTTACCGAACTCTAGGCTTGCAAGAAGACAGGCCCTGCTTCTCCTGGTTAAATCGAATATGACATTTACAGTTTTACACAAGAATATTAGGCAACAAATTAGCCCAAAGCTGCAATTAATCACAATCCAGAGTCAACCCAAGGGAACAGAGAACTAAACAAATACATTTTTTAACATTTAGCCCTCCTCTTGATACATGCAAGTTGGATAAGATAATTTACTAACTCAAAAACATGCTGGCTGAAATTGCAGCCAAGAAGCTTTGGCAAGAAAGTTGTAACGTTCACAGTTTCAGATGTATAGTCACTTGGAATCAATACCTGACTTCAAATCTCAATTCTCACTAACTTCTTGCATTGACTAAATGTTCGCCAAGACAGTCTTGTATGCAAGGAGGAGAAGGATTCCTGATTCAGACAGTTTAAGCAACTATCTCGGCACACCTACAGGAAAAGGGGAGGGGCCACAGGGGTTCCTGCAGGCAGGGCTGGAGCCAAGGGCTCAAGGGATGTTAACAGCATCTGGTCTCCCTTGTCCCTGTGTCCTGGTTCTGCTTTCCTCTCTGTGTAGCACCTTTACAGCTAGAAGTCTCATAAGAAAAAGATGCTCTCTCTTTCTTAACAGCTTGAAAGCATCCCTACAATTGAGTCACATGCCCACTGTGAAATAATCTGGTGGCCTATATTGTTGCAATGATTGGCTAGGCCTGGGTCACGTGCCTAACCCTGAAACCTGGTGGAGGCATCTTCACCTAAACCACACCAACAGGGAATGCTGGTGGTTTTGTTGTCCCAGGGAAAGCAGAATGTTGTTACCACCCAAAGGGAAAAGTGAGCTGAAACCAGAAAGGAAAATATAACCGATGCACACTATTGTAAATGATTCCACTGTTCAAAGTTTCAGTTTCCATAATTGTTCAAATATAAATAATAGCTATCATAATAGTATCTACCTCTTGGAATTATGACCATTTGCATAAATTAAAAGCCGAATAATTGTGTTTTATTATCATTGCTTTCTCCAAGTTATTATCTGTACGCATTCCTATTGGCCCTAACAATTGATTTCACTTTACCTTTTCACTACTGTAATTACAAATACATTATCTTTTATAAGTTAATTATGTTATCCTGTTCAGCAAGTTGTTCTTTAAGCATAAAAATGGAAGTAATTCTGAAAGTCACACATAAAGTTGTAAGCATGGTTAGAGTTAGCCTTTCAGTCACCCAACCTGAGAGTGAAGAGGAATTTGTGGGATTTAAGGAGGTCAAACACCAGGATTCATCACCTGTAATACCTTTGACGGTAGATGCACATCAGAGTCAAGTAAAGATACAGTTGTGTGGGGCTTTTCTTTCTGAGATATTGATGCCAGTGTAATTAGCTAGCTATTAATAATCGGAAAGGAGCGAAGGGAAGGCCAGACATTACAGGCATGTTCCCTGTAAAACACTGGGGGAGGGGTCCAACAAAGGGAGGCTAGGTGCATGTCCCGTAAAGTTGGAATGGCATAGGGGAGGTGCCTGTATGTCAATCATGCCTGGGGACAGAGATGATTGGCCAGAATGGGCATGGCCACTGCAGGCAGTTCACTCTCCTGGTTCCTCTTAGCATGCCTGGCTCATGGCTCACACTAGGATTCCTGGCCTTCTCCCGTGTGGCCTCGAGTCATGTGGACCCCCCACACACAATGGACTAATGGGCTGCCACTAGCCTGGTGTTGTATTAGACCCTGTTCCAACATGGAACGGAAACTCTGGACACTGGCTTTAATTTTAACTCTATTGAATCCACAGTTATACTTCTTCCATGATTGGATTAAAGGAAATGGGTCTTTGGAAACTCAGGAGTGTAATTCCATGAAAATAAAGCTTTCTACCATATCTCATCCTCTCCTAGGGGCCTCCAGAAATGCTTATTCCAGCAGAACCTCAAGAACCCCACTCCCACTAGCAACAGGGAAAGAAGAGGAAAGTTTTTATCTGGTGATAATATCAGTTACAATCTGTGCCCAGATCACCTCATGAGAAAAGTTTCTCGATTTCTTGATATTTATGTGTACTTAAACCAATTTCATATTTTATAGTGTCCCACAGGAACAGGGGAAGCAATATTCCCCAAAACTCTTCCTTGAAAAAATATACCAATTTCCATTATCATAAGTTAGTTGAAAAGTCCCAAGATATTTTAATCTTCATTCTAACAATGCAAACAAACCCAATAACTTATAAAATAATAGTTTGTAAAAACAAACAAAAAATCAGAGCACAGAATGTAAAAAAAAAATCTAAATAAACTAAATTCCAGAAAATTACAAGTCCTTCAAAGAGAAGAGATAGATAACACTATTAAAAATATAAAAAACAGGTGCTAGAAGTGAAAAATTTCATATTAGAAGTGAAAAATTAGCTTTCTGGCATAATAGCAGACTAGATAGACAGCAGAAAAAAAAGAGAACTTGAAGATTCATCAGTAGAAAATACTCAAATGGAAACATCAAAAAGTGGGGAAAGGGGGTTAAAAATCAGAGGTTGCTGAGACAGTATCAGTGTATATGTATTTACACTGCCAGAGACAGAAGGGACCAGAAAAATATTTTTTATTGATAATGGCCAAAGACATTCTAAAATTGATAAAAGACATCTATCCATAGATGTAAGAAGCTCAGTGAAAACAAAGCAGAATAAATACAAAAAACTTACATCTAAACTTACCATGGTCAAACTGATGAAAAACAAGAACAATGAGCAAATCATAAAAGCAGCAAGAGAAAAGAGACCATAAATGTCAGCAAATCAAAAACACAACAGCCAGATTATGTTTATCCTAGGAATCAAGTTTAGTTCAACACTTGAAAATCAACCAATGTATTTTACCACAGTAAAGAATAAAGGATAAAAATCATGTAATTATAGCAATACATGCAGAAAATTCAGCATCTATTTATTATAAAAACTCTTAGTAAATTAGGAATCAAAGAAAATGTGCTCATCTGATAAAGGGCATCTTTCAAAAAGTACTGAAACCTAGCATTATAGCATTTAACAATTAAATGCTGAATATTTTCCTTCTTGAATCAGTAGTGAGGCAAGAATGTCTATTTTAATGATTTCTATACAGTATTCTACTGCTGGTCTTGCCCAGTGCAATACAGGTTAGAGAGAAATAAAAATGTCTGTTTGTAGATGGCATGATTGAGCACGTAGAAACACAATGGATTCTATAAGAAAAGTAATAAAACTAACACAATCTACAAAGCTCACATGGGTGACGTAAATATTTTTGAAGAGTACTGGTTAGGTATTCTGTAGAACGTTCCGCAGTTTGGGTTTGTCTGGTATTTGTTTGTTTTCCTCAAACAGGTTTGCCTGGGGTTGGAGGTGTTTTGCAAGAACATCACAAATGTACTCTTTCTATCATATCATATCTGGGGTACATGTTATATCAACATGATTTATCACCAATATTACATTTGATTACCTGGCTAAGGTAGCATTATCAAGATTCTCCATGGTCATTTCTTCATTCCATCATGTACTCTTTGGAAGCAAGTCAAGTCGCTAAATCTAGCCAATAGTTGGGTTGGGGAAAGGGAGGGCGGATTAAGCTCTACCATAAGAAACAGTATCTACATAAATTACTTGGAATTCTTCTATAAGAAAGACTTGTTTCTTCTCCCCCATTTATTAATCCAATCATTTATCTTGTTTTTACTTCATGTTAGGGTCTAATAGTATGTTATTAATTTTGTTATTTAAATTGTTCCGGCTTTGGCCATTGGCATCTCTTTCAGGTTTGCTCCTATGTCCCCTGGACCAACCTCCCAAACTTTTTATTTTTGAGCCCTTTCTTATATTTAAGCACTACACGAAGCTCCAGGCTCACCTGGTATTTCCCTTCTTCAGCCCTAGAACAAACAATTTCTCTAAGAAAGACACAGATACCTTTGATTGGAGAATAGTATCAAGAAACCAGATCTGAGCATTGAGTATTCTCATTGATACCAGGTGGTCACTGCTCCTTAGCTTTCTTTGTGGACAGAGCCAAGAAATTGGATGTATGCATACTAACTCATGTATACATACATATCTGTAATTATTTCTGGGTATCTTCATCTATAGCTCTGATAAATTAAACAAATGTTAATACTAATATCTGCTACTTGAATCCAGTGTCACATAATTAATTCTAATCTCCCCCCTTGCTTACCTATAACTTTGCTCTCCAACAAAGAAAAGACTATCGCCCACTACCATGCATATCCATTTATTTATGTGTTTGACTTCAGTATACAAGGCATTTTCAAAATTGTTAACCTGTATCCCCAGGATAAACAACCTTACCAAGTAGAGTACAGGGCTTATGTTCAATTGATTTTCTTTTAGCCCTACAGTTTCTTCTTAAAAATCTCTTTTTCAAAGTTACTTAATTCAACTTATTCCCTCATCCCTTTCAGTGAAGTTATGTCATACATATGCAATACAGATAGATTCTCTTGTCACAGTCAACATTTCATCCTGGAATATCCTCCAACCTCCTCATTGATTTTTAATTCAATTTGCACACATTAAAGTTTACTCTCTGAGATGTAAATTTCAGTGGCTTTTGAGAAATTCATAGAGTCATGTATTCACCATTCACATACCATATAATGGACCCACCACCCTAAAAATTCTTCTGTGTTTCCCCTTTATAATACACCCCTCTGACCTCCCCTAACCTCTGGCAACCACTGATCTGTCTTTGGCTCTATGTTTTTTCTTTTCTAGAATGTCACATACATGGAGTCATGCAATATGTAGACTTTTGAGTCTAGGTTTTTCACTTAGCAAAATGCATTTAAGAATCATCCATGTTGTTGTGTGAATCAATAGCTCATTCCTTTTATTGGTAAGTGGTATTCCATTGTATGGCTATATATCCATTCATCTATTGAAGGACATTTTGAATGACTCCAGTTTCGGGCAATTATAAATAAGGCTTCTATAAACATACATGCAGGTTTCCGTGCAGAGAGAAGTCTCCGGATCAAATGGATAATACTTAGTAATGTGGTTGCTGGGTCATATGGTAAGTCTGTTTACTTTTATAAAAAAACTTGCAAACTGTTTTTTCAAAGTGGCTGTCCTATTTTGCATTTCAACCAACAATAAATGAGAGTTCTTATAACTCTATATCTTCACCAATATTTGGTATTGTCACTTTTTTTAATTTTCTCATTAAGGGTATAGATCTGCATATAGTTAATATGAATAAATGCATTAATGTTTTAATCCCAACTGTATTGACTATAACACGTTAGGAAAATAGCAGCCTAAATTAGTGTTAGGAGGTTTGTTTTATAAATGTTGTAAGAAGTCAGGTCTCATTTAGAGGAATAAAATGATTTGGGGCAGAAATGGCAAAATGGTTCATCTCATGTGTTCTGTAATTGTTAGAGGTACGCTTGGAGCTTTTGTTGATGGAAAATCCATGTGTGGGTGGGACTCAGTCTCTGCCTCAACCCAGCTCCAAGGAGAAGAACAGCAAGCAGTTGACTCAGCAAACCTTGCCCCCTTTTTTGATAATCTCTACATCTTATTTATGACTCTGGGCAGTGCCGGCACAAAATGAATGTCTCTATTATTTTCTGATGGGCCCCATGTGCTCAGGGTTCTGCTTGCCTCATATTAGTGACTAATTCTTCCTCCTCCCTCATCTCTCATTCCACACCTCCTTATGTTGCCCCTTCCTTCAAATGGCATAGGAGGTGAGGGGAGAAGTGGGATCATGCTGTGAGCACATCTTTTCTCATAGCTGAGAGCTGTATCCTTTTTATTAAATTCAAAATTGTGCTTAGGGGAATGAACGCAGTGTCACGGATGGATGAAGTAGGTGCTGCTTTCTTCACATGTAACAGAAAATAAAGTCCACGAACCATGCACACCAGTAAAAAGACATCTTTAGGGAAACATTAAAAAACCCGGAATAGCCTTAAAATCACGACTCTATGTCCAAAAAGATAAGTTATGACATAGATAACTTAACATTTAAAATAAAAGGAGTGGAAAGAAAAGAGGCAGGAGATACTTTCCCCTCCAACATGGCCGGAAGAGTCCTTTTCATCTCCAACAGAGGCAATCAAGGCTAATGGGAGCATGAACGTGGCCTCAAGCCAGCACTCAGGAGGCACAGGAGAAGGCATCAGCGGGCTGCTGGCCCTTCTGGGAGGCAGGAAGGAGTGACAGGGCCCCAGAGCCAGAGAAGCAGCCCACAGAGCTGTTAAAAGCTACTTTCAAAAGAAAAATCATCTTATTTTGATCTTGTGGTTTATATTCCAAGGGATATAGTTTCAGCTACTGAAAACTTTAATTTCCCCCCCAAAAAATATTCATGGAAAACATTTACCCCAATTACATACCTGGATTTCTCACTGCTGTGATTATGGTGATTAACAGGGGGAAAGGGTGGGGAAACAGAAGAGGGTGAAGGGGGTGCGGATAAATGGTGATGGAAGGAGACTTAACTTGGGGTGGTGAACACTCAGTACGATATACAGATGAAGTATTATAGAATTGTACACTTGAAACCTATATAATTTTTAACCAATATCACCCCCAATCATTTAATAAATGTTTTTAAAAAAGAAAAGAACATTAGTGAGTGAATGCCTCATCACAATAAGCATTTTTTAAAAAGTTATTGTATGGCTGAATGATAAATGAATGTATGAATTAATAAATGAATGTATTTAAAGGATTCCTGATCTTCCTCCAAAAATTGCTCCACCCAGACCCTTCCCCATTTCAGCTGATAATCATTGTTTTTTCATATTCTACATCATATATGTTGCAAAATGTGGGTGGGTACCTATTCCATTCCTATCATCTAGTCTGAGCCATTTGGGGGATTACTGTAATACTCGGGCAATAGATTTTCCTGTTTCTTCCTTTGCCACTCCACAATCTAATCTCAGAGTGATTACTTTAAAATAAAGAATAGAGTAACTCTCTCTTCTCTATAAAACCTTACTTCAGTCAAAATAAAAGCCAAAATTCTTACCATGACCTACAAACCCCATGCGATCTAGCTTCCTGTTATCTCTCTAACTTCATCTCCTTCGGGTCTCCCCACTCCTCACTTGGCTTCTGCCACAGTGGCCTCTACTGATTTTAGAACATGCTGGGCATGCTTCTTCTCCAAGGCCTTTGCATTAGCTGTCCCTCTGTCTGGAATGTTCTTCCCCTCGCTTCATACTTTCAACTCCCTCACACCACCCCTTCATGAAGCTTGCACTGACTGCTCCATTTAATTCTGTAGCCAGTCCCTAACCCACAGTTTTTACTTCCTTACTCTGCTTTACTTATTCACCCCCTTTTAAATACCCTTATCACTGAGCAAGATAGTATTTTGCTTCTTTATGTATTACTAGAGGCCTGGTGCACAAAATTCATGCAAGGGTATGGTCCTTAGGCCTGTTAGGTTACTAGGGCTGATCAGGACCTTCTGGCTGCTGGGGGCCTTTCTTCCCTGGCTGCCAGTTGCTGACTGGGGCTTCCTTTGTTCCATGCCACCCCCTGGTGGTCAGCACACGTCATAGCGAGTGATCAAACTCCCAGTCTCCCGGTCGAACTTCTGAAGGGACACTCACTTTGCATATATATATATATAGTTTGTTGTCTGTTTCCCCCAGCTAGATGCAAACTCTGAGGGTTTTGTTTATTGATGCATTCTAAAGTCTAGAACAGGGGTCCTCAAACTTTTTAAAAAGAGGGCCAGTTCACTGTCCCTCAGACTGTTGGAGGGCCGGACTATAGTTTTTAAAAAAAACTATGAACAAATTCCGGTACACACTGCACATATCTTATTTTGAAGTAAAAAAACAAAACGGGAACAAATACAATATTTGTACTTGCATGTGGCCCTCGGGCCGTAGTTTGAGGACCCCTGGTCTAGAACATAGGATATGCTCAATAAATATTTGTTGAATAAACACAAACTATATTATTATTATCACATAGCAGTCACACACAATGG
Source organism: Myotis daubentonii (assembly GCF_963259705.1). Classification (NCBI taxonomy): domain Eukaryota; kingdom Metazoa; phylum Chordata; class Mammalia; order Chiroptera; family Vespertilionidae; genus Myotis; species Myotis daubentonii. The sequence continues at coordinate 86,227,034 of NC_081844.1, read as the reverse complement.
TCTCGGGTACTACCTTTCTACCATCTTAAAAGATACTAGTGAGAAAAAGAAGGGGCCAGGGACAATTTCTGGGGCCAGCAGTTGTCTGTAGGGGACAGCAGTTGATTCTTTCTCCCTGGCAACTGAGAATCAAGCAGTTGTATTCTGATGAATATCCCCAGGGCTTTAAACACAGCACCAATCCTCAAGCCAGGGAGAGTACAGCTAATGAAATCAAATCGCATATCAATATCAAAGTCATCTCTTGGAAGAGGATAAAATAAAAAAGGAGGAAAACATCAAACTTTGGGCATCAGGGGAGAAGTCTAATAAAGAAAATTCAGTGAAAACCTCAGGGCAAAAATAAGAAGCAGAGGAACTCTGATGTTTTCTCCCAGTTAAAAAACATCTTAGAGTATTTCTTCCCACAGATCCTGGTCATATGCATGCTGGGTGGGGTGGGAAAAGATAAATTAGGGCCTCAAAATTTCACTGGGATGAGAATTATCAAAAAGTTTTGTTTCTAGTGATTCTGTGATCAACAGAGTGGTGACCAGCACAGGTTCCTGGGTCAGACTTCCTGGATTCCCTATGTGACTTTGGAAAATCAGTTTTTACAGTTTTAGATCATATGGCATAAGGTTCTTATAAGGAAAAAAATTAGGTAACATTCATGAAGAAAGTGCTTAATAAATGATGATCATTTCTATTATTAAAATCATATCCACTAAAAGAATATGTTCTGTGACTCTCTTCCCTACTGTTCCTAAATACAGATCTCCCTTCTTCCTCTTTCACCCGGGTAAGCTGTTGCTGGGGCCTCTGTTCCTTTCAGTCCATTACCTGTTGGGTCAGGAGTTACAGTTGGAATAGCTTGCCTTTCCTCTTGGCCCCCTTCAGCAATGCTAATGCTGCTGGGAGACCCCCCAGGTCTTGCCCTAACCCCAATCTTCACTACTGTCCAGAGGGCAGACCTGCTTTTAACTCCAAGTCTTCCTAATCAGGGCAATCCCAGATGTCAAGAATCATGGGAAAATCATGGTCTATTTTAGTTATATGTCCATATAAAGATTCATCGTTACTATTTCCAGCACACGTTTGCTATATTTGCCTGCCCAGAATCTGTTTCCCTTTATTTTGGTAATAGGGTGCCAGCTCACAGCTTTCTCCACTCCTAGCCTTATGATCTGGGTGTGCACTTTCTCACCCCCCTTGACCAGAAGGGGATGTGAGATTGCTCTAATGTCCACATAAGTTTGAGAAGAGAGCAAAGCAGATGCTGGGAGACGGAGAGGGCGAGAGCCAGTCCCAATGGCATTGTTTGAGTCCCTATCAGCGGTTCTCAACCTGTGAGTCGGGACCCCTGAAAATACATCCTGCATATCAGATATTTACATTATGATTCATAACAGTAGCAAAATTACAGTTATGAAGTAGCAACAAAAATAATTTTATGGTTGGGGGTCACCACAACACGAGGAACTGTATTAAAGGGTCGAGGCATTAGGAAGGTTGAGAAGCACTGCGTGAAGCCATGCCTGAAGCTGAACCACCCTCAGTTTGTCAGTTATATCAGCCAATATGTTCCTTGGTTGCCTAATACATATTTAACTGGGTTTTCTGTCATTTGCAACTGTATCTTAATTCTCTATTTATGTGCAATTCTTCTTTCCTTGTTTGCTGTGATATTTATGTCTTTACAGCATCACGGGTCCCTTTGAGAATCTGATGGAAACTCTGAACTCCTTTTCACTCAAAAGACACAAAATACAGAAACACAAATGTTACAAATATCTTCATGTTGTTTAGAATGGAAACCCAATGCAGACCTCATCTCAATAGGTATGAGGAGAAAAGAAAAGAGTGTAATGTAGCTTTTGAGAGCAAGATAATTATTTCTTAACTATTTGATGTTAGGTGAGTGAAGATGGGATGAATTATTTAGAAAGCGGGTACAGTTAAAGGTTTTGTTTACATAAACCTATAAAAGCTGTATACTTAAGGCAAAGATAGAACAGAGAGACAGGGAACGCTCTGCGACTGTAATTACACTGCATGACACATTGACAGCAAGACAACTTCCAGGAATCTATATTAAAGGTAAACCTGCAAAAGAATGAAATAAATTTTATATTTGGTTATTTTTGTGACATTATTTATAGTAGCAAAAGATTGGAAACAACATAAAAGTTCATTAAGAGGAAATTGGTTGAGTAAATGATGTTGGAAGCATATATCAAAGTGTTACACACTTGAAAAGAGAATGAGAAAGCTCTCTTCATTGACATGAGTGAATTCCAAGATACATAATTAAGTGAAAAATGCTACATATAAAGTAGGCTGCATTTCATGCAAGAAAAGAGAGAAAATAATATGTATGCATATATGCTTCTGCTGGGAAAAAAGTCAGTGCAAAGATAAAATCAAAAGCTCATAAAAATGGTTACTTACAGGAGGTGGGAAAGCTGGGAAGAAAATTAGAATTGCTATTTCATAAAACTTTTGCACTTGAACCATGAAAATATTTTATGTATTCAGAAAATCCAAAGTGGTCAACAAAAAGATCATAATAACTCAGATAAAATAATCATTCTGGATGCCCTAAAACATAACTCTTGAACTGAACATACATAGTGAGATATATACTAAGTACCAAAAGAAGTGCAAAAAATAAAATTCATTCACTAGTTTTAGTACAACCTAAAAATGTTTTACAGACATTGTAGGAAAAAATAAATAAACACACATCCATATGCATATATGGAAATTGTTAAATCTAATCGGGGAATATATAGGTGATAATTTTTTCTCTACCGCTATGTGTATTTAAAATATTTATAATAAAGATATATGTAATAAAGAGGGCAAAATTAACAGGGTTTTCATACAGTACTAATTTTACTATGCCTGTGCTAGTTATAAAATTCTACCTGTAAGGAGGCCATACAGTATAGTGGTATGGGATAAAATTTATCTAATTCCAGCTCTGTGAACTTGGATTAATAAGTCATCTTCATCACCCTCTTTCTGGATTTCCATTATGAGCCAGACACTACCGTATGCCAAAAGGTACTGATGGCACCTATAATGATGTATTATTATATATTGTCCTTACCCTGAAGAGGGTTTGCAATCTAGTTGTTTTCACCCAACGGATACCCTGTATGTGTAATTTTATTTTAAGTATTATTTTTCCTCCCCCAGTGTACATGAATTCATTGTATTAACAGTTAATTCAAAATGCACACACACAAGAAACACATCTAAACTCACTCCAAATCTAGAAATGACTTTAATATTGAAATATAATCAACAGTTGATTATCCTGGCAGAATGATTCATTCCTTTTTTTTTCTTTAATGAGAAAGGTACTTTGTTTTATGCTTGTGTAACTGGGTCTGGGAATTTTCCCCAACAATTTAATGAATCTTTTCATAACATGTAAAATATATTGTAAATATACTATTGAGCACAAGAAAAGGAAAATATACCTCCTTGCTGAATTTCAAGCTCAAAAACAAATGCTTGAGTGCCTCTTTTTTTCTTTTTAACCAACAAGCCACACTACCTCACAGCTCAAAAAGAAGATGGAAAAGGGGTTATTTTTAAGCCTTCCCTGCATTAAGTAGCATTGCTCCTCTGACGTATGTATAGGTTATGGGGAAGATTAGGAACAGAAAGTCTGGGATTTTAAAATCTAGGTAAACACTATATATCACTCCAGAGATGTCATTTCTACTTTTTGTATTTCTCAGTTTAGCCATAACATGGATAAAATCTAATTTTGTATTGATAAAAATTTCAGTTCAGTCCTAACCGGTTTGGCTCAGCGGATAGAGCATCAGCCTGAGGACTCAAGGGTCCCAGGTTTGATTCCAGTCAAGGGCATGTACCTTGGTTGCAGGCACATCCCCAGAAGGAGGCGTGCAAGAGGCAGCTGATCGATGTTTCTAACTATCCCGCTCCCCTCCTCTCTGTAAAAAATCAATAAAATATATAGTTTTTCAATAAAATTCAGTTCACATGCATTTTCTGTGTAGACATTTGCTACAAAAGTCTAAATCTCCCATTGGTCTGACAATAACGATATTAGGGTAATAACAGAGCGATTCTGCATTCAATCTAATTCTATTGGTGCAGTTTCACTTATAGTAGCTACTTAATGAATTCTCTTTAAATAAAGATTTTATTGAAGACAGAAGATTTTTGATATTTAATTGAAATTTAAATGCTTTAACCTAGAGTCAAAAGATGACAGCAAAGGCATTTGTAAAATAAAATCATAATTGATTTCAAGATAGATAGCCTATATCGGCCAAATGTGTCACGTAATGTTGGAATGTAGAAATTCATCATCTAACAATTTCATTTTCATGAAAATACAACATATAGTATACGTACGGTAGTCATACCCTAAACATATGAATAAAATGCATCTAACCTTCAGACTTTTTATGAATATTATATCTTTAGAAGATAAATGTTGAATAAATTGGAGGTTTGATTTCTGTTCCAGTTAACAGAAAATATTCAAGGAAAGGGGAGATTTGGGAAGAGAAATATTGCTATACTAACATGAAAAAGGTCTTCATCAATAAAAAACTATTTCTGAGTTTTCTGTGTTAGGAATGCTCATTTCCCTCCTGCAAAAACAAACAAACAAAACACACACAGAGTAAACCACCTGCTCTGGAGAATGCAGCTTTGCCTGCAAACAGATCATAAATACCTAATGTCAGAGGAAGTGGTAGAAAAGGGGAGTTTACATCCACTGAAAGCTTACTATGTGCCACACAGTTGCTGCATGTTTTCCCCCATCCCACTTAAAGAACACTTCTGTGCATATCTTGCATATCCTATCTAATAAAAGACAAAAAGGGTAATTGACCTTACCTTTGTTCCACTTCCCATTGGCTAATCAGGGTGATATGTAAATTAACTGCCAACCAAGATGGCAGCCGGCAGCCACACAGCTGAAGCAAGCAGGAGGCTTGCTTGCTCCAGTGATGGAGGAAGCCTAGGTTCCCCGCCTGCTGGGGTCTGGCTCTAAGCTCCAAAAGCAACAAAGTTTCAATTATAGAAGGTAAACAAACCCCAGATACCTGCTTTCAGCCAGCGGTGGCCACGGAGCTGGAGCAGGCTCTCAGCCCCAGTGACAGCAAAAAATTTTCAATTATAGAAGCTAAACAAACCCCAGATACCTGCTTTCAGCAGGCCATGGCCTCAGAGCTGGAGCCAGCTCTCAGCTCCAGTGACAGCAACAAAGTTTCAATTATAGAAGGTAAATAAATCCCAGAAAAAAAGGAGAGGCTGGGAGCTTCAGTCGCCGGCCTGCCTGAAAACGGCCCTCAGCCCTTCACCCAGACTGGCCAGGCACCCCAGTGGGGACCCCCACCCTAAAGGGGTGTGGCCAACCTGAAAATAGCCATCAGCCCCTCATCCAGGCTGGCCAGGCACCCAAGCGGGACTCCCACCCTGATCCGGGACACCCTTCAGGGCAAACCAGCCGGCCCCCACCTGTGCACCAGGCCTCTATCCTATATAGTAAAAGGATATATGCAAACTGACCCTAACAGCAGAAAGACTCGGAATGACTGGTCACTATGACACACACTGACCACCACGGGGCAGACGCTCAATGCAGGAGCTGCCCTCTGGTGGTCAGTGTGCTCCCACATGGGGGAACTCTGCTCAGCCACAAGCCAGGCTGATGGCTGCCAGTACGGCGGTGGTGGTGGGAGCCTCTCCTGCCTCCTCAGCAGTGCTAAGGATGTCTGACTGCAGCTTAGGTCTGCTCCCCGCTGGCAAGTGGACAACCCCCGAGGGCTGCCGGGCTGCCAGAGGGATGTCTGATTGCCATCTTAGGCCCAATCCCTCAGGTAGTAGCCAGCAGGTGGTCATCCCCTGAGGGGTCCCAGACTGCTAGAGGGCACAGGCCGGGCTGAGGGACCCCCCCCCCCCAGTGCACAAATTTTTGTGCACCGGGCCTCTAGTGCTCTAGTGGAATTATAAAGATAAATAACATGCCAATTTCCCTTCTCCCCCAGGGTCTTATTTTTAGCAATAAAACATACATTTTTCAAATGCTGTTAATATTTATGACCCCTTTTGAAGGTAGTAGAATTTCCTGAATAGATTTCAAGGGACTAACAAAATAGTGTGGGAAATTAGATTAGGTTCCATGTTTGAGAAATGGTGAATTCTAATAGTATGCCTCTAAAAGTAAATTTAGAGTAAAACTTTTTAAGATTTATTATAGTTCAAACGTCTTTAGGATAAACCTAAGAATCATCATATACTATGAAAAATACAGGTCAGGAAAGATTACTAACTGCTTTCTAGTTCCCATGAAGCAGACACAGATTGGAATGGCTGAATGTTTGACCTCATTTCCCACCACTGCTTCTGGTAATACATTCAAACTCCTGGTTACAAGGAGGGCACTGGCCAGCATGTAAGATCATAGTGTATTCCTCCTTCCCTCACCATAGTTAGTGGTCCAAAGTGTGGGAATGTGACCTAAGCAAACCCAATTAAACTACTTGCCCCGAAGTTTTCAAAATCAAGCTAGGATTGGGGAAATTCTTCCTCAACAGTTAGGACAGGAAGCCATGGTCCCTGGTGTGTGGAGAACACCCATCTATAGCAGAAAAGTTAAAGTGCAGAGATGAGCAGAGAAAGGAGAGAGTGAGGAATGTTGATCAAGTCCTGCTTATCCTTGATGTCAGTTCTTCACTATAGAAACCTACAGTACCCTAAGTCAGTGATGGCGAACCTTTTGAGCTCAGCGTGTCAGCATTTTGAAAAACCCTAACTTAACTCTGGTGCTGTGTCACATATAGAAATTTTTTTATCTTTGCCACCATAGTAAAACAAAGACTTAGATTTTTGATATTTATTTTATATATTTAAATGCCATTTAACAAAGAAAAATCAACCAAAAAAATGAGTTCGTGTGTCACCTCTGACACGCGTGTCATAGGTTCGCCATCATTGCCCTAAATTATGTTTGATTTCTATCACTCGCAACCAATAGCCTCCTGTCTAATATACTCAGCAGTTTAGAATGGGTTGTCAGTATTGGCAAAATCAAGCATAGATCCAAAGCAATTATATAGATTTTTCACAGAAACCTGAGATTTGACCCTCAATAGTAATTCAATTCACAGCAAAATCACACAAGTCGTTACTTTACTGTCACAACTAATTTTAAAAATTCAAGCCATCCCTCCCATATTTATATACGTCATTTTGTTCTTTTGTTATGTTTGCAATTACTCTTACCTCAATCCTGCATGCAATCTAAACCTTTTCATTTTAATCTTTTGTTCACTCTGATCATACAGTTGTCATTAGATTATTTAAACAACAAATTAATTACATTATACCATTATTAGCAGCTGGAATAATAAACATTAACTATAAGCCACATAGTTGCCAAGCTCATTTAATATCCTGTTTTGATGATCTCAATACTTTTATAATTCAGCTACTTTTATTATCCCATATTATAAATAAACTAGAGGCCCGGTGTATGAAAATTCACGCACTGGAGCGGCGGGGGGTGGGGGGGGTCCTCAGCCTGACCTGCCCCCTCTCACAGTCTGGGAGCCCTCAGGGGCGGGAGGCGACCTGGCAAACAGGGGAAGGTGATGTCCCCATCACACCTCTGCTGCTGCCACTGCTGGCAGCGCAAGCCTCGGCCAGCCCTGCTTGCCTGAGCCTCAGTCAGTGGGGGGGGGGGGGTGCAGGAAGACCCGAGGCCCCCAGCAGGGCTGAGGGGACTCCCGCAGCAGGTGTGCGGAGCAGCCGGCCCCAACTGAGGAATGGAGGATACTCTCAATGACATGAGTTATAACTTCCAATTTGTTGGACACCACAGTCAGGCTTCAGCTTTAGGGGAGGGAGGAAGAGAGGGATGGGCAGCTCATTAGAGGAGCCTGGGTGAGCTGTAAATCAGTGGGTGGTGCAGGAGGACCCGAGGCCCCCGGCGGTGCTAAGGGGACTCTGGCAGCAGGCATGCAGGGCTCAGGGGACTCTGGTGGCAGGTGCATGGAGCAGCCAGCCTTGCCCCCCGCCCCCCCCGGCTGTGAGTGCCACCATCTTGTGAGAGTGTGATGGTCAATTTGCTATTAACTCTGTATTATATAGGATTGAGACATAGAAAAGTTAAATAATGTGTTCAAAGTTACACAGCTAGTAAATATGAAGAAGCTGGGATTAAAACTCAGGCAATTGGACTCCAAGTTAAGGAAGGCATATTTCAACATGAAACAGTACTTATAAGATTGATGAGCTCGAAATTGCAAGGTAGTGGAAAATTATATTTATATCAAAAGAGGAAGGGAGGGTCCAGTATCATAGCCTTCTAGCTTCATTTCCATTGTCTGTGGAACTGTCGAATGACAATGTGGGAAGTTGTTTAAAATCTCTCACATTCCCTACACCATTTTTTTCCATTTTCATAAGATCCCTACTGCCTGCTATAGTGTCTAGGACAGTGATGGCAAACCTTTTGAGCTTGGCGTGTCAGCATTTTGATAAAAACCCTAACTTAACTCTAGTACCGTGTCACATATAGAAATTTTTTTATATTTGCAACCATAGTAAAACAAAGACTTATATTTTTGATATTTATTTTATGTATTTAAATGCCATTTAACAAAGAAAAATCAACTAAAAAAATGAGTTCACGTGTCACCTCTGACATGCGTGTCATAGGTTCACCATCACTGGTCTAGGACATAATACTCACTTAATAAAAATGAAATGAATGGAAGAATAGCGTCGTTAAATGAATGAATTTAGGGGGAAGATGAGAATAAAGAATATGGAGTGTGTGTAAAGAAATATTAGAGGATCTGTGCATTCTGTAAAGGGCATTGCAGAAAATTAAATCCTTCCCCAAAACACTCAATCAGATTGCACTCACCCCCTCCACTCCCCACCTCCCCCACCAATCCTCACCGCAAGGCCACTTTTGGGCTATTTCCCTTATTTTGTAGGATGTTGAAGAGCTTCAAGGATGTCATACTCCTACTGCCTCCCTCTTCTTTGCCATCAGCACTTCTTTAGGATGGAATGACTATGTGGTGCAGGGTGCCTATTTTAGTAGGGTGCCTATTTTAGACACTACTCTCTGGCTTCCCAGCTCAAGTTTCTGAGACCAGCTTGCTTCCTGAACATTTAATGAAGCCCACAGGCAAGTGGGAAAACAACACAGAAAGGAGGTCAAGCAAAACCCTCCCCCTTTTAGCACAGTGTGTTTAACTGTAATACCTAACAGATCAGTAAAAACTAACCGTGCAGGGTCTTTCTATAGTTCCTATTTTTAGCTTCTTTGCCAAGAGGACACGTGTATTACATTGAGGATCTGTTTGTTACTGGACTTGTCATTGCTGGGACCAGGGACAGAGTATCGGGGTTGGAAGGGAGGTGGAGAGGGCAGAGAAAATCTAGGCCATCACTAATTTCTCAAGTGCTGTCTTATTCTGAATTCCATCGCCAAAGAGAATTATGTAAAAGCTGAATTAACTATTGACTTTCCTGCCTTCTGTAGGCTGGTCAAATTAGAACAAGTGATTTTAATCTCCTAGGTCAGAATTCACATTGGTGCCCTACATTTTCAATCTAGTCTGCAGACGGTTTTTGTTTTCCTGGTGTTGACTTAAAAAATATTGAGCCAACATGTTAAAATTGAGAGGTTTTCTCCGCTAAGATGAGGTATAAGGCAAAGATGCCTTCTCTCACCACTCCTTTTCAACATTGTTCTGGAAGTTCTAGCTAATGCAATAAGATACCAGAAGGAAATAAAAGGCGTACAGATTGAGAAAGAAGAAATAACCTGTTTTTGTTTGCAGACAATAGGATCATTTATGTAGAAAATGTAAAAGAAACAATAACAAAACTCCTGAAACAAATAAGAAATTAAAGCAAGCTTACAGGGTATATGGTTAATACACAAGAGTTAATCACTCTCCAATATGCCAGCAATGAACAAGTGGAATATGAAATGCAAAACACAATAGGCAATAAAATATGTACAAGATCTAAATGAATAAAGCTATAAAACTGTGATGAACAAAATCAAGGAAAAACTTTAAAAATGAGAAATAATCCACGTTTATTGACAGGAAGACTTAATAATCCCAAGATATTAGTTCTTTTCAACTTGACCTGTAGATTCAATAAAATCTCAATATCTCAAGAATTTATTTTGTGAGCACTGACACACTGATTCTAAAGTTTATATGGAAAGGTTAAAAAACAAATGAAAGACCAAACTAGCTAATACAAGATTGAAGGAGAAAAAGGAAGTTAGAGACTGATGCTACCCAACTTTAAGACTTACTATAGGAGGGGAGATGAAGGAATGGATAAAAATGGTGATGGGATTAAAAAGTACAAATTGGTAGTTAAGGAATAATTAGGGGATATAAAATACATCATAAGGAATATAGTCAACGATATTCTAATAACAATGTATAGTAGCAGATGGACACTGGATTTATTGGGGTGATCACTTTGTAAATTATATAAATGTCTAATTACTGGGCTGTACACCTGAAACTAATATAATATTGTACATCAACTGTAATTATTTGATACTAGAGGCCCAGTGCATGAAATTCGTGCAGAGTAGGGTCCCTAGGCCTGGCCTGTGATCAGAGCCAATCTTCCCTGGTTGCCACCCCCCCCCACCACCACCCCATGCCCTCTGTGTGTGGGGGGACCTGCAGGGTAATCGGGGCCCCAGCACCACCTGCATCTGCCACCATTCGCCACCCCCCACCCCCAGTTCCCAGTTCTGCATTGGGCAATTGTGGCATGTGCCTGGGAGCAGCTCCTGCATTGAGCATGTTCCCCCCTGGTGGTCAGTGTGCATCATAACTGACTGGTCATTCCACTGTCCGGTCGATTTGCATATTATGCTTTTATAATATAGATGTGGTTAGATTTCTTGGGCCAGAATCCAATAGCTGAATCTCTGAATACAACAGCCTTAGACAACCAGACAGAGTGTGTGAAAATACATATCTCTGCATTATTTGGGACCCTAAAAAAAACAGATGGTATACATAAATTGGCTAATCTAACAAGAGCCATATGTGTAGGCAGGGTACTGGGAAACCATGAGGTATTATATCATCAGCATTCCTCAGCTGAAAGTGCAAGATAAAGGAGCAGTAAGGAGAACAAGGAGATAGAGAGAGCTGTGTGGAAAGGGTCTCCTGAAAGCACTACAGCTATGGTTAAAGGAAGCAGACAAGCCATAGTGATGTTACCGGGTGGACCCAGGGAAACAAATACCAGCACCATGCTCTTCTTCTGGCTTCCAATCTCCTCCAGTTCTTGGCATAGGTCAGAGAAAAAGAGTACCCAATGAGGTATCCTCTGCAGGTAAGCTCTTCCAGGGCACAGAGCAATGTGGAAAAGGGCGGAGGATATGTCTGGAGTGGAAATATATTCAGCACATCCATCCAGGCCAAAATGACTAGGATTTTCAGGCTGACAGATGTATTTCCAAACATAAATCAGGGTAAAAGTATCCTGCATTTAACTGGGCCAGATTCTGAAATAATGAAAAAGGCTCTCCCAGGATTTTAATATATGATGTAAGCTTAGTGGTCTAGTTTTAGACCTTATCTGAAGCAATGAGTCATTGCTAACAATACCTCCGAAAGAGTGGCCTCAACCACCCTCACTTTAAGCATCTAAATTGATAAAGAACTCATTTATCCTTGAATCAGACAGGATTCCTTAACTTGCAAGTCATAGAAATCCAACTCAGAACCCTGACATAGCTGGGCATTCCAAGTGTGGCTTCCTTGCAGAGTTAGATCCAGGGGCTCAGACAATATCATCAGGAACAGGGTTGCCTGGGGCTGGGTCCACTTTCTACAGGGATTTTTGTGAATGTTGATAAAATGTTGTTCGTACCTCCAGTCTTACACCCCCATGCATCTCACACGCAAAGCTTCAGCAACATTCATGACCTCAATCTCATTGCCCCAATCTGTGTCATGTTTCCATTCCTGTCCCACTAACAGTGAGTGTCAAGGGGGATAAAATAATGTAAATAGTCAGGCCTTAGTTAAGTGCCCACCTTGAAGATGAATGAGGGGAGAGTTTATCCCACCCAAAGCACCTGGGGTTTGAGTTAGGTAGAACTGATCTCCAAGATAAATCAGGGTGTTATTTTTACCAGAAGGAGGGAGTATTAGAAAGAGAAAAAGGATGTCCACCATACTCATAAGATTAGGAAATTCTTCAAAAATCTTCTTGTCACATGCTTTTGTCCCAGCTCCTCCTGATGGAGTTATCTGAAGATTATTTACTCCCTCTTTTGCACAAATCTCTTCATATATCTGCGAAAATCCCCCATATTCCTATATCACTCTAAGTCTTCACCAGTCACAACATGACCACCGGCTTTATCTCCCCTTCATGGGAGATATTTACTATACCTCATGTCGTCTTGGACACTCTCCTCTGTGTTCTGTGTGTCGTATCAATGACCCTCTTCAAGAGTAGTGCCCCGAGAAGGAGAACAAATGGATAGCTCACAGAAAAAAAATAGACGTTAACATCTATCGGATACTTCCTATTTCCTAAGCAATGTTTCAAGAATGTTATACATTTGAACGGATTTAATTCTAACATCAATCTTCTGGAGTAGGTACTTATCATTGCCATTTTTAAGACACAGAGAGGTTAAATAACTTGCCCTAGGTTACTCAGCTAATAAATAGAATACTGCAAGTTCAAACCCAAACAATTTTGCTTCCCAAATTTGTACTATGATCTCCTACAAGAATCAAAAGGCAAAGCATAACTCTTTGACTGAAAAATGTTCAACCACACTCATAGGCAAAGAAATGAAAAATCTTCCAATATAATATTTCAACTTTCAAGTTGGCATGTTTTAATAATAGCCCAAATTAGTTGGTAAGAATTGCAAAACCTCCTCTAATGTTGGTAAAAGCCATGTAACAATTCTGTAAAACAATTTGGCATTATGCAAAAAAAAAATTAGTCTCAGAAACCTATATTCTTTGTAAATATATAACTAATAGATATACTAAAATCTGTACCTGCAATAATGTAAAATGCTGTGAATAATAACAAATATCAGAAATAATCTAAACACTAAGCAATTCAAGCTTGGTTAAATACATTTTGAGACATACACCCAGTGGAATACAAAGCAACTATTAAAAATGCTAATATACAATGTTTAATAAGACACAAATATGTTTATTCTATTTCATTGAATGTGCACACACAAAAAGCAAAAAGTAAATTGAGAGAATTGGAATGGAAGAGAAGGAGCTAATTATATCTCACACAGATGTTCAATAGAATTAATTTACATAGCAAGCTCCCTCAACAATTCAATTCACAGTCATTTGACTCCCACGAATCTTTCTAGGTGTATATCTGTTACAAAGGGTTGGTATATTTGAACTAAGTGAGAGTTATCCGTGCCTGCACCCACATTGGCAATGGCCATGATTTCTCAGATTGTGTTGCACACTGGTGGATACCAGCATCAGTAATAAAGGAACAGTCATCCTCTACCTTGCTTCAGCAAGTGTATGTAAGGAAAAAATACTTATTTTTTGAAAAATAAAAATCATGCCACTTTTGGGCAGAATTTCCAGCTTCCACATCTCTAGTGCTTTTAGAGAAAAACATACGGAGGAATAAAGAAAATTACGTCTGTCTTCACTCCTATGAGATCTTCTTCATTTTCTAATTTTAGTTGAAAATAAAATATCAATCACATGTAAAAGGACCTCCCCCTCTGCATTGTGCTAGCTCAATCATATAAACTGGAGGTATATATTTTTATATACAAAATAAAACCATATTCATTGTGAAAGGTGTAAAAAAAAGGACAAACTTTTAAAAAATGAAAATAATGTGTAATCTCACCATTGTAGTACCACCTTTAACATTTTGTGTATATATTTCTAGAATGTTCCCATAGATATATAACCTTTTTTTTTACACACATAAGATCTGATGTGCATTCTGTGCTATAACTCTTTTACACTTCCTGAAGTAACATACACATCTTGGCCTGTCATTGCTTAGCCTAAAGCACGATATTTACCACATAGATGTGCATTTTTTGTTTACAAAAAGTACAGCTAAGTATTCTCAAGTGAAGAAAGGAAGAAAGCAAGACTCCTTTGATGTTCTTGGTATGTGTTAATATCACAGTTGACACTATAAGCAATTAAGAATGAGGAATGAGGGAAGAACAAGAAGGAACCTAATATTTATTATTAACAAGACCTTTTACTAAGTACTTTATATGCATGCACTCATCTCAAACATAACCTCTTGAGGCAGGAATGTTTATTCCCCATTTCCCACATGAAGAAATTGCAACTCTGCAAGGTTACGTGCCTTGCCCAAGGTTGTCTCACTGTAAAATGCAGAGCCAGGACAAAACTTGCTTGTGTCTGACTCCAATCATGTGACTATGAAATGGGAGGAGGGACCCTAACTCAGTTCTGTCTGACCCCAGAATGTCCATGCCATTTTCATTTTATGACTCCTCCTAAAATTATTTTACAAAGTTCATTTAATTTTTTAGACAAATACATATATATATAGTATTTTCCAGGCACTGGGTTAAGAATTGTGTCTGCAAAACTAACCAAGCCAGGAAAGACCCCTCTATGAAGTTTATGTGCCAGGAAGGAAGACAGAAAATGGACAAGTAAACACATAAATAACTAAACCAACAAGTAGGCCGGCCACCCGAATATTCCCATTAAGAAATGAGGTCCAAACTCTGGGCTTCCTTAGAGGGGTGTCTGAGTCAAATGGCTGTGTCCTGCGACCATTGGCCATGGAATCTGTTCAGATTGCAGGGCTTTCACCTGGAAAGATCCCCAACTAAAGATCCCTAGAGCTTGGTACTGGCTCCCAATTTGCACACCAAATGGAGTTTAGATAATGAATGTTTCATTTCAGATTTTGAGGTCAAAAGACAGGAACACACCACAGCCTATACCAGCCATGGGCAAACTGCGGCCCGTGGGCCGGATCTGGCCAGCCTGAAATGAATAAAACTAAAAAAAAAAAAAAAAAGACTGTACCCTTTTATGTAATGATGTTTACTTTGAATTTATATTAGTTCACACAAACACTCCATCCATGCTTTTGTTCCGGCCCTCCGGTCCAATTTAAGAACCCATTGTGGCCACCCCTGGATACTGTCAAAGTATATCGCATACTGCCTGGGAGCATGGATTCTGGAGTCCAAAGCCTTCGCCCATTACTAACTGAGATGGCTCAGACAAGATACTGAACTCCTCTGGGCCTTGATTTTTTTTCCCATTTACAAGATGCAAATGATAACAATACTTACCTCATGGGTTATTGTGAGGATAAGTGAGTTAGAACATGTGGAGAACCTTGAACAGTGCAAGGTAGATAGTAAATGCTGTGTAAGTGCTCTTTCTATAGCATCACACTATGGTGCCCTGACCCTGGGCACTGGAGATCCACCTGGGCATCAAAGAGCACTGGCGTCGCGCTCATCTCAGGAGCCTCTGGGCCCGACCCCTCACTGCCCGAGCGATACTGAACATATTACTTGACTTCTCTAAATTTCATTTTCCCTCAAACTTCAAGCGGGGATTTTGACAGGACCTAATCTTGAAGATGGTTTTGAAAATTAAATGAGATAATGTGAAAATGGACTGAGCAATTGGCATATGATAAAATCCCATGAAATGTTAACTATGATTAAACTTTAGAGTCACAGCACATATTAAAAAGTCATTTTCCACCACTGCTCCATCATGCCCCAAGCTTCTGGTTGCTATAATTCTCATAAGTCTCTTGTGGTCAGGGGGAAAATATCTCGCCTTTACCAGGTGAGATATGTACTGTACAAGTGTTTGCGAGCATGCATTAAAGAAACGGATGACCCCTACAGTCTGAGAGTGCACCTCTTGCTTTTAGATTTTCCTCTCGTTCTGTTGTCATACTAATATTTTTATTTCCCTGGGTATATTATAACATCAGAATTATTTTTCTCTTTTGATATTCTGGAACTGTTATGTAAAAGAGGACAAGAAATGAGTTCTGCCATAAGATTTAATGTGGTGCTTTTCAGGGGTCGCAATAGCACTGTGTCATGCTAAACCCGTGGGCCAAGTTCCTATTGATTCTAAGTCAGGTGTTGGATGTGTCTCTGACCTTGATTATGGTGACAGTTTCATGAGTGTTTTCATATGTCCAAATCCATCAGGTTGTGGACATTAAATATTTGCAGTTTTTTGTATATTAATTATGTCTCAATAAAACTGTCTTTTAAAAAAACAGCTGGACTGCCAAAAAAATCTGCATTTCTGAGACAGTGTGGTGTTGATGTATATTTTGGTTTCTGCACTCACACAGCAGCTGGGAAAACAACTTTCCTAGAAGCCAGTCTTGTGCTTCAGACATGAATGACTCCACAATACATTTTCAAGGCATAAATCATTTTCTCTCTACCTTTCCTAACGATGTAAATGGCTGAAAGGTCACCGATTTCCTGGCTGTTTATAGTCAGCGGGGTTAATTTTTCCAACTGGTCAGAAAATGTCATGCCCAACAGTAGCATTACTCACTTAATTAGCTAATGTAGTGTAATTCATTGTTTAGGAATTAAAGTAAAGACACATTTCCAGAATGCCTTGGAATAATAAGATAAAGGATATTACTCAAAAGGGAAACTCTCTGCTTAAATTACCATCATCTCTATAGCTTGTCTTTTCTCAGAAAATGACCATATTATCTCTTTCCAAATAGCCCAAGCCATGCTGTAAAAAAAAAACCTTTAGAACCATTATATATTCATTTCAATAGCAAATATTTAGTAAGCTTTTAATATGTGCAAGGCTCTGAGATGAGTATTTTAAATAAATTGCCTCACGGAATACTCATGACATTCTCCTGAGGAAGGAATTATTGCTCCTTATTTTGCAAATTAGAAAATGGATGCTTTACAAGGTCTAGCTGGGGGAAGGTCACCATGCCTCTGAGGCTTCACCCCTTTAGGCATTAGATTGTGGAACAGGAACTGGCTTCTGCCGAGTCTTGCTAAGGCTTAAAGTCAAGGGAAATGCTGTTTCAAGGTGTAGACGGCAGTGGAAAATCTTGCTGTCACTCTCAGCTTTGGTCCAAGCTCTGTACCAACTTTGCATCCAAGCTTCCTGGTTTCACCCAAATTTATTTCACCGGCAAGTTAGCCACTGAAAGAAGAAAGAGCCATTGCCCTTGGATGCCCCTACCAAGTTCCCTACCACGACCGCAGCAACCTCTCGGAACACATTTCCTGAAACCTTCCTCTTTACGCTCCAGCCATCCTACCTGCTCCCCAGCATGCTTCTGGTGCTAGCACATAGTGGGTCCTCAATAAAAACATGTTAAATGCGTTATGAAATCCCACAATTGAAAAAGGTTATGTTTGGTTACATGTAATCCTCTAATTAAAAGAGTTTTCAGAACTTTCTGTGTATCCCTACTTGAACATCACATCCAGGGCATAGAAACGGATAGGAAGACAAAGCAAGGGGCAGACTTTGTGCAGTTACTGAAGTAGCGTTTGTTATCTGACACACTAAGTGAAAACTCATTCTTGGCATAATGTGACAGCAAAGAAAAGATAATACTAAGTTAAAATCAATAGGAAATCAACAAGCAAGTAAGAAATCCTGTTATGATACAAAAAATACAGCTGCCTCAAAAAATGTCAAATAATTGTCGTACTACCTTTACATAAGATTGCCAGACTATCATAACTGGAGAAAAAGCATTCTATCTCCTTCCCAGGAGAAAAGTGCCCAAAAATAAAATAACAGTGTTAGAGAAAAGCACCATTTTAACGATTCTTTAAATAGGCTTAGTGACTACGCCAGCTACATTTGTCCCCATTTTTTCACTAAGTATTTTTTATTCCTGCTGATAAAATGCTAAACTCTAATCTGTTGACAAATACTTTTGTTGTGTTTTTAATCAGTGTTATTTATAGCGCACTAAATGTAATATGCCAGAGCTGATGCTGACATGTTTGTCCCAAAAAGAGGCACGAAAGGCAAATTCCTTGTATTTCTGTGCTGTGAGCAGGGGCAGACCACTGCTAACTGCCGAGAGATGGCAAACCTCAGAGGATGGGATGGACTCCAAGGTGGCCATGAGTGTGCAAATAAATGCTGGGAAGAGAAACTGCCAATTTTACAACTCTGTCAAAAGTTAGCCCTTGGAAAACAGGTGGAAAAAAATGTTTATGGCTAGATCTATGAACAATAGGCATTAAAAATAAAAGGATGTTACCAATAAAGAAACAAAGAAAGGAAAAGAAAAAGCAAACCCTGAAATGCTGATGTGGTGCCTGTGTGTGGAATCGGGAGTCCAGCAGAGCTGCATTCTAGCTGCCCTCTCACACCTGTCAAGCATGAAGCTTGGGAACCTAGTTTCATCTTCCAGGCCCAGCTTTCGTCTCTGTAAAATGAAATAACAGCAATTCCCATCGCAGAAGTATCTTCAGTGATAAACAAAACAGACTATTAAGGAAGCGAGTTCCTCATAGAATAAAATAGCCAAAAACTGCTCTCAACTGCTCTTTGAAGCAGTTTCCCAGGTAGTTAAAAATAATTGGAATTGGTCCATTTTTGTTGAAATCCCAGCTGGTGAGCTAAAGGCCTTTGGGCTAGTGACTCTTGCTTTCAGAACCCTAGTCTTCTTGTCTGTAAAATGGGAAGAAATCAGTTCCTCTTTAGGCTAGCCTTTTTCTACTGCTGTCTCACAGTCATCCTGCCCTTACTGAGATATCTCCCTGTGAAGGAGATCAACAGGCTGCCTGTGACTAACAGCCAGCAGGACGTGGCCAGTGGGAAGCACAGATGAACAGCAGGTGGGAGAAAGTGAGGTAAGGATATTTATTCTCTGAGTCCTTTGCTAGAAGGTCTCAATGGCTTGCTTGCTACTCTACCTGAGCCAAAGCTCCAGTTACATGTCCTGTCCTATAACCACAACTATTCCCTTGGGATTCTACTAACAACTCCTTCCCCTGCCCCTTTAGGACTGGAAGTGGTGAAAAATACTGTGTTAGTGATAGTTAGGGTGGCCTTACCATTCCTTGTTATCTTCTCTTAATTGTGATCACATTCTATAAATAGTTTATGTAAATTTCTTTAGCCCATATGAATGTCTCGTGTTTCCCACCAAGACCAAACTGGCTGCTGATACCATAGAAAGAGCCTGAGGAGAAATTAGGTTGCTCATACATTTGAGGAGGCCACAGATACTCTCCCTGAAGGAGGTAAATGAAACACCAGTATTTCATGTGATGGAGTGGCATGATAATTGTTGGAGATGGCCTGGCATCAAGTGCAAATGGAAGGCAAGGGATTGAGAGATTAAGTGGCTGTGGCACTTAGTTCCTATGGTGACAATATTGATCAGAATGTTTTTGGGGTAGTTAGTTGCTGCTGACAACCCTGGAGAGCTGACAAACCCCCAGAGGAAGGACAAATTGGGATCTTTAACTGTCTAGCTCATACCTCAAGTGGAAAATCAGAAAGCCTTGATAATAACTTTGTCGTAGTGGTTTTTCTCCCATAGTCAGAGGCTGATATGTCTGTAATGGAACATGAGGCCTGATTGTAAGTAATGCTAGGTTAGGATGCTAATTAAATGCTCAACTTCGCCAGATCTTTTATGCAATGGCTCTAATGGAGGAGGAGTGAAACCCTGATACATGAGAAGTTACATTTGGGAAGAACATTTGAGGACTTTGCATCTGTAAATCACCCTGACAGAAGCAGGTATTCTGAATACAAAAACAATAAAAGGTAAATCCGAGCATATCCAAGGCAGAGAGTTCAGGGCCTGGGAAAACAATAGCATATACGCCAACAGGGCTGCAGAGCATTGCCAGTTATATCAAGAGAAGTGAGTGAGTTGATGCAGCATGCATGGGAGTGGACACTAATGGTGTTAGACCAAAGGTGGCAAAATTTAAAACTGAATTTAAGCCAAATTTTTTGATACAGGTGGCATGATACTAGGACTAGAATTAATAGTCTGATTGGTTTTGGATAATTAAACTTGGATTAAGGAATGGCTTAAGGCCAATGAAGTTGAGATGTCAGAACTTCCTTTACATATATATGGGGGAAGGGATCAGAAGGCTCAGAGAGATGGGGATGAGAACATAGATCTCAAATATATGATCTGTTCAGTCATGCCCTAACCACCACAACCCTAGAACCCAGAAGACATTCCCTTCACCAAAATCTTAAAAATACCTCCATGAGGGGCACTGGCATTTGAAAACAATGTTGCCCAGGATAGAGATGACTGCCAGTATTACAAAGAGAGTTGCTTTCTTGACCTCAATTGAAATAAGGGGATTCTGAAGTAGAGTAGGAGCAATAATTACTATTACAAGCTACAGGACACTAGAGTTATTAGAGTGTTTTGGTTATTAGAGTGTTTTGATGTACAGGAATAAGGTGGCAATGGTTAATGTACTATCGAATCATTAGGAATTATATAGGTAGAAAATTTTAAATATTGGTGGTGTGTTAAGAAATCTAATTCAAATCTTTGGAACGATCACAACCACTTAAACAGTGTCCAGCCATAAGCTAATTCATAAACCCAGATTCTCTTGATTATGGGGGAAGATATTTCTGTCTGAAGTCAGTCTCAACAAGTGGCCATTGATATGTGCTATAAAAATTCATCCAAGTCTCCCTTGAAGGAATCTCTGAACATTTATCAGACTTTCTGAGAGCTGTTAGATACAGACTCTGTACTGAAATGGATCTTCTGAGACCAAAAACATTGCTATGAGACACCAATCCTAATGCAAGTTAGGTGATAAATGAAGTCTTGACCCAAGACCATTTCATAATGTGTCTAGTAGGAGACTAGTGCATATGTTCTAATCCTAGAACATATCATGGAAAAAATGTAGCAGAACTCTTAATTTTGTTCCTTGACCCACTAAGAGCTATCATGTTAGGAAGGACTTAGTGGATAAATATGTTGACATAACTTATCCATGGGGGTGCTACAAAGATTAGGATATAAGAGATTAGGTTTACCATCAAAGAATTTTAAAATGGAGACATAAGTATTACTACCTCATCTGCATTTAACTCACATGTTTGGCCAGAACTAAATCTAGGAAAATGATATTTAAATTCACAAGCATGTGTAGAAATCACCAGCTAAAAATTACAGCAACAGTAATAATCATGTAAATTGATATGGCTTTTTCACCTAACAACTAGTAGCCATAACTTGGATCAGTATAGAAAGGATATCTAATTAGCCAGTTGAATAGAAGCTTATATTGTGGAGGATAAGGAAGGAGGCTTAAAAAATTTATTTCCAAGATGTGTTCAAAGAACATGGTCTAATTTGTGACCAGGATCAAAAAGGCAATACTCCCCTTGCAATGCTAAGCCCAGCTGCCATCACAGAAGGACCTTCCCTAAGTGAATTAGTGAATTATCCTTCCTATCATCTGATGTAATTCTTAGTATTAAATATGAAACCTAAGGAGGAGAGCAATGATTTTTAGATAGCTTAAATGACACTGACTTTAATTCTTCAGATTTTTTTCATTTCACCCAATGAGAGAGGTAGGAACTCTGATATTTGAGATCTACTAATATTACATAAGGTGACCCAACCAAGTATGGAGTAGAGTTTCATCCATAATCTACAGTCTATGGATGTCTTCTCATTTTTGCTCTTGGGCCTTTATTAGCACAGTCTCTCTGGTACAAAATAGCAATTAGAAACCATTTTATTGTCCCCATAGTTTCCAAATCTCTAAAGTAGATTCATGACTTTTAAAATCAATGTTTGGGATTAGTGAAAACATGCTTTTTCCTGACCTCCATCTTCCGGTGAATTCTGTCTCAGGGCACTGCTGCCTTAGTCTTCCCGCATGATCCAAAGGAGCTCAGAACAGCTGACCTATTTTCTGGTGAAGTCTTGGTTTCCAGTAAATTCTCAGGAATAAAGCCTGAAACCATTTTAAATTCTCTGAAAGCACATGCCCTGTTAGATAATCTATGACAAGTCTCAGGAGTATCAAGAAGAAAAGAGGATGGTGTCTTAGCTTGAAGGGAAATACAAAGTAAACAAACAAAACACTCAGAGTCCCAAAGCTAAGCCTTCCAAGGTTATAAATGAATATAATGTCAGGTATCTGGAAATTCTTCCCAGTTGCTCAAAATCACAGGTGACTGTTGAAAACAGGTTTGAACAAAATCCACAAGGTAAACATAACATCAAATGCTTCATTTAGGTTTTTCTGTAGTATTTAAACAGTTTTTAAAACCTATTGCCTGAGTCCCATTAGGAACTAGGAGAGGGGAAAAGAAGTCATTCATATAAAGAGAAAGGAGGGCCCCCACAAGGGCAGGTAAATTTCTAATCTTCTCGGCCACTGTTTCCATCACCAGTGCACAGCTTGGTACTTGATATACATGCAGCAGGTGTTTAATATAAGTTGCTTGAATGAATGCATAGAGAGAAGAGAAAGAGGGTTGTCTAAATGCTTGGGGACGACAATCCCCAACTACATGATCCATCATCTCCCCATAAACTGAGCTGCAAGACATCATGAGATACTTCCTTTAGAAAAAATGAAGCTCTTTTGAACACTTTCTTATTTTGCTTACAACTCAAAGGACACAAAGAGCAGGCATGCGGGATCAAGTACCATCTCTCATTATTTGTCTTAAAACACCTGTGCTCCATAGCATCCTCTCCAGGATTTCATCCAGGCAGTGATCCATTTGTGTAATGTATTATTACGCTGCTCAGAAAAAAATCTTAGGGAGATAAATGTTACCGAATATTCCAATTATATTCTTCGGTATATTCAAATAAACTTCTCCCATCCTCTTTACTATCTTCTGTTTCTTTTCTGGCCTTTTCTTCACCAATCCCAGTCAGATCAACCCATTTATTTCCCTTCTCTGTTCCTATTTTCAGGGCAAAACAGATCCTCCTTCTGCTTCTTTGATTTAAATATATCCATGTTTCCTGGATGTAACAATGTAATTACACTTTTTTAGGGGAAAAAAGCCATATCTAATCTTAATTTTTCCCCTTCCTCATAATTGAGTAATTGCACATTTTGTAACTTAATCAGTTAATTGTATACGTACAAGAAATCTGCTTTAATATGTTAAAGACACTATTCTATTAAGTTGTTAGTAAAAGAGATTAATGTTTTGGTCTAGACTAGAGGATCTGTGAGCAGATTTCTTTATAGCTTCCACATCCTATCATTGAATGATACCTAGCGCCAACACAGCTTCTGTTCTTAAAGAAGAATGGCTCCTCATAGACAGACTCTGATATCTAAGAAGAATTGAATGAAACATATTTTTTAGAAATAAAAAGCCTGTGCTTTTACTGGTAGGGGGTATTGTTGACCTGTTTATCCCAAACAGTCACAACCTTCATGAAAAAAAAAAAAATAGAAAGTGTAAAAAAAAAACAAACCCAGCATCTCTTAAGAAGGTCAAAGAACTCGCTCAAGCCCTAATTTGTAAGGGATCCTTATTAAAGTGTCATGATTAAACACTCTGGAGTTAATTGATACGGTAATTTTTTGGCTCTTTGTTTTCTAACAACCATGCATAAAAAAACATGCTATCAGGAATTTTTAGTGAATCCTCCAAAGACTAATGTTAAAGATTGAAGCGGTCACTCTGTCTGTTTAGGCCACCCTCATCATGTCCACCTTTCAGCTCCTGGGACAGGGCTATGTCTAAGAAGAGGCAAAGGGAAATTTGATCTTCTTCTCCTCACAACCGAAAAGGTCTGCAAAGGCACCTTGTACCTTGACAAGAGTCAAGTCCTTGGCTTATGGAATAAATACTGCCTCACTGGAAATACTTTATAATTTAACGGGTATTTTAAATGCTGTCTCTTAAAACCTCAAAACTAAGACTCCAGCATGTATATGCGTGTTTGTCCCCATTTCTCACAGAGTTGCACAATCACCCCTTTTCTCCAAAGATGATCAAAAGAAGAGCAGCTCTGAAATACTCTAAAACTCCCCACTATTGCAATCCAAGCTCTTTCAGATACACAGATTATAATTTTAGGATTCTGCTCACTAACAACTTCATAATTTTACTATATAGTCATGTATTACCAAAACATATCCCCAAAAAAGTGTAACACAGTCCTCTCTGAACCCCTTCCCCACCACTCACACTCACACTCTCACTCACACACCATGGCTCAGACTGAGGAGAATATGTGAAGAGGCAAATAATACTTAGGTGGCTTGTTCCCATATGCATAAGCATATAAAATAAAATGATGAGTAAAGATAACCACCAAGAGGTAAATTCTCCAAATGCCATAATCGAACCCTAAATTTGACAGCAATGTCTGCTGGATTGAAAGAGAAAAATTCCAGTGAGGGACCAGGGTTAAATCCCAATATTTATAAGCAATGAGACAAAAAGTCAAGGGAAATAACTATTTGTGGAACTGAGCACTACTTGGTCTTAGTCAGCAAGTCCTTCCCTGAGCAATGGAAGAGTCTTTGTCAATTGTACTGAAGAAAAGTGGGCTGCTGGCTGTTTCTCTCCAAGTCTCTCCTCTCTGTTACGCCACACTACCCTCAGTTCACATAAGATTGGGAAACTGATTAGTTATTTTGAAAATGCTTCTGATTCCTCCCAAGCCTGAGAATACATAATCCTAGGAGACAAAGAGCTCCCCATTCCCCACCCCCAACCCCTCACACACACACTAGCCCTATGCATTTGCACATTTTCTCTTCACCGCCATGTGGCCATGCAGGCTCCAAACACAGGCTCCAGGAGGAAGCCTGGATACTACAGCAGAGCAAGGGACTGCAGCCAGGAGCACAAGCTAAGCTAGCTGGACGCTGGACTGAACTAATATGGCACAGGATCTCTGGACATTGACTCTCTTTCTGGCTCTGATTTTCCATCAGGAATGGAAAAGAGATGAAACATTGGGGAGCTCCTTTCATTTTGCTTCCCAAATAAACCTCACCACCAGACCTCATCCTCTCTCGTGGGTCTAGAAAATGCTTTTTCTTGTGACACTGCAAGAATCCAGTTGCACAGGCAACATCACCACTTACCACTTTTTCTCCCTTCTCATCTTCTGTCAACTCAGAAAAGACACTACTGCAGCTGTTAAATTAAATCTCTTGTATCCATTCCCTGACATTTCCTAGACTACAGCTTCCTCTTCCTGCTAGGGCTCCTGCTCTATTCTATGCTTCTTTTCTACATGGAACATCAATTTATCTTCTGCTCCACATTTTTTCAATGTTTTGATTGATTTTACAGACAGAGGAAGGAAGAGGGAGGAAGAAGGAGGGAGGGAGGGAGGGAGGGAGAGAGGGAGGGAGGGAGGGAGAGAGAGAGAGAGATCTATGTGAGAGAGAAACATCTATAGGTTGCCTCCCGCATGCACCCTGATGGGGGACCGAACTCACAACCTGGACATTTGCCCTGACTGGGAATCGAACTGGTGACCTTTTAGTGCATGGGTAGTTGCTCAACCAACTGAGCCACATTGGCCAAGGCTACTCCACATTCTTATGAATGTTTTTGAAAGTATCAGGTGCCAATAAAGTGAAAGGTGAAGGCATTCTACTGATGTTCTCTTGGCTAATATAAACATGTCCCCTGGCAAAGATTTTTCTTATCAAACTGCTTCTTCTGTGGTGTCAAATGACAAATGGAATGAGTTGAAACAATTATTCAGAAACTCCAGACATTAAAAGCAACAGCTGCTACTAATAATGAAGTAGGATTTTATTCTGAATTACATCACGATTATTCATATTTCCTAGATAATTTCTGGACTCTCTACTTGGCCTGGATGACAAAAGTGAATAAGGCACTAGAGTTGGGAACAAAGAAGAAAGGTAACTCAGTGACTTAACAAATCAATTGAAGTTACCTTTTGATTTCAGCTTCTGAGTATAACAATGGTGGTGGATCACATGGAATAATTACAAAGCTATGTTTCTAGTCTGCCTCATCTTGGGCATTTCCTTAAGCTCCATGCAAACATTTTTTAAAGTAAAATAACAAGAAAAAAATCTTTGTGAAGCGGTTCTAACCTGGGCTAATTATTTAGCTATGCCAGAGAAAGTGTTTTGGGGACCTGGACTTGCTTGCTTTCTGCACTTTGTGTGACTAGAAATACCCAGTGCTCAGCACCAGATCTCAGTCAGCATTCTGTCACAGCAAAGAGCAGACTGTGCAGATGACTATACACATTGCTTTCTTAATGACTGGACTCAAGTGCCCCAGCAGGAGAACTTCAGCTTGGAGTCACTTGCGCACGCATTAACCACTGCTAATACAAGTCACATGTCTACACTGGGAGAAATTACTGTGCTCACAAACTGCCAAATAAACAACATCTAGGCGAGTTTGCTGAAGTTTGGTCATTAATATGCTTTCCTTGCTTTTAAATTAGAAGGCAAGGATGAGCCTGGGACAAAAAGATATGTACTGTCGAACTACTATTTAAGGCAACTAGAGTAGAAATGCACTGAAAAGAGAAATATAAACATTACATTTAATAATTTTTAAATAAATATCTAAGGAAGGCCCAGAGACTACAAGTATTAGACTTCAATGAAAATTAGTTGAGCACCTAGTAAAAATCAGACACTGGGGCCCTAACTGGTTTGGCTCAGTGGATAGAGAGTTGGCCTGTGGACTCAAGGGTCCCAGGTTCGATTCTGGTCAAGGGCATGTACCTTGGTTGCAGGCACATACCCAGTGGGGAGTGTGCAGGAGGCAGCCGATCGATGTTTCTCTCTCATCAATGTTTCTAACTCTCTATACCTATCGCTTCCTCTCTGTAAAGAATCAATAAAATATATTTTTTAAAAAATCAGACACTGAGGATGGCACCATTGATAAGACCACTGAGGTTTTGTGGTTCATTTTGATTGTATACCCCAACAAATACAATGTATTAGATGTTGCATTTGACTACAAATTTCTTTTTAAATATAATTTTCTCACATAGTATAGCTTATAGAAGCATTTATAAATCCCGCTCATCTACTTTTAGAATTTATCCTCTCTAAAAAGTATGCATAATTTTCATTAGTTTCAGCATGTGCAATACACAGACACACAGACATCAAAATTATTGTAAGCAAAGTCAGATTCTGATTCCTATTAGTCATTGATCACATCTTCCCTCTAATTGCATTCTCTCCTGTTCTGAAAATCACAAGATAAAGAACTATAAGAATCCACATATTTTAAAAAGTCAGTTCAGGGCATTGGGAAATACTAAATTAGTTGATATTTAGAATAGAAATTGGAACCAGAGAGAAGAATAGTGACTTCATTTCATTTGTAGTAGAGTGAATGAAACTCCACCATGTTCCTTCTTCTGTGCTTTTTTAATATGACTGTTTGAATATCCCAGAAGCTAAGAAGCCATCTGTCATCCAGGAGATTAGTCTATTGGGAACAGTGCTATTTTTCAGCTATTTTCCAAGATAATTGCTCTAGAACTTTGTTTTCACTCCTAGTCAGTTACCACTAAAAAAATTTCAAGTACAAAATTCATCATGTCACAACATTTTTAAATGGTAATTAGATTAAGTTGCAATAAGACGTATTTGATATTATGCCTTTTATTTTTTTCTTATCTTATTACACTGGTTAATACATTAAGCACAATGTTGAAGACAAGTGGAGAGCAGATATTCTTGCCTTATTTCTGTACATAGTGTGAAAGCATTATATATTTCACTATCTATATATATAAAAGCCTAAGCGACAGGCTGACCGGCCAACTGGCCAGTAGCTTTGATGCGCAGTGACCACCAGGGGGCAGACACTCTGACCGGTAGCTATGACGCGCACTACCACGAGGGGGCAGACGCTGAACTCAGGAGCTACTGAGCTGTGGTGACTTGGCAGCTGCGGTTCTCAGGTGATGCCTGAGAGATAAGGGAGCCCAATTCCAGGGTGCGTCACTCAAAACTGTCCTCTCGCAATCTGGGACCCCTCGGGGGATGTTGGAGAGCTGGTTTCGGCCCGATCCCCACAGGCCAGGCTGAGGGACTCCTCTGGTGCACTGGGCCTCTAGTTAATTATAATACTAGGTTTAGGTTGTTTAAAGATGCCATTATCAGACTAAGGAAGTTTCCTTCTATTGCTAGTTTCCTAGGAGGTTTTGCTTTCATTTTTTGAAATCATTAAGTGGAAGATGAATTCTGTCAAATAGTTTTTCTACTAACAGATCATACATATAGTTTATCTTAATTTTTTTTGCTGTTATTATAGTAAATTACATTGATTAATACTACATTCCTGTAATTAAATCCACTAGGTCAAAAAAAATTCCAGTAAGTCATATTTTTTTTTCTTTGAATATATGGCTGGATTATATTTGCTCACATTTTGTTGATTCCTGTATTTTTGGCAGTATTGGCCAGTAATTATCTTTACTTCTGATGTCTTCATCAGATCTAGTATTGGTGTTACTCTGGCCTAATAAATGAGTTTGAAAATGTTCTCTCTGTTCTACATTTTTAAAAATAAAAGAGTTTGTGTAACATTGGTATTATTTCTTCCTTAAAAATTTTGGGGAGCATTTACCAATGAAGCAGGCCTGAAATTATCTATTAAAATATTTTAAATGACAAATTTAATTTATTTTATAGATAAAAACTACCATATTTTCTGTTTCTTCATGTGTCTGTTTTGGTAAGTTTGGTTTTTCAAAATATTTGATCATTTTCTCACAGTTGTTAAACGTATTGACATAAACTCATTCACAGTATTCCCTTATATTTTTAGTATTTGGAATAACTATTATAAAATCCATTTTTTATTGCTGATATTGGCTAGATGGTCATTTTTATTTTTTCTCAATAATCTTATTAGATGTTTAGCAATTATATATTTATTTGAATTAAGGACTTACTACCATTTGAAAAAATTCTACCATTTGTCTTTTTTTTATTTCACTGATATTCGGTCTTATTTCTATAACTTCTTTACTTTTGCATAGGTCAAGTTTAATTTTTGTTTTATAGCTTCAAAGAGTTACAATGGTTCATAATGTTCAATCTTCTGAACTATTATTGGCATTTTTGAGAAATGGGTAGTAATATCTGCAACCAAGACTGTAGATTTATCTATTCCTCTCAATTTTCTCTCCATCTATGTTGAAGTTCTGTTGTTACGTGTATACACTTAAGACATTGTTTTCTTGATGAATTTACCCTTTTATAATTATGTTTTTTCTCTTTTTATCTGGTAACATTTCTTATTTTAAACTCTATATTTTCTGATAGAACCGTGTCTGATTTATTACAGTTCATATTTGCACAGTACATTTGCATCTATCCCTTTATTTTCCAATTACCTGTCACTTTATTTGTCAAGTATACCTCAATAGAGCTGGAGAACAAAACAAAATAGAAGTATACCGTGAGGCACACAGATGACAGAAGACCTATTAGGAGTAGTTAAATAAGAGAATAAGTAATGAAGTGTAAAAGTTTCCTTCTCTATAAGCCTGGAAAACGCAAGTGACTTTCACCAATATAAAACCGCATGCCTGTAATCCCCACCATAGCCAATCAACATTCATTCCATTCTTCATAAATATTTATGTAGAACTTTTGACCTGCTCAATGGCTTGGAGTCTGAAGTAACAAACAATAGAAAATCTGTTAACAATACTGCCCTCATGTAGTAAGCTATTTATTTTAATGAGGGAGAAAGACAATTTAAAAGTATACAAATCAACAAGATAAATGCATATTGTGATGTTATAACGGGCATAATAGAGCGATGGAAGAGTAAAAGGGGAGGGTCCAATATATAAAGGGTCATCAATGAAAGTCTCCTTGGTTGAAATCTAAAAGATACAAATATGAAAACTAGGGAAAGAGGCAAGAACAACTCATTCCAGGAAGAAGGAAAAACAAGTACAAGCAAAGAGGTGGCTTACAGCCATAAGGAATATGGTTTCATTATCAGCTAAGCAACTATACCTTTTCTTCTGGACTCACCAAATCCTGGCATCCTCACCCTGGTCTTTCAGTTTGCCTACCATTATCTGCTTATGTTTCTAAATTTTATTTTCCCCTGAATTTCTTTTGTGCTTTTATGTAGATCCACCGTCTGGTCCAACTTGAAATCTCTGAGGAGATTTTAATCTTATAATCATCACCAGAGGTACTTGGTACCTTGCACACATTTGCTCTCAGTACTTCTATACCGATGAATGTGATTTCTGACACAGGCAAAGAGCCAAAGCCTCTGAGTGCACAACCAGATGGAAAATAAATGTCTAATATGCTACCCTATGGAAAGTCACTTCAGTAATTCCCTGACCACCGTACCCACGGGACAAGAATAAGGACTTCATGCTTTCAGTGCTATGCTAATAGAACATACTGATTAGCATGATTAGTATGTGTTGTCAATATGTCAGCATTGATTTTCCACTCCAATAGGCATTTAACTACTATGAATGGGCCTGTGCTAGGTACCGTACATATTAAAAATAAAAAATAAACTAAAATTGTGGTTCCTTTCTTCCTTCAAGATCATAATTATTTTCTTCTCTGAGAGTACAAAATGGGTTTTTTATTCAATTCATGGCAACCCAGATTTTTTCTCCTTAACATATATGTTAATTGTAATTAAATATCCTTGTGCATAATTATTTAATATTCTCCTCTAAATGTTAAGTTCCTTGGGAATAGGGGGAAGGTTTTCCTGTTTATCATTATATCAATGAACATCTTTCACAGTGAGTAACATATAGTAGGTGCCAACCAAATCTTCTTGAATAAATAAGTGAAGAAACTCACAATCAGGAAGAGTGCTAGTCTGAAGAGTGCTAGTCTGTTTGTATTTGGGAGACATAAACTCACGAAATGGTTAGGAGGGGAGGCAGTAGTTATCCATGTATTCAGCAAATGTTTGAGTAACCATTATGTGCTTGGCATCATGGTTTGGATAGATTAGTCGGCAAAATCAGAAAAGGTCTTTGGTTTTACTGAGCTGACCATCTGGTTGTGGAACCAGATGCTAGTTAATCACACAAACAAATGGAAAGGCACAACTCAGAGAAATGCCATGAAGTTGTATGGGGGCTCATTTGGATTTTAGGAGCTCTAAGCAAAGAACTGGCAGTGGCAAGGGGGGACAGTGCCCACAGTCAGGCAAGTATAGCTCTGATTTGCCTCATTACTATTAATAGCTTCCTCTCTGTCTATAGCCACAGGCAATATAAAACCTGTTACTATATCTTAGCCAGTCAGACACTCTTTCAGACCCTATAGTCTATAACCCCATTGGGATCTTTCTTGCTGATTTCTACCCAGCTCCCTCACTTCTGGAATCTTGTCCTCACTTAGATATCACAGTTGGACATTTGGCTTGGTTCAATTGGCCTCTATATGTTGGTGTCCTTTTCTGGATTCTTGTTTGGCCAGTTTCAATCCATCCCAGCAATCAACCTATAGCTCAGAATCCTGATCCCTGGGTTTTGTCTGTGTTGGAGGGCAATTGTGGCTTGTGTCATATACGTATCTGCCTCTGACCAGCTTTCACCAATTCTTCCCTGCTTCTCTCCATCCAATCCAAACATTCAATTTCTAGCTCAAGTCTTATCTCCCCCAGAGATAATGATCACCCCATTATCTCTGCAATTTGTAGTTATCTGTTACTTCATTCAGAAGTAAAAGTAATATTGTTATTGAATTTATTGGAGTGACACCTATTAATAAAATTACACAGGTTTCAGGTGTACAATTCTCTAATACATCATCTGTGTATTGTATTGTGTGTTCACCACCCCAAGTCAATTCTCCCTCCATCACCACTTATCACACTTTACCTTCTTCCACCTCCCCCCACACTCTTTTCCTCTGGTAATCACCATATTGTTGTCTTTGTCTTTGAGGGGTTTTTGTTTTGTTGTGTGTGGTTTTTTTGGTATTTTTGTTTTGTTTTGTGTTTGTTTTTTTTTTTTTTTTTTTTTTGCTTAATCCCTTCACTGTTTATTTTAAAAAATGTAAATCACCTAATGTCACTTCCTGCTTAACACTCTCTAGTGGCTCCTTTTCTACTGAAAATAAAACCCAAACCCCATACCATGTTCTGCAAGACTCTACTTGATCTACTCTTACCCACAATCCTCTTTGATGACATGTAGTCTTTTTCCATCATTCCCCACCCAATGGCCCTGGTGCTTTCTGCTCCTGTTTCCTACAGAATCTTCTTAGGATCCAGAACACTGCCTGCCTGACTATTTCCAGCTAATGGACTATTACCTGCTTTGAGAGATCTTCTGTCAGATTTCTCACTCAAGTTACCTCTTCCTTACTCTAGTCAATCCCTATTAAATTGTCCTAATTTCACTTCTCTCAAATTACCTTGTTTACTTATATAGGAATAATGGATGCTCTGATAAGTAGCTAAACTGTCCAGTCAATCTTGATTACTGAGGAGTTTAAATGCATCTCTATTGCAGCTGGCTGTTCACTCCTTCCTCAAACATAGGATGCCTATGTTCTTCATTATAAAGTCTGTTCAGTCTTCCCTGCAGCCCTCCTAGACAGGTGTTAAATCATCATCCCCTCCCATGTTCCCATGAACATTCTATCTATCCCTGGGGAAAGTTTAAATATTACATTCCTCAACAAACTCAAGGTTTGCAGGCCACTCAACGCTCCATGAGTCCACTATCAAAGCAGCGAACCAACGTATAGTTCACTTTTGGGATATTTCAGAAGGAATCAGACTCAAGTGTACTATGTTCCCCAAATTTAAAAAAATCATGTTATACTCCGAAGTAAAGAGGAACGCTTTTCTCTAATGGTCTTCTTTGTTGTAGTCACAGAATCTCAAGGGCTCTCAACAAAAATCCTCTTCTTTTATCTTCAACTACTGACTTTTATGCTCATTGCCAGTGAGGGTTTCAGTAGATGCAGAAGGGGATTTCAACACCACTGTTGAAATGTTTATTTCATAACCTCACATTTCACTTTGGAGTATGGTGTTTATCATCCTGGCACTTCATTCATAACTTTCATTTCAGCATCATTTATTAAGTATCTATATGGAGAATTGCATGTAAGGTCTTTAACAACCAATATGGCATGGGAACCTACAAATCAGGATGGAAACTAGCTGAAAACAACTGGTACAGCCATGCTATTCCACAAGATCAGCATCAGACCTCTCTGCCTCCTCCCACTATCTACACCCTGTGAGAGCGAGGCACTTGTCTGTCTTGCTCGCCACTGTGTACCCTTTGAGCCAAAAACAGTATCTGACAGAGTACCTGCTCAGAAAATAATATCTGAATCAAATGAGTCAACATTTGCTGTATGTCAAACAACACTGACCAAAGCCTTACATTAAAACACACACTTTAAATATAGTTGTTCTCTGTTGGATAAAAGAACTGAGGTTTCAGAGCAGTTTGGTGCCTTGTCCAAGGACATACATGTGAAAGTGCCTAAGCTGGGATCCAAATCTAGGCATCTGACTCCAGAACACTTCAGTTTCTCTATTCGACTATCAGGTAGCTGCAAAGCTAATAGGTTCAGTACATTGCCAGCCCTCAAGGGCTGGAATTGAGTCTGATGATTTGTATAGTCTATTCCGATGAAAAGAATAAAACAGGGCGCAAATAACTATAGTAAAATGTAGACTACATTTGCAACAAGAAATCTACTGCTTTAGAATTTTAGGAGAAGGCACTATCAAACTTCATTGGGCAAAATGGGCTTTCAGAAAAGATTCTTAAATCTGATGGCTTCTCAAATTACTCTGAAAAGATGTTTTCCATTTTAATAGTTGTAGATGGGGAATAAAAGCATTGTAGGAGAAGTTAAGGGCTGGATTATAGTAGGAACAGGAATAACAGAATCAAGAGAAACTGTAAAGTCAAATCTATCAAACTTGGTAACTGGTCAGATAGCATGGAGAAAGAGAAAGTGACTTCTGATACAGGGATTTAAGAGCCTCAAAATGAAATTTTAAAAAGGCAAAGAAAGTAAGAACTTTGGAAATTACCATGAGGAGGATAGGAGCTTTCTAAGGATGATTTGAAACAAAAACAAAGTGAATATAACAGGAGTCCCTAGGATCAGATGCATAAATACTAGAACTAGCTAGAATCCTAAAGGATGTACTTCACCAATCTGTAATGCATCCAAAAACATCCTTCAAGAGATGTACCTCAGTTCCAGAAAATTCTGCAGAGAACTTGGTTAATTACGCTCTCTCTTTCCTGAGAAAGACAATAGATGGTAATATGGCCACAAGCATCTTTTTGGCTTCTGATAGGTCTTGACCATTTCTGGGCCCTTCATTACATAAG
The DNA here is from genome assembly GCF_963259705.1 of Myotis daubentonii. NCBI lineage: Eukaryota > Metazoa > Chordata > Mammalia > Chiroptera > Vespertilionidae > Myotis > Myotis daubentonii. The sequence continues at coordinate 86,192,618 of NC_081844.1, read as the reverse complement.
ATTCCTCCCTAAGAAAGGGTTGAGAATTGCCCATCCTGCCTGTGGACAATGTGGAATAGACAGGCGAAAACCCAGATATATACCATTTAATTTTTTACACAATAATAATTTTCCAATCACTCAAAACTTAAATTATAGTTAAAAATCATCAGATATTTGTGAACTTTCATATATCTATTTATATGTATCAGTACATTTATATCTACAACCATTATTCTTTTCCCAAAATACTATATGAGGATTTATTCCTTAATGTGTTTGGGTCGTGTGAATATGTCCTACCATGGAAAGGTCTCTTCATCACCAGTGGATCAATATTGCTGGGTTGTACCTTAGGATTCATCTCGGGATCTCTAGTTCCAGAAATCAAACCATATTGGTGGTTGCTAAGTTCCCAGCTTTAAGCTTAACTTTGCCAATGGGACCAGCTACTTTTCCCCAAGTTAAGAAGAGATGGCAGCATGTTTACTGCTTATTTGAAGGATGAAAGCAGAAACTTTGGTCATTTCCATGTCATTCTTAGCCTGTTCTTTGGCAGTCAGCAACATTTGTCTAGTGCCTCAAATTACATTTATGTGAACAAGAATATAAGGAGTAATGGCTGAACCCAAGGTTGATAGGGCCCTACCTTATGCCTGCCATATTGGAAAGATGGAGTGGAGAGAGCCAAAACCAGCAACCAGGAAATGCTAGTTCTCATTTCATGTCTGCAAGATAAGAGTGACCATTTTTACTCTGCCTACTTCCTGAGGCTGTTCTGGGAATAGTGGATGCAAAACTTTGCAATGAACAGAATAATTCACTCATTCTGTCATTTATTCCTTTCATTAATCCACTCAACAAATATTTACTGAATATACATTTGTGCCAGGTACTGTATTACTGTCTGGATACACATTGGTAAGAAAAATAAAATTGTTCCTGCTTTTATAGATCTTTCTTACTATCTAATGACATATCTATGTAAGATATTGGTATTAGTACTATGTCATTTATAGCCTTTATTCTAACCCCAAAATCCAATATATAAATATGTAAGTATACAAATATATATTCAAGTTCTGAATCCAGCATATATGTGTATGTGTGTATATTCAAATCTATATATGTATCTGAATCATATCTATACATATATGCATGTGTATACACACACACACACACACTTAAAGTTCTGCTCAGGGGTTGTGCACTTGGGAGGTCGAATTAGAATTGAAGTCAGCATACCTGTGTTTGTAAGCATGTCCGTCACTTACTAGCTGTCACCTGGAAAATTACTCCATTCACACTCTCCTTGGGAGTCTTTATATGTAGAATGAGGATAATAATAGTTGCTCCATTGTAGGGTTGCTAGAATTTAATGAATTAAGCCTTATTAAGCATGCCACATAGCAGATGGCACACCTAGAATCCTCTGCAAATTATGGTTAACAAATTTTGCTTGGAGGTGCTCTTTTGGCCCCACAGCTGCTAGAGAATAGACTATCCTATTGCTTCCCTCAGCTTTCTCGCTGAGCTTGTCACTGTGGGCTACTCTGAACAATTTCTAAATAATTCACCTGGCTAGAGGCGGCCCAGACACAGGTAGAGCTACTAACTGCTGCCTGTCAGTTCCTGTTCATTCCTAAGCAGGCTTCTCAGGCACCGGTGCCCTGTAAGTAACCCCCACTATGGGGAAGGTACATCCCCCAAAGATTTCCTGCCAGAATAATGGGAGTGTGTGGCCCCTGCAGCAGCTGGAAGTAGAGTCAAATGAGTCCGATTCCTCCATTCTAGGGAAACTCCTAAAGAAAGGTGGCTGCTTCACTCCAGGGAAAGCAGCTCACCTACCACAGGCCAAGCTCCAGGCACCTGAATGGGAAAGGGAACTCTGGTCAGCAGCCCCCTTCCCCAGCAGCCTGCCTAAGAGACAGTCGACAGGACCTCCATGCTGCCCAAGGCGGACAACCAGGCCTCCAGGGCCAAGGGACACATGCTGGTGTGCAGCAGACCACCTCAGAGGGCCACTCAGGAAAGCCACTGGGTCTGATCCAGGAGGGATCTCTAAGGTAAGCCAGGAAATGCCCTAGCTGGTTTTGCTCAGTGGATAGAATGTGGGCCTGCTGACTGAAAGGTTCCAGGTTCAATTCCAGTCAAGGGCACATGCCCGGGTTGTGGGCTCGATCCCCAGTAGGGGGCATGCAGGAGGCAGCCAAGCAATGATTCGTTCTCATCATTGGTGTTTCTTTCTTTCTCTCTCTCTTTCTCTCTCTCTCTCTCTCTCTCTCTCTCTCTCTCTCTCTCTCTCTCTCTCCCCCCCCCCTCCTCTATGAAATCAATAAAAATGTATTATAAAGAGTGTCGGGAGGGAGCTGCTTCCACAGGGTCTCACTGCGGGTGCCGCTCTGTCAGCTCCTGCTAGTTGGAATGATTTGAAGCAGGTGCTACATTAATATTCATTATTCCTTCTTTAAACAGCATTTGATCTGAGAGTGTGAAATGCCACACACAGAAACCTTTCCATGGGCCTGATCTCCAGCACCCGGCTTCTCTCGGCGACACCTGCTTCCTGAAAACAGGAGGCTAGGTTTCCAGGTAATTAGCGGAGGCCTTGCCGGTCCTGAACTACCAGGGCGTACTTGATGAAATACCCTTTGCTCACAGGTCTATTTGGAGGTTTATTTCTGCTGGATCTCTTCCATGACACTACCTGAAAATGCCCTAGGGCTGCGGTAACAAAGACCCACAAACCAGGTGGCTGGCAGCAACAGAAATGTATTCTCAGGGTCCTGGAAGCCGGAAGTCCAAAGTCAAGCTGTCCATGGAGTTGGCTCAAAAATGTGAAAAACTTGGCACTTAACAGATTCAAAAAGGACACATTATGAGGCTAAAACAAGAAGGCAGAGGGTTGCCTTGTTCAAACTCGACTGGGAATGTGGGTGTCAAGCAACTCAAAATTTTCACTGCTCTGAGCATGTGTGTATGTGACCATGAAAGTAACATGACTATTGATTTTGGATACAAAGAAATTATAACAAAGAGGAAAATTTGCAAGGATGGAATCTGCATATGAGTAATTACTGCTTATTGAAGTTAGTCCCAGGAGGGTTCATGTAGGAGTTCACCTATCTCAGCTGCAGATGCCAAAATACACGGATTGAATTTAAGATTGCAAATAAATTATAGCAAGTGGGCAAACTTACAAATATGGAACCTACAAATATTAAGGATAGACTATACATTGCATCCATTTCTAGCAGGTTTTGTGGTAGAAGCACATACAACTCATCTGCAGATGCCAAAATTGATGGACGCTATGAGAAAGCACAACAGTATTACTGTACATCTTGGTGGGTGCCAGGGTAGATGGATCAAGACCTACAAGCAGTACATCTATCCCCACAAATAATGTAATCTTAAATAAACCCTAGATGATAAAATCTATACCAGGGAGGATGGAGGGGAGAGACCCTAAATTTGACCAACTTCATCTCTAAATATAAAAGTAATGGAGTTACCTAAAGTAATCAAAGTATGTTTTTCTGCTGACAGGTAAAAGGGAGACATAACAAAGAGATTAAATTGAGTTAAAGAAAAATTGTTAATTTTTTGTCACCTGTGCTGTAGACTGTGAAATATATACAATTCACAACAGATATATATTGAGTGGCTATTATTCAACAGGCATCGTGCTGGAGGAATGAGGCTATCAGTATGAATGATCACACATGTGTTTAATGAAGAACACAGACATTAAACAGGTAATAAATAAATAAATACTCAATATTTACCAATGCATGTTTAATACCTAGCCTATTCATATAATGGGTATTTAAAAGTATTTTTTGAATGGAGGTGTCAGCGAGCATGTCCTTGAGAAAATAATATGTAAGCTTACACCTGAGAATGAGCTATCCTTACAGTTTAGAAGGGAGCGTTGGTCCCAGAAGAAGGACCATTGTTTGTAAAGACCCAGAAGCTAGAGAGAACAAAGTGAGTTAAAAGAACAAAAAGTTTAGTTGGACCACAATGTAGTATTTAGACATCAAGAAGACAAAACTTATGACTACAAACAAAAAACACAACTTAAGATAGACAATGAAGATGTTGACATTGTTAAAGATTTTGCTTACCTGAGTTCAGTCATCAATTCAAATGGAGACTACAGCCAAGAAGTCAAGGGAAGGCTGAGACTCAAAAGAGACTTAGAGATCAAGGCTAAGAACATTTACATACTTGTATTCCCAACTACTATTCACAGCTGTGAAAGCTGGACAGTGAAGAAGGATAATAGGGAAAAAATGATTCACTTGAAATATAGTGTGGAAGAGTGCTCTACACATTCGCTGGACTGCCAGAAAGATGAACAAGTGGGTCCTAGAACAAATTACACTGGAGATATCACCAGAGGCAAAAATGACAAAGCTGAAGTTGTCCTACTTCTGCACATCATGAGAAGGCAGGGCTTCTTGAAAAGGGCAATAATGCTGGAATAACAGAAGCAGCAAGAAAGAGGAAGACCAAATAGGAGATGAATTGGTTCCATAAAGAAGCCATAGGCATGAATCTACAGAAGCTGAGCAGGGCTACTGAGGACAGAACATTGTGGGCATCACTCATTTAGAGGGTAGCCAGGACTTAGATCCGATTCAACAGCATGTAACAACTACAGTATGCAAGGAGAACAGCTCCAAATGGGCCATTAGAAGCACAAAATATAACAAACTTAAGAAGTTTGGCACCAGTAGTGTTGACTCTAACATATAGCATAGTGTCAAGTTTTTCAAAATCTAACTACTAAAGAGAAAGGTGACTTGATGTAGGATAGAAATTCTTCCATGAACAGCAAAGTCCCCAAGACCCTCTAGAGCTCCCATGAGACCAAAACTGTGTTCATGGTAATACTACATTACTTTTTCACTGGGTTGACACTTGTACTGATGGTGCAAAAGCAATGGTGACAAACATGCTGGTGCCTTTACACATATTTATCAGTGGCACCAAACTGTGCTAGTGGAAAATTATAGTATCCTTGACCACCATGCACTTACACTTTTTTAAAAAGCCAATTTACCGAAGAATATCTTGTTGAAGGAGTATAAATTATTCATGTTATTAAATCTCAATCTTGAGCACATGTCTTTTTAATATTGTATGTGATGAAATGATGAAATGGGAAATATGCATAAGATATTGCTGCTGCACTCAAAGTACGATGATTGTCATGAGGAAAGATGCTTGTGTCAGTGTCTGAGTTGCAAGTTTAACTTACTAGTTTTTTTGTGTTTTGTTTTTATTCTTTGTGAAATGTAAACTCTGATCATTCAGACTTGGAAATGTGACATAAAGATGTTATCTTGAAAATTCCTTGAGAATAGTAAAGTGAGCCTGTCACCTTAAGGAACATAACTGATATTTGTTATTGTTAAAGATAAAATTTGAATGGAAAAATGAGAATGTTGAATATGTTGTGTCTGCAAACATGAACTTGATAGCTTCCCAATATGTAAGGACTTTTTTTAATGGTATTGATGGTATCATTTACAGCTATAATTTGCGTATACTATTTAATAAAATATGACAATATTTGTAAAGTCTTCACAGATCAGTGAATTAATATTTCCCAATAACTAGAAGATGATGTCATAAAATCATTCATTGGTAATATATTATTTCAGAATGCAAGTAGACCACTGTACTTTAATATAACAGAGTAGAAAAAGTCCATTGAAAAGGGTCAGATTCCATATAGAACTGATCTTGAGAAACAACCACTTGCTGAGTTTTGGTAGAGTATCAAAGAAAACTATCCACAATTGTCTGTAAAGGTTATTAAAATAGGCCTTCTTTTACAAACTTGTATTTAACCACTGGGCGGTAAAATTTGCTCACAGTCTTCAACAAAAAACATCATCTTGCAACAAATTAAATGCAACGGAAAATGAGAATCCAGTCATCTTCTATTAATCCAAACATTAAAAGATATTTTAAAATGTATGAGAACTCTCCTCACTATTTTTTGTTTTGTTTTGGAAAATATGTTTTTTATTATTAATGTTACTTTAAGTGAAGTAACACAGTATTTTTAAAATTTCCTCAGTTTTAAATTCTAATATGGTAAATGTCTATAACATAAAAACCATGAACAAAAGATCTTTGGGGTCCTCAATAATTGAGGTTATAAGGTGAAAACATCTAAGAAGCAAGGATATAGGGCAGTGGTCGGCAAACTTGTGGCTTGGCAAATGGCAGCTCGCGAGCCACATGTGGCTCTTTGGCCCCTTGAGTGTGGCGGTATTTTGTGGAAGACCCACACTCAAGGGGCCAAAGAGCCGCATGTGGCTCGTGAGCTGCGGTTTGCCGACCACGGATATAGGGGAAAGAACATAACTGCTGTCATAACTAACAGAGTGATCCTAGAAAAAGTAACTGGACTCTTCAAAACCAGGTTCTTCTTTCATAAAATGAGAATAATAATTAATAATCATAAATACTCACAAGTTCACTAGAGAAAGTGTGCTTGTATGTGTGCAAGCTCTTTTTACCCTCCAAAGCACTACACAATGTTACTTCCTTATTATTATCCACAACAATCACAGTTTGGATTAATATTTGATGAATCATGTTAATAATAATTATGTTTCTGTAATAAAAAGGAAAACATGGATCAGCTAAATTATATGCAAAACATTGTTTAATGTCATCCCTCACACAAGTTCATTTGTTTGATTTTCATATTTTTTAAAGTCTTTAGAAACCTCAGAAATTCTGATTACAAATTTAATTGATTGGTTTGATTGATTTAGACTAGTCTGATTACAGACAAATTAGGAAAATGGTTTCCTAAAAGCTTATTTGGAGTGCATGTGAAAATTGCAGCAAAAGTTAGGAAAAGATTCGCAATGATCTAAAAGTAATGAGTACAGTGAAATAAGCCAGTCAGAGAAAGACAAGTACCATATGATTTAACTCATACGTGGGATTAATGAACAAACTGAATTACCCAGCAAACAGCTCTTGGGGAGGGTGTTGGGGGATGGGGGTGGAGGAATTGAGAGAAAAAAGAGAGAGAGAGAGAGAGAACTCATGGATATGGACAACAGTGTGGTGATTGTTGGGGTAGGGAGAGGGATGGCCGGAGGTGGAACAGGGCATAGAGGGGATAGTGGTATGTATTGGGGGGGGGGGGACGCATTTTACCTTTATTTATCTTTATTTTTTTCCAAGGTGGAAAAAATAAAGAGAAATGAAGGTAAAATGCCCCCCCCCAATACATAAATAAAAGATATGAGTACTGTTGTGGCCGAGATCTGTAATTATTAGCATGGGTCCCTCTGAGATTCAGACTGAAACACAACTCACTTCAGGCTGACAGGGGCAAAGAGCCTACGTGTCAGAGCAGCACAGCGGCCTTCCTATTCAATGCCTCATCTCAGGCAAGAATTTCTTCTGAAACCCTCTTACAATGTATCCTGTCCCTACTTATACACTGGAGACATACCATTTTATGTTTTACAATTTTTTTTCATTATGCACATCTAGTCATACGAAAAGCGAATAATCTTGAATTTCTACCAAGCTCCCACGTGCTGCTGGTCAGGACCACACTTCCAGAACCACTGACCTGGGGTCTCACCACATTTCCTCACACGGCTGATATGGTAACGTGTTCTAAGATGCCTGCAACTGACTTGCAACAGTGCCCAATCACAGTTTGAGACTGTCTGGCTGGTGAACTGTGAATAACTTTGTTTATAGCAGAGCAGTAGTGTGAATAATCCGCAACTACGGATAAACCAAAAGCCATTTCCACTTGGTGCTGGAAGGTATTCAAGTTGGATTTTAATTTTGCAGGAGCACTGGATTTGCCTTCATAAGTAGCTTTGCTGAGGCCAGTATTAAAATGGAGTGACTGTTCCCTGAGTAAACACATGCTTTCCACGGTGGGGGAGGAAGGCAGTCAGCGCAGCACGCTGGCCGTGGAGACAGCGCGGGCACTCCCATTCACAAAGCAGACAAACTGCCAAAGGGTGACTTAGAGTTGAATCCATTTAAGACACTTTAAAAATTGTAGTTACTAAGAATATGCATGAGAGTTGGGGAGGTTTGGGGGAAACACATCAGGTCTCCTTCTATACATTCCCCAAACTAATTAAACTCATTCAGCTTATGGCCTTCAAACTATTTCCTCTTGTGTCTAAACCCTTACCCACCCCTCAACACACACACACACAGAAAACCTGTGTGAGTGTTTGGCTGCATTTATGATTTTGCCTTAGGGAAGGTTATACAAGAAAAATGCCATCCAAAAGCTCACTAATGCCATTGTTATCACGGACAGCCATGTCAAAACCTTTGGTTAAGATCATTTTAGTCTGTGAAAGTAGTTTCTGAATGTTGGCTTGTGGACAGATAAGCTGTGTCAGAATAACCCAGAACATAAAAAGCACAGGTCCCCTCCCCTCCAACTCATCACTGAGACCGTGTCAGTAGCCGTCTTTACCTGCCTTCCTCCAACATCCTAGTTGTTCCTCTTCCATTTCAGTTTCAATTATATCACAGAAAGGATCAATTATTGCTGAGCCAACTTTTGGGCATTTGGAAGAAAATTTATCGAAGGATTCTGTAAATAGTCTTGCTCCCACAGACATGCAGAATAATCTCAGAAATGCAGAAAATGACATTACCTACCAATTTTTGCGTTCTTATCAGAGATCAGATTTCATAAATTACTTTACTTACTCCTTAAAAAACCCCACTAAGCAGGCCCTTTTCTTTTTTTAAAGTAAGTTTTTATTGATTTTAGAGAGATAGAAAGGGGAAGGGAGAGAGAAACATCAGTATGAGAGAGACACATCGATGGGTTGCCTCCCCTATGCACCCTGATTGGGGATTGAACCCACAACCTGGGTGTGTGCCCCAACAGGGAATCAAACCAGCAACCTTTCAGTGCATAGGATGACACTCAACCATCTGAGCTATCCTTGCCAGGGCAAGTGGGTCCTTTTCTTCGCTTCATTGCATAGGAGAGAAAATCGGGGTCCAAAATCATATAGCTAAAGAGTGACAAGTCAAGGATTTTCTAATCCTCCTTTGCCAGACTGAAGCCCATTCTTTTTCTTCACTGTTCAATATTTCCCCCAAATGGACCCATGCTAATTAAAGTACCTATTTCAGAAAAGTACATCCTTAAAAATTAACTCATATACCAGACACCTCTTATGTGTCACTTCAGATCTTCTTGGCCTGCTCCATTTCTGGCCACTTGTCAGCCTCAGCTACCTCTGACTAACTGGACCAAATTCCCACAGACACAGCTCCAAGCATCACACTTCATGTGTTCCGTGCACACTGCTGACCTGTATCCTCAGGTCACCCTCCTAGATGTTGAGGTGACAGATGCTGCTTGGGAACTCAGAGGGAATTTATTGAGGTGGGCTGCTCAGCCCAATGGAAGTTTGGGAGGAGTAGATAAATGTCTTTCTTTTTCCCTTGAATGAAGTGTCCAGAGAAGGAGTCTATAAATTTCTCTGATACAGCCCTCCAAGATGGAGCTGTCATTCCCACTTAATACCAAGAGGTTGCTAACTTGATAGCATGGTTTATATTGGCTCATTGGTTCTCACTGCATCCCTGCCTCACACCCTTTCTCCATCAGGCAAGCTTCCTGAATTTGCACTCTTCATAAAACGGTACCACAGAAACCTTTGCCCAGGTTCTGCCTTCTGGAAACTCAGGCTGAGACAATTTGGAAACTCCCAGCTTGAGAGGCAGTTTTACTTTTAACTCCTGTTGGGAATGGGGCAAATGAGTAAGAAGAAGAAGACTAGAAACAACATAATTATCGGACTATGTTTTGTCTCCTTTAAAACTATTTCTGGGGAAAGCATTCTCCTGCTCTAAGCCTTCAACACAAACATCACCGCAGCTTTGTAAGCAAGGAGGGACACCGTTGTAAAGAGGCAAATAATAAATGGCTTGTCTTTGTTTTCTCACAGGGAGGTTCTCGCTCTTGATCTGTCTCCAGAACTCACTGTCCTGGGAATCCAGTCTATTGTGGCATCGCCTCGTCGAAGGCTCTCCCAAAGCAAGGAAAGTGATGAGCCTCCTGAAACCAACATCAGAAACTGAAATGACCCTTTCATGCCTCACTCCAGGTGGGACTGCAAAACCGTGGCGATTTTCCCAGAAATGAAGCCACTGGGGCATGTGTGGCTCTGAGCCAGAGCTGGAGACGAGCAGGTGTGCCTCAGGAGACAGGTTTTCAGCATGCTCTCCCAGAGAACAAAATGAACATGTGTTTCCTTTCTCTTCTATTCTAGGAAAATCTGTCCAACAGACTCAGAAAAACAGAAAAGGTAAAGAAAAGGAAAACAGTTATTTCAAAAATCCTTAGAAAGCATGTATCTATATATGAGTGAAATGTAGAGCTGAAACGTGTATTGAAATAATACAAACTGTGCATATATTGGCTTTGAATAAGTTTTCAGGTGTAAAAGCACTAAATAAGTGTAGTATTTATTGCATGTTCCTACACTTAATACATTTGATGCGTATATAAGTTCACAGTTCTCCGTAAGCATAATGGCCTAAGTGCTAAGCTATAGATCAGATAAATGAACATCTTCCAATATAATATGGTCATTGCCATGGGAAGAATAGTAATGCAAACCTGTGTGTGTGTGTGTGTGGGGGGGGAATATGTTTGTGTTGTGCCCAAACACAATACGTATTTTCTAAATGAATGAGTAATAAGCTTACAAGTGGATGGTGGGTTATTTTGATATTAAGATTCAATAAATATAGATTAAGTTCAGAGAACATGGCCAGTTCTATGCTGGGATTGCTTTAAAGTAGTAAGTAAACATGCATAACACGTAATCCTAACATTTAATGAACTCACAGACTGCCAGGAGATTATGGTTATTAGCATTGTTATAATAATGGTTGCTAACATTTATTGAGTACTTACTATGGATTTTATGTCTTTGCATGTGTATCTCATTTAAATCTCATAATGTCCCAATCAGGTAGATATAATCATATCAGTTTTCATGAGGGAACAAACAGACTATATCAGGATTATATAGCTAGAAAGAGGTAGAAGACAGATGAGTTTTGAACCTGAATTTGTCTTTCCACAGAGCTGACTCCACTATGCTATCTTGCCTTCATAAATTATCATTTGATTTCCATAGTCATAGGCAAATAGGACAGTGAGAAGGCTCTAAGAGGATAAGTGATACAGTCCTGTTCACACAATGAGTGGAGTTACTTTTGTTCCTTTTGATCTCAAGTTCTGAGCTCTTTCCCTCACACAACGTGCTCTCACGGAATCCCAGACTCCGCTTCTATATTCAGGTCCACTGCTTCCAACCTCTGGTAGCTCTGCGACCATGCTCAGCCTGCCACCCAGGATCGCCCTGAGGTCTTATAGCGGAAAGCCACGGAGGTGATGGCCCATGGGAAGAGCATCCACCTGTCTCCTAAGCCAGTGATGGCGAACCTTTTGAGCTCGGCGTGTCAGCATTTTGAAAAACCCTAACTTAACTCTGGTGCCATGTCACATATAGACATTTTTTGATATTTGCAACCATAGATTTATATTCTTGATATTTATTTTATATATTTAAATGCCATTTAACAAAGAAAAATCAACCAAAAAAATGAGTTCACGTGTCTGACACGCATGTCATAGGTTCGCCATCACTGTCCTAAGCAATATCCTATCTGAACACAACCCTGCCCCTCTGGCTACAGCTGACTCATTTATGGGTAAGAAACTGACTTAAGACAAAAGGACCGGTTCCATTCCCTGAAATATTGCACTTTGGACCAGAGAAAATCAGGGCATTTCTTTCTGGAGATTGAAGCCCTACAGATACAAAACTCAGAACTTACTGATGGCTCTTTGCTCCTTGAGGAAGAGAGCCTGGCTGCATGAGAGAGAATGAACCTGACTCCCTGGAAAGAAGCTGTGTCAGGAGTCAGGGGAAGGACTTTGGCAGCATTGGAGTTTCTGGATCCATTTGTTCTTACCGTTTGGCTGCTAATCTGCCTTTTTCGTGAGGTATTTCTCAACCATTCCTTGAATTCTTTGAGTTAATAAATTCCCTTCTTGGCCTGAACTTAATACAAGTTTTGTTTCTCTCATGCATAATAAAAAAATAACTCATCCTAATACAGTGTCCAATGAGAAAACAGAACAAAAAAGCTACTTAAAAAGCACCGAGTCGCCCTAGCCAGTTTGTCTCAGTGGATAGAGCATTGGCCTGTGGACCAAAGGGTCCCGGGTTTGATTCTGGTCAAAGGCATGTACCTTAGTTGCAGACTCGATCCCTGACCCCAGTTGGGGGTGTGCAGGAGGCAACCAATCGATGTGTCTCTCACATAGGTATTTCTCTCTCTCTGTCTTCCCTCTCCCTTGCACTCCAAAAATCAATGGAAAAATGTCCTTGGGTAAAGATTAACAACCAAAAAAACAAGCACCGTGTCACTAATGAAAGTGTGTGCTTATTTTATTGGGACTCATGTTTGAGTCCAAATCGGATTCTCATTTGCTGTCTGACTCACCCGATCAAAGCCTGGTCCAGGCAGAGCCCACATGCCTGGTCTGCGTGCGTGCATACCATCTGGCCACCACAGGACTGCACTCCCTGCTCTCACACCGACCCGCTCATGCTTCCCTTTCAGGGCCATCATTGGGGCTGAGGAAAGATGTCTGCTTTCACTCTGTGATGGCGGGATTTATACCAACTGCTGCCATCCCGCCATCCCTGCCTGGCAACTTCCTGGGAGACCCAGACATACGTTTTAGAATGGGATGGTTTCTTTCCTATCCTTCAAGAACTGCTAAGGCCTAGACAAGAGAGTTTTGTGGTTGGGAGCTAGATAAGGGATTATCTCGTGTCAGATCCCCTAGATAACTCACAGAATTTAAGCCTAAAATAAGGACTTCAAAGCTCATGATTCACGCAGGGAGGGTTTTATTCAACATCTCATCTATTCCCATAGGTCAGGTCCCTTGGGTGCCATCCCAACTTTGCTGCCCCTTAGAATAATTAAGCTTATCTTGCATCTGATGGCTATTGCTCAGTAGCCTCTGGAGGTCTGGAATACTATTATGCCCACTGCTTCCAAGAAGCTCAGTTCTGTACCAGCGTCCTCTCCTGTCAGTCCTGGCCTTCACTGACAGCCCCCATGGAGTTCCTCAAGGACCATGTGATGTTGGCACTGTCCTCCCCGGCTTGCTCCTTATCACATGCTCGGGGCCCTCCCAAGATACAGTTGGCTGGTGGTTTTCTGTTCTTATACAGTAGACCCATTCTAGCATGCCGCTTCTCTGAGCCTTCTGATGCCTTCCTCCACTGTCTGCCAGTGGCACCTCAATTCCATTGAGTGTGGGCCACCACTTTGTCCAAGTTTCTGAGGCTTATCCCAGGCTTAGCCCTGCCAGGGTGTTAACCCTGTGACCTGGGAAAGTGACTCTATATCAACAACCTCTCCATTGTCCAGTTTAATATTTTCCCCCACTCTTTCTAGCCAACCAGGTCCACTCTGCACTTCTAGTTAGAACACGATAGACGAGTCACGAGGCCCCTTGGCATGTAATTTGTATTACACCATAGCAGGTCCAGCACGTAGCCATCTTTCCCCCATGATTGATCTGCTAACCAGGACAGAAAGAGGAGGGGGCAGACCCTGAAGACCAGCATTATTATATAAGGCACCTGCCTCATTTGAGATTTCTCTATACCTTCAAGCAAAAGGTAAGGGTAGGGAGGTACAATGGGCTCTATCTGCCAACAAGGGGAAGTGAGACATTTCTGCAGACCCAGAGGAGTTTGTGGGATCTGGGAGTTAAATTTGCTCAAGTACATCTCTGCAGATATCTTCATCCCAATCTCTACAGCCACACTTTTTCTCTATCTGCTCTAAGCATAGGAGACTAGCCTAGGCTGGGAATTTTAGCTTTCTCCAAAGTTCTGCCAATTTCCCAGTTCGGTTATCTGCAGAATCCTCAGTTCATCAGCCCTCCAGCTACTGGTGACAAAGGTCTCTGCAAATGTTGCTTAGAAAACCTTGTGACCCTCATACTTTACTCAAAATTGGCTATTGAATCTCTTGAGCTTATCTTTTTCTCTTTTCAAATCATCAATGCTGGTCAGCACAATATCATCATTATAATTAGTACCTTCCTGAATCTTTCAGATGCTTAAGATATTGCACGAGTTGGTACACTTCTTTCATTTGTAATCTGTACTAGTCCCAGCTTAGCAAATACACTACAACGTCATGCTAGGGGATGCTGCTACTCATTGCAAATGGTGGTGGGTGACCCAACTCCAAAACTCCATCCTCGTGAGCTGCCTCCCAGGACCACCCTTGGGACCTAAGCTCAGAGGCAGGTTTCCTAGCAACGGCAAAGGCATTCAGGGACAACTTTGAGGGAGTGCCCTTTGTGTATCCTTCTTTCTGGAATCGCATGCTCCTGTATCACTGCTTCTTTAAATGTACCTACTGAATAGCCTCTCCTCTGCAATTCTCTTCCCTCTCAAGAAAAATACCCTCTAGTCCTGTGTGCACAGAGCTGAGAATGACAGTCAAAAACCAGTTTAAATCAACCCTCTTTAAATAACAAGCAGTCTTTTAAGTACCTCTGATTTCTAATTCCATGTTCTAGGTGGAGATTTACTTAGCCAACAGCTAAGGCGATGGGTGGCTGAAACGGTAAAGACATGACTTTTGGGGTCTATTTCTGTGGGTGGCAGGAACTTAGAGAAGAGAATGATAGGTTAAGCAGGCACACCAAACTTTCTATTAGAGCTCCCTTCTCCAGAAATAGACCAGCGAACTGACTGACATCTGAGTGAGCATAAATTACAGAGTGAAATATCCCAATTATTCTGGCAAAATGTTCCTCTGGTTTCAATAAGACATATGAGAGGTAGCGTAGCCTTGCATGCCAATCAGTAGCATGAAAGCTCTGTGAGAGGAAGAATTTTGTCTATTTTGCTCAGTAATGTGTTCCCAGCACTTATAAAATTACCCAGGTCATAGTATGTTATCAGTAAATTTCTAAAATGAACGAGTTAAGCAATGCCTGATGTTAGAAAGATCTGTTTACCGTTCTAAATCCACACATTGGATTCCGGCTTAGCTTTCTTGCCTGTAAAATGGGTTAACAAAAACACCTATTTTGCAGAGTTATCTTGACGGGAATACTGACTCTGTCATATTGACCACAGTTCAAGCACACCGTGAATGAGACCTTCCATTAAGAGAGAGTCATGCCGGGACACGACAATGACTACTGAAATGAACAAAAGCCGACTGTATTTGGCAGTGGCCACTGCAATGAAAACAAGCCATAGAATGCAGAGTACATAACACTTTCCCAAGGAAAGGATGCATTTTCCTTTGGAGGTGAATTGAGAAAATAATAGATATAAGTCATTAGGGCAGGGCCATAGGCAGTCTTCCCTGCAAAGACAGATCCTTGTGATTGGTCAGAAAAAAATAACTAAAACCAACAGCAGCAGCAGCACCAATAAAAATGTCAGCATAAAATCTCTTCCGACAGTGTGGCCTCTTGATAGCTCTTTCTTCACAAACACTGCTGTATGTTCCCATAGGAGTGATTTGAGAAAAGTGAAACCTACTATCGATGCTGTCTGGGCTAACAAGACTTTAGCAGAGAGGGAAGAGAGCACAATTTTGAGCTAATCCCTGCTGGAATGAGGGCTGCTATCTCTCCCACCTGCTTTGTTGTTTCCTTTTCTTCCCTCCTCCCTTGTCTCCCCGCCCCTTGCAAACAGCACAGATGGGGAGGAGAGAAGTAGACGATTCAAACTGATACATTACGTGGGCACAAACAAGTTAGGGAAAAACATCTTTGCATGGTGAGAAAAATTCCACTCCTTTCTTGGACAATTTCTGAAGTAACAGCAACCATGGAAACTAATATAAATGTAGCCAGTGCACTGTACATTCTCAGTCTGAAACAATAAAAAACAAACTTAATCACTTAAAAAAAGTTAAGAATAAATATAACTTGGAAAACAGGCTTTAATAAACTTCTTACTGATGAAAATCTCCTTCTGATGAAAATTTGTGAAATTTGGGCATTTTGAAAGAGAAAGAATTTTATAGATTCAGTTCATCTAATATATGTATACATACATATGTTATATACATATATCTATGTATATATGTATATATAACACACATTTATAAGCATTACATAGTATGTAATAATACATATGGATAGTGTATAGTATATTGTAATGCATATTTAATATTATATTATACATTTTATTATATTATACACTAGAGGCCCAATGCACGAATTTGTGCATGGGTGGAGTCCCTAGGCCTGGCTGGCAATCAGGGCCGATAGGGGCCCTCTCACCCAGTCCCGATCAGGGCCAGGCTGTTTGGGGCCTGCTGGCAGGGGGAGGGACCATGGGAGGTTGGCTGTGGGAATGCAGTGATCACCAGAGGGCAGCTCTTGCATTGAGAGTCTTCCCCTGGTGGTCAGTGTGCATCATAGCGACTGGTCGACCGGTCATTCCAGGTTGTTTGGTTGTAATGGTTGCTTAGGCTTTTATATATATAGATTATTATATATTATATCATATATTACATATTATGCATGCATGTGTACATAATATATATATATGTTATATATATGTTATATATATATATACACACACATACATACACACACAGACACAGACACACACACACACACCCTGGGCTAAGTATGTTCATGAAACATAACATTGTTGAATAATTATAATGATATATTAATAAACACAAGTGTGTTAATGTTGGGTGCACAGGTCCTCCATCCTTCTCCACTATGCCAACTGTCAGGTCTGAGCCCCTCTGCCAGGGATGGGACCTTCTTGGACGCCAGGTATTTGATGGAGAAGTTGTGAGTATATAAAAGAGTCTTTATTGTAGAAGTCAATGGCCATGTAGCCATTGCTAACAAGGAGCCACGAGACAAAACAGTTCTTTAAAGCAAAGTCCCATACAGTAGACGCACACCAGCTAGGCATCACTATCTTTCCCACACAGCAGCAGCCTGCTGGTCAGTAATACATCTTCCCTATAATGCAACCCCATAAAGGCTGGTCAGTAACAACTTTACAATACTTAGACAAAAGATGCTTCTTTCCAAAATAGTGACCTCACTATTTTGGGTTCTATAAGGGCACACTTGAGCAGTGTACTTTGTGATTATGGTGTCCTTTGCACCTGCATATAGCATCTTAGCCTTGAATATCCTGATTAAGATTTTCACACTCAGAGTGGCCTTGAACATTTGGCATACTCTGAATGGGGCCTCTACACTCTAATTGGCCTTAAGCATCCAACATATGGTGAATAGGTTGTCCACAGTTAGTAAGTATGTATAAGATGCAGTTAGTATCATTTAACAATACCATGTATTGGGGAAATCTTAGCAAAAATAATATAATGACAGACAAATATGGTCCTGCTCTCTTTGGGCATATAGATTAGCAGGGAAACAAAGACGTTCATCACATAACCAACAAAATCCTATATAATAAAAGCCTAATAAGCTAAGTGTCTGGTCAGCCATTCAACCAATCAAAGCGTAATATGCTAATGATGTGCTAAGGCCACTCAACCGCTCGCTATGACGTGCACTGACCACCAGGGGGCAAATAGTAGATCGGTCAACCAGTCACTATGATGTGTACTGACCACCAGGGGGCAGACACTCTGACCGGTAGGTTAGCTTGCTGCTGGGGTCCTGCTGATTGGGACTGAACAAGATGGGCCGGACACATTCTGGAGCTCCCCCTCCCCCCCACGGTCCCTCCCTGGCTGGCCAACCTCCCTCGTCCCTCACTGGCCCTGATCATGCACCGGTGGGGTCCCTCGGCCTGGCCTGCACCCTCTCGCAATCTGGTCTGAGGGACCCTCCCCCTCCCTGAGTGCACCAATTTCATGAACCGGGCATCTAGTAAATACATAATTGCAAATAGCTCTAAGTTCAATGAAGGGAAAACACATGGTGATATAAATATAACAAGGAATCTAATTTAGATGTTTAGAAAAACAAGGTACTAGCTTTTGGCAGCATGAAAAACCATTGTGTGTACTATTTTGAAAAGGTAGTAAAATATTTCATGGCACAGAAAAAATATTTCAATTAAAGAAGAGTGACAAGGAAGATTGATCCCTCACTGGCCCTCACTAGAGAAAGCAGGCAGAGGGATCAATTATTTCTATGAAAGGAAGGAGAAATGTTACACCAGATCTCCGTTGCAGCATGGAAAACTCTACATAAATGCTTGGAAAACATCATCAGAATCATTTGGCAATGGAACAAGTTAGAGACAGAATTAACTTCTTTGGAGAGCCCAGAAGTAGTGAAAGGAGAAAAAGTCATTGGAAGAAATAAAGTTTTCTCATATAATAACAAAAAGTGATTTTTTTTTCCTCAGGATAATGAAAGTCATTTCAGAAAACATTGCCCAAATGTCAGGCAGACCCATGAGCCCCTTAGTGTAAATGCTCTGCCATCTTACTTTTTTCCATATCTTAGTTTTAGATTTCAAGTCCCAAAATAAACTATAATCAAAATACTTTTCTCATGGTCGGGCGGGGGGGTGGGGGGGGTGGGGAAGGGGCGGGCGGGCATTATTAATTGCATTTTTGGAATGGTTAATAAAACAAAAGATTTGCATGGGTCATTCAACAGAGTTGTTGGTTGGTCCAAAAATAGAACTTACATGTTTGGACTCTGACGTTTACATATTAATGAAGACCACATTCCCTTGCCTGTATTGGGAACAAAAAACTTAAGGCTGCCTTGAGAATGGAATAAAATAAATACAGCAACTAAACCATACACTTGAGAAATTATCTTCACATTATGTTGAGTTTCTCACATTCTGAAACAGCCCATTTCCCACCTTTAATAAGTTTGAGTTTGCTGTGCTCAGCATAATTGGACACAGCTGCCTGCATTTTCTGCCAGGGTGTAAGGAAAAATGGAGTTATTATTAGAGCTTGGTATAGCAACCTGCCTGGCCAATGTAAATCTCTACATTCAATTGTTTATTGGTTGTGAATTTTCCATTGTACGGGCACCTAGGAAATCTCTTCACTAATAGGAGGCTGGAGAAAAAGCTGAAAAGCTCCCAGTATTCAATCAGAAAATTAATTGGTTGACCCATCCATAATGTTGGAGTCAACAATAGAGACACTGGCCCACAAGAAATTGAGTTGTCCTCAAAAGAGTAACTGCAGGCAGCAATTTCCAGAACTTGCCAGAGAAGCTTGTGATGTTTTAAGTTAGAGGCCTCTGTAAAAAGCATGCCATTCACAAAGGAGTAGGTTTGAAATCAGTCTTGGTTTTGGTTTCTCGAGACACACAATCTGGGATCGGGATTCAAGAATGTGTGGTTTAATGGGGGAAATGAAGAGAATACCAGCCAGGAAAAATGATAGTGTTAGAGAGAAGTGAAGACAATGACTAAAGGTGATCATTTAGCCAGCTATGCCCATGAGCAAATGGAGGTTAATGTCATGGGGAATCTCGGAGATGTTGTTAAAAATGCTTCATAAGTGTGAAGGAAAACCCCTATTCCGTAAAACTACTGTGTGGAATTCTCTGCTATTCTTTGGGCGGCCTCTATCTAATTCTGACAAAGTAACTTTGCTTTCTAGCCTGCTTGAATAATGGGGGAGATAAATTTAGCTGTCTGACCTTGTAGGCCAGAGACTAGATACACCCAATGCCATGCCAGGTGCATTTTTTTAATTGGATAGAACTGTATAGTTTTCAAGGCTGCTGCCAGCAAGTGCACAAAGGGCTGGCTCTTCCATAAAAAGGTAAGTTCTGCTTGTAGCTTTGCTTAGAATTTGGATTAATTTCCCTGAGCCCACCACGGTGAATAAAGTGTAACTCCAAACTCTCAGAGCGCTGTTTGGTTCTTGTCCGGTTTTTCTGTAACATAAGCACTGAAGCCCCAAGGCAAGGGAGCTGGAATATTTATACACTGACTCCTGAGGCTGCTCCCAGGGTCTTCATTCCCTGGCATTGCTGGCCTGCCCTGAGTAGAAGTGGTGCCACCTACAGAGGAGTTGGAGAAAGCCCTTGGGTAGAAGACAGGCAGGTATTGGCGGTGGAAGTCAGCTAGAACATACCAAAGTTTAGAAAGATATGATCTGAGGACACTAACAGAGACTACCTCAACATTCTTTTGAGTGTGGACAGTCCGTGCAATAGGAACTTGGAGGCTAAAATGCCAGCTCCACTAGGTTGGTAATAACTTCGAGGAATAGCAAGTTAATGGGGGTCCTAATGCAGATGGAGAAGAATTCTGTAACCATTAATGATGTCTGCCATGGGCAAGAGAGAGTATCAGCACCCAAGCCATATATGTGCCATCCTTGATTTACATCAGCAAACTTTTCTGTAAGGGGCCGGACTAATATTTAGGAAAATATTTTAGGTACACACTCCTCTTTGTTATTTGTTTTTAATAATTCTTTTTAAATGGAAAACAACATTCTTAGCTTATGGATAAACAAAAACAGACTACTGGCCGATTTCCCCCACCCTCTGTCTACAGATGAATAATTTCCAACTTTTTCCTGTATGGGAACCCCTTTTTAATTCTAAAAAAAATATTTAAAAAACAACAGGGTGCTACAAAGTAGTTTGTGTGTTTTGCATATGATTCTTAAAAATTATATTTAATTGTATATAGTGAAGGTCTTAGAAACTAAAGCTGCTCTCCCACCCACCCTGAAGGTTCTTGGCACACAGCCGAGACCCACTTACCAAGTTCAAATGTCTAAGTTCACGGAAGAGAAAACTGAGGCATAGAGAGGAAGAAAGACTTTTCCACCATCAAATGCTTAGTGGCTCATCAACCAAATATTGGTAGGTGGGTGATAAGGCCCATATTAAACCAGGACACATGAAACTATAACAGAAAATCTAATTCTATCACACATGAAGTACAATTAGAGCCCTCTAGGCTCCTCAAGGAAAGAGGGATTAAATATAGCATGAAATAACAAGGAAAGGCTTCATGAATAAAGACTCTCCCAGGAATGGAACGATCACTTTTGTTTTATATTTGTTCAACAAATAGGACTTGAGACCCTACATTGTGTCAGATACCATGTGCGTAATACAGGGTACAGCAGCCAAGGGTACAGGTACTATAAAGACACAAGTAAAAGAAATGGAAATGAATGTAGTGTTTCTGGTTTAGGTGTAGATTCATTAACATCTACCAGAATGCTTTGCACATAGACCTCAATTAATTCTTCAATGAATGAATAAGTGAATGGTTTAAATAGCAATTTGGGCCCAGAGAACTCATCACAACTGCAGTTACTCATAGGCATTAGTAATCGGTTCCTTTGTTGTCTTTTACATATCCAGCATTTATAAATCTATTAAGATTTTAGTGATGCCTGGACCTGGAGGAGCAAACTGATATTCTCAGTCCATAATAAGGTATACAAGGAACCTGGCTGGGAAAGAGAGCCTGAGCTCACATTAGTCATTAGTTATTTACTTTCTGTATGCCTGGCCACTCCTCAACTAATCTAGGGGTAGTGAGAGGCATTAGTCAAGAGAGCTGGCCCATGAACCCAGCTATTTGGAGAATGAAACCTCAGTACAGCAGCAGCAATTCATACCCAGTTGCAAAATAATCACGGAGGGAGTGACATGATTGCCAAGACTTGTTGGGCAAGAAGCCAAGCACAAACACGCAACCCACTGAGCTCAGCAGATTATAAACAAGAGATTCCGTATTCCTGTGGTTTTCTTGGAAGGAAAGAGAGGTCCAATAGGCCAATCCCTTAAACACTTTAGTCAGCTTAATGTGCAGCCCCCTCTGGTGTGGGGTGTGTAACAATAAACTATTTAATTGGTTCAACTAAACAGCCCTGAAGTATTATCAGAGAGCAAGCGGCCTCAGGATATGGGAGTATTAATTTAACTATGATTAAATCCCATTATGCTGGTTATTTTAATGGCTTTAAACAACAACCATTAGTTATGCTCACAGATTCTGTGAATCAAGGATGCAGACGAGGCACAGATACGTAGCCTACACAGGCTCCACAATGCCTGGCGCCAAGCTGGGAACACTGGAAGGGCTGGGAGTGACATAAACACCTGGGACAGGAATCTTCTGCAGGTTCTGCACTCACATGTCTGACAGCAGAGCTGGGACAAACTACAGAGCATCAGCTGGGACATGTTTTCCAAAGATTATGGAACATTTATCAAAATTGGTTACATTCAGTGGTAATAAAAACACCTGCATAAATTCTAGAAAAAATATATATACCGCTTTCTCTAATAACAAATTAATAAAGGTAGAATTAAACTATATATATACATATATCCCACAAAAGAAAACTTTTTTAAAAAGGAAAATCAAACCTACAATTATAAGCTATTTAGAAAATAATGACAATAACATTACTATAATATAGAAAATGGCTTAAAGCTATTTCATACTTTAGAATTAGATCAATATTTAAAAGGAAATAAACTGAAATTGTAACTTCAAGATTTAGAAAAGAAACATTAAAACACATTGGGGAAAACTAAATGAAAATTATTAATTAAAAGTTAATCAGAAAAATAAATTCAAACAAACGAAAGCCAAGAATTGGTATATGAATCTAAGAGGTGGTTTTTTCATGGGTGTGGAAAGTTCTTAGGTCTGGTGAAATCAAGAAGAGAACATGAAGAAAATAGAGAAACTCCTGGCCCTACATTGAGTATTAGTATCTTTATCTATTTATCTGGATATCTGTTATATAGGTAGACACATTATATGCATTAGTATACACATATATAGTATCCAGTCTTAAAAACATGGTACATTTAAATAAAAGAGGACAAGTTCTAGAAAAACAAAATTACTAACACCTGCCTAAAAATAAAAAATAGACAACCTGAAAAGAATGACATCATGGGGAATGATAGAAAAAGATGCTGAATGGTTGCTTCTAAAATTAGTCACTGTGCTTAAACTGCTTAATAAGTGATAATGTTTGACTATTGAAGACAAAGATAACTCCACTCTCCATCACCTCTCTAATACAACATGAAGGAAAATATGAAACTTCCATTTCTTTTACATGTCATTTATTTAAAAAAGCCATTATACCAAAATTTTACTAATATATTGAAATATATAAATATTTAATAAAATTCTAGAATATGAAATGTACTAGCATATTAAAATGATAAAATGGTGGGTTGAGTTCAGTCAGGCTGGTTTAAAACTTGAGTTCACTATTTGTACTAGTTTTGTGAATTTATATAGCTTAACCTCAATTTCCTTAACTGTAAAATAGTAGTAGTACTGATATAATAGAATTGTGGTGAGGCTATTAGGAGATAATACATACAAAGAATTTACTAATATTTACTGGGAAATATTTAGTACTATTTATCACCTTTTGTTTGAAAATAAAGTCATTAAGTGAACATTCCAATACGTCTCTTCCAAGAAATCATATAAAAGCAACTAAAAGAATGTGCACATTCCATTTTCAGCCACATAAAGAGACATAGCTATAGCCTCAGCTCTCAAGAGATAGCAAAGGACTGCCAAAGCCACAGAGAAAAACCATTCAGGGGAGAACTGGAGCAAGGCCATGGCCTCAGGTAGTCAACTGATCAAAGTACTCTTCAGGAGGTGAGAGGAGGTGCACGCCGGAGCTCCCCTGAATACAAGGTCTACACCAATACAAAGGGGCACAGGGCTGGTAGCAGAGGTTTCCCCAGATGAGACTCCATCAACCAGCCAGAGGAAGCAACAAATACACAGCTACTCACCAAAAGAACTCACATGTTCAGAAATTATCTAACTTTTTTGTAAACAGAAGAAAGATATTGCATTCTGAACTATTTTCCCACTTCTTGGTCCAAATTAAAGTATCCCTAGCTAAGGACCACTGTTATAAAGAAGGGGGTGAGGTGAGAGAGAGAATGAGAGAGAGAAAGAGAGAGAGAGAGAAAGGCAGAGAGAGAGAGGCAGAGAGAGACAGAGAGCTGACCAAATATTATTGACTCAAAAAGTACCAGACCCCTGTTTCAGAGGGATGTCCTACCCAGTATTTGGGAGAGAGAAATGAAGAGATAATTATAATGCTATTTAAAGTTTTCTAGGACATAGGGAAATAAGAAAATCTCTAAATTGATTTTATGAAAAGAGCCTAATTTTGATACCCAAAGTTCAGAAAGATTAGACAAAGTGAGTCTATATACCACATCATTTATAATTGTCATTTAAAAAACCTAAGTAAAATATTAGAAGTAAAAATGACAGAATCCAGCAATACATTCAAATAATTCTGCACACATGACCGAGTGGATTTACTTCAGGAATGCAAGTGCAGTTAATCTTCAAGACACTTATAAAATTCACAACATAGCTAAAAAGAAAAACTATGTTCATCTTCATAGATGCTGAAAATTTTATTTCATAAAATTCAAAATTTTCCTTGATAGAAAAGTTGTTTAATATGATAGACATTTGTCTTCTTCTTAACATCACAAAATATGTCCATCTCAACCCTAAAGTCAACATCCCACTTTGCGAGGAAGCACTTTAAGCATTCTCAGTTAAAATCAGGAATAAGACAGAGGCGTCCAGAGCCTCCGTTAGTATTTAGCATTGTTCTGGAGGATTAAAACTTCAATTAGAAAACAAAAACCAGAGACAAAAATAATTGGAATGAAGTTAAAATTACCCTTATTTGCAGAGGCAACTATTGCAAGCTATGAGATCATAAGCAAATTAACTGGAAAGCAACTAAAACAATAAGAGAATTTAATAAGAAGGTAGTATGCATGATTAATATAATAAACCAATAGTCTTTATATGCAAACAAGTTAGAAATTTTAAAAAAATCCCATTTCAAGTTGCAACTCCTCCCTCCCCTTAAAATTTGATATAATACCTAGGAATAAACAAGTCAGAAATGTGCAGGATTTATATGAAGCTAATTACATTGCTAAATCTTGAACATACAGTAGTAAATAAAAACTATTAGAAATGAGACTGGTCATATGTAATACTTTCAACAATAAATATTTAAAGAATGAGGCCAGTACTCAACAGGTTATGATTTAAATAGTTTGGAAAACAGACAGTTTCCTATGTTATTTTATGACATTCATTATATAAGAATATCCGTATCCAAGATAATATATTAGATAATTGAGAGTGGGTGGCTATGTGGGTTGAGGGAGGAGCGGGGTGGAATGTAACTGGAAATCAGGAATCAAAGAACCCTACAGATTCTGAAAATGAGAAGGTGCCCTGAATTCTCTGTGCCAGATATATTTTTTTAAAATCAGAGAAATCATGATGCAGAAGGTAATTTAAATGTCATTAGAAAATGAGTATAATAAAAGTTAAACGATTAAAAATCAGAACACAAAATACTATATATGGATTACCTCAGTTTTATGTAAAGCATATTATGAAAGAAGAGAACAAAAGAGTAACAGAATATTCACAATGTCATCTCTGTGTAGTGAGTGGTTTGAATTATTTTCTTTCTCCTTTTAAGATTTTTCACTTTTTACTAAAACTTTTGATTGATTTTATAATTAAAGTAAGCAGTAACTGTTAAAAGGAAAAATGTACAAAAAGCACTGGGGAACTAGAAGAGAACACCTAGTTCCAAATCCTCACCCTATTGTTTATTAGATGTCAGATCAAGGACCAACATTTTTAAACCTCAGTCTTTGCACCTGAAAAATGGGCCCAGTAATGCATTCAGTACATTTCAGGATTATTCTAAGAATCACTCTAGGTAGCACGGGTGAAATAATTTATAACACGTAAAGTTAAAGGTATAGGAGTCCACAATTATTTATTTGAAATTTAGGGTGGTATCTGCTTCATAATTCAGAATTTTTCTGTTTCAGAGACATAATAGTATAGAAATAACTAGTTATGTTTCACCTCAAATAGCATTAAGGGAACTATCCTGAAATCCTATTTCTTCAGTGAAATAGTAATTTTCCCATTCAGAAGAATCAGAAAATAAATAGCATTGGGTCAGTTCAGGTTGTTGACAAATCAGTTCAAGTCACATCAGGTTTTGCCATCAAGTAAACTATAAAATCATTTTACTTTCAGAATTTTTGATATCAGAATTATACAGAAAAGATTGGATTGAAATAATCTTATTGTCTTGTTTATGTAAAAGTAGAGAGAACACTCAACAGCAAGAATAAATTTATCTAGCTAGAAATCTAGCTGTTTCAAGAAAATGCTAATAGAGTTTATTCAGAATTGTAGGTTGGCAAAATGGATTGTGCAAAAATTGGAGCTGAAATATATAACAGGGAGTAGAGAAAGCACAGCTAAGTAGAGATGCATGAAAACCTTGGTAGGAAAGAATTGATGGCCTTACAGCTAAGGTGAGGACCTTGAAGTCAAGACTAGGTTTACTTGAGGTATGAGGTAAAGAGAAATGAGAAGATTGTGCTGAGAAGGGATTTTCAGAGCTCCTAGCCTTGGATGGGTGTAAATATAAAGGATAGGTTTGCCACTATCACCGCTGTTCACAAGTCCTACCAGGCAAGCTTAACTGTGCCTTTATCCTCCCAAAAGTGAATCTTGGCTTCTCCGTTGAGCAACGTTGTCAATTGTCACGGTTGCCAAGCCAACAGATGGTGTGGGCTGTGTCACCAGCAGTTTCCAAATGTAAAAATATAGTCATTTAGATGTTTTCTGTGTACACCCATTTCCTCCTTAATCTTCTCAGTGCAGCTATAAAGGGATAAATTTCCATGTGAAACACAGTGGTGCTCTGGCCACCTTCATTTACATACTCTCGAATCCCTTACCAAGCCTGAGTACAATGCTACAACTGAAGTGTAGCAGAGGGCAAAGTCCCTCTTGTATTTTTCTCTTCTTAGTGAATCTATGTTTTATCTCACCACCTCTATTTAAAGCAGGTTAGGAAAAGGGTACAGACTTGCAACTCTAAGATGAATAATGTCTGCGGGTCAAAGGTATAACTCAGTGACTGTAGTTGATAACACTGTATTGTAAAATGGAAATTTGCTAGGGGAGCATAAAAATGTTCTCACAAAAACTGTATATATATAGATGCACATATTGTGATAAATGTATTAATTAACTAAATGGGGGAATCCTCTCTCAATGTGTATATACATCAAATTATTGTGATGTATACTTTAAATATGGCAAAATTTTATCTGTCATTTATGCCTCAATAAAAGTTAATAAATCTTTCTTAAATTGTTTTTAAATCAAAACTAATTTGTAAGAAGTGCCCACATCCCCTCCAAAAGAACGCACACATATCAACAAAACAAAAACAAAAATGGAAGCTGAAGGAATGGCTCTACAAATTGTAAAGCCAACTATAAATGGTTATTGAATTGTTCATTACATTTGTTTTGTAATCACTATGAAGAAGAACAATTGGACATTATATATCTGTCCATTACTTCCTACCTTAAGGCTAGCAGGAGTCTCAAATTAGAACGTATGCCACTAATGCCTCCAATTTATCTTAAAAGTTCTGAGCAAATTAATCTCTCTCCAGAGCATATCCAATTTCTCCTAAAGGATTTCTATTAGCTACTCCAACAACAAACAAACAAACAACTCAAAAGTTGTTGGCCTCGCAGTTTTTCATGATCTGGTCCAACACTGCCATTGCAATATGGGAGAGAGAACCACTTCTCATAACTCTGGTTAGTCCACGGGCACCATTCTGTAGGCAATTCACTCTTCTACTGGCAGATGCCATTCCTTTCTGTGCACACACCCTTTGAGCATGCTATTCCTTCTGTCCATGCCAGTTCCCACCATCTTTCTCGTCTACATGGTTCCTCCAGCTCTGTGAGAAAGTAAATGGCCTAGGCCTGGCCAATCATGAAATCTCTTCTTCCTGGCAAGAAAGGTTAGTTCAGTGACCCAGCCTAGGCCTTCCCAAGAGACCTTTGTTGGAACTATTGGGGAAAAAGACACACATCACAGAAGTTATATCTGTAAGATCCACAAAAGCCTGAAGCTGTCAGGGGCCAAACACAGGGTAAAATTAAGGATTTTTATTTCTTACATTATTCCTTAATTGACTGAGAATGAAGTCAGTATGCGAAAGGAGAGATAAGTGATGAAGCGAAGTTAGAAGAATGACAAACCAACTTTGGAAGATGGCACCAAATTTTTGTATCAGTTTTTGGTGTATGTTCCAAATGCTCTACAAAAATGTCTCCTCACCAGGAAAAGATACCCATACATACAAAACACACACACTGCCTGGCAACTTCACTCATCTACCTTGACTTTCAAGTTATCTAGTCCTTGGGCTTGATTTTAGGACCTTGAATATATTTCTTACTACTAATTAAAACTTTAGGTTCAGGTTTTACAAGCTGTCATATATAGTGGTTTATATAACCCTCAGAGCTAATCTACCTGTCAACAAGGTTGCTTAATAAAGAGATCTATACAAAAATGAGGACTGCATGCCCTGGCAAAATGTTTATGTCTCTTTCTTTTCAGCCTTCTCTCCTTTCACTCCTGGCACTCCGAACTTCCATTAGGGTGCCCACCCAAATCCTTGTTTTCCTCTTGCTACATTCCCTACATCCCTAAATTTCCAAACCATCAAATTCAAACTCCAGACTTCATCTGGAACAATTTATAGTGGATTCAATGTCCGGTAAATCTCACCTTTCCGTCCACTCCTGCTTCTCTGAACAACCAAGAATCTACATGACACAGACACATCTGCTAATTCACTGACAGAATCAGCCAACTTCTTTTTCTTTTCCATTTTGTAGGCTTAATGCAGATTACAAACAAACCACTGACTGACTTTCCATTCAGCTGTTTTTTCCCCCTGAGTAAGTAGACCTAGCTTTTGACAGTTATCTGCTCTGCGGTGATTTGAGAAGTGTTTCGCTACATAATTCTGTCCTACCATGTTCCTAGGGTGTGCCACGAAAAGGGTTCAGCTGGGACTGGGACAGAAGTGCTCTGATGGGAGAAGATAAATGTGGACAGGTGGTTGGCATAGAGGGATGCTACCCAGCTGGCCATGTTTGAATGGACAGGTGGGTAGGGCTGGCTGTCATCACCAGAGCTTGTTGGCTCTTGGCCAAAAAACAGGGTGGAATTTTAATACCAGAAGATGCCAAACCAGGAGTGAGCTAACACATAGGTACCTGGGTGGGAGCCAAACATGGACACTGACAGAGTCAGTAAGCTGAGAAGGAACAGCCCAGGTCCTGTTCTGAAGGAAAGCAAAGGTAAACAGAAGTCTGGCCATGAAGAGCAGTTATGGATGCATAATCCTGAGGCAGGGGGATGTGGAACTGGGGATACTGCACAATGGAAAACATAAAGGATTTTAAATGAATAAACCCGAGTTAAAACATCAGCTTCACTAGCTTCAACTTGGTCAGGGTATTTTCTTTTAATAGTATTTTCTTCAAATATTAAATGGAAAGGTAAAGAAAAGTACTTCTTAAGGTTGCTAGGAAAGTTCAATGACAAATTGTATGCAAATGCTTACTGAATGATATAATGTTTCCTAACAAATGTTACCTGTACATTTGTCACAGGCAAAACCAAATGTGTTTTAAAATAAAGTTTGTAGAACAAATAGATAATTCAATACTAACACCTGGAGACTTCAATACCCTATTTTCAACAATGAACTGCTAGACAGAGATCAGCAAGGAAACGTAAGACTTAGGTAACACTACTAAACTAGACATCCATAGAGCACTCCACCCAAACAACAACAAAATAGACGTTCTTCTCAAGTGCACATGGAACGGTCTGTAAGACAGTTCACGTGTTAGGCCACAAAACCAGGAAAAGCCTCAATAAGCTTGAAATTATACAAAATATGTTCTCCAACATATTGTGAATGAAATTACTATTGATAACAGAAGGAAATTTGGAAATGATGCAATGTACATATGAGTGCAGATATCTCTCCAAGATAGTTAAGACATGGAAGCAAACTAAAAGTGTATTGACAAATGAATGGATAAAGAAAACATGGCACATATACACAGGCACATACATACAGTGGAATATTATTCAGCTTTAAAAAGGAAGAAAATCCTGCAATATGCAACAATATGGATGAACCTTAAGGACATTATGCTAATTGATATAAGCCAGTCACAAAAGGTCAAATACTGCATGATTTCATCTGTGAGTTATCTAATATACTCAAAAGCATAAAATCAGAAGGTAGAATAATGTCTTATTCTTCAAATAAGACAATTACTCCTCAAATAATGTCACATTTTTCAAACAAGAAAGGATATTATTCTCCTTGCAAGGTACTTCCATGTAATATCTACCAGAGGCCCAGTGCATGAAAATCCATGCACTTGGGGGGAGGGTCCCTCAGCCCAGCCTGCACCCTCTCACAGTCCCGGACCCCTTGGGGGATGTACACCTGCCGGCTTAGGCTCACAGCTGTCAGCCCGCCTTGTAACTGAGTGGAACTCCCCCTGTGGGAGCACACTGACCACCAGGTGGCAGCTCCTGCGTTGAGCGTCTGCCTAATGGTGGTCAGTGCACGTCATAGAAACCAGTCATTCCTGGTTGTTCCACCGTTAGGGTCAATTTGCATATTGCCCTTTTATTATATAGGATGACACATAGATCAGTAAGGGTAACTTTGAACAAAACTCTGACATCATACTGATATTGTTATAGTTAACCCAGTTATTAATTAACTGAAAATTAACAAAGGGAAGGCCGAATATTACAGGCAGGCCCAGTAAAGTCTAAGTGATGTAGAGAGGGTGCTTGCCTGTCAGTCATTCTGGGGAACAGGCATTGACCAGAGTAGGTGCATAGGCGTGGCCACTGCAAGGGCAGGAAAATTTGATATTTAAGCTCCTAAACAAAGGACTTCTCTCCTTTGCCTCTCTTGCTGCGCGTGCCCGCCTCCTGGCTGGCAGGGCTTTCATGCTCTGCACTTGCCCACATGGCCCACAGCCACGTGGACCTAACACAACGAACTGATGGACCGCGACTAGCCTGATGCTTTACTGTATCCAGCTCCACCATGGAACAGAAACTCTGGACACTGGCTTTGCTTTTAGCTCTCCTGGATTCCCAGTTGCACCTTTTCCGGGACTAGTTTAAAGGAAATGGGGCTTTGCAACCCCAGGGATATAATTCCACACAAATAAAGCTTTCAATCACACCTCATCCTCCCATGGGGGCCTCCGCAAATGCTTATTCCAGAGGCCCCCCAAAAATCCCACTTCCACAAGCCACAGGTAAATTCCACCCATGCAATTTTCTAATAAAAATAGGAATGTTGATTGCATAATATTTTGATAAAATTTCAAAGTCAGAACTGTATCTAGGGTGTATGCTCTCATTGTTAGTAAAACCAAGTGCTAATCAATCAATATTTATGCTGCAGCGACTAAAAAGAGTGGTGATTGGAAATAGACAGCGAACACATGCATAAATACCCAGTACACAGTTGGCACTTGCCAAATGTTTATTGAATGGAATTAAATCCAGTCAATGAAATAAGACATATGTTTTTTTAAAAATGCAGCAATTTGAGTTAGGCCAGAAACGTTTATCCTATCCAAGCAAGATTTATGTTGGTCTTTAAAAAAATTCAGGCTCTTTAAATAGGCAAATAGAAATGAGAACAACAGAGAAACTTGAGCAAACACCCAAGAGGTACTTGACACTGCAAGATCAGGATACTAC
Source organism: Myotis daubentonii (assembly GCF_963259705.1). Taxonomy (NCBI): domain Eukaryota; kingdom Metazoa; phylum Chordata; class Mammalia; order Chiroptera; family Vespertilionidae; genus Myotis; species Myotis daubentonii. The sequence goes on along the minus strand of NC_081844.1, from coordinate 86,160,846 downwards.
AGCATCTTAAACACTTCACTGAGACAAGGGGAGAGGCCTCAACTTGGCCTTGAGTAGATGCACATATGTGTCTTCAAGACTCTTCATTCTTCCTGCTTAAGATGCAACTAGAGAGAGGCTGGGATGCCACTCCTTGTTCTTTCCCCTCAGCCATCCCCTGTATTCTAGAACCCTGGGTCTTATAGTCACCCTCAGAATTCTTGCTCAAAGAGAAGGAGGCACCCCTAAAATTGAGCCTTAAAAAAAATCCAAGCACCATAGAACCCTATCCACTGCAATCCTTTCGTCTTCCCCATCTTGGGGATAACCCAAAATAAACAAACAAAGCTGATTTGCAGTAATTTGGGAAATGTCACTCTCCTAATGAGGTTCAAAGACTGCCAACAAAAATGCTATGGGTCATCTCATGCTCCTTATAATGAAACTAGAGGCCTGGTGCACGAATTTGTGCACGGGTGGGGGGTCCCTCAGCCTGGCCAGTGATCTAGGCCTATTGGGGGGCCAGCCAGCTGTGGGGAGGGACTGTGGGAGGTTGGCCTACCACCCCCTACCCCACGATTGGGGCCCGGAGGGAGGGGTTGTGGGAGGTTGGCTGTGGGAGCGCACTGACCACAAAGGGACAGCTCCTGCATTGAGCATCTACCCCCTGGTGGAGAGTGAATGTCATAGCAACTGGTCGACCAGTTGTTCCGGTCGTTCAGTCATAACGGTCACTTAGGCTTTTAAATATATACTAGAGGCCTGGTGCATGAATTCATGCACAGATGGGGTCCCTCAGCCTGGCTGGCAGTCGGGGCCGATTGGGGCCTATCAGGGCCAGCTGGGTCAGGGCAGGCACCACAGGAGGTTGGCTGTGGGAGCGTACTGACCACCAGGGGCAGCTCCTGCATTCAATGTCTACCCCCTGGTGGTCAGTGCATCATCATAGCGACCGGTTGACTGATCATTCAGTCGACCAGTTATAACGGTCACTTAGGCTTTTAGATAGATAGATAGATAGATAGATAGATAGATAGACTAGAGACCCAGTGCACAAAATTCATGCATGGGTAGGGTCCCTAGTGGCTGCTAGCCAGGGGTGCCTCCCTTCCCTGGCCACCTGCTGCTGCTGCCACTGACGGCCCCACCCTCTGGTCGAACTCCCAGTCAAATGGACAATTTGCATATTAGGCTTTTATCATATAGGATACATATTACCCCAAATCACCAACTGCCCCGTCTTTCCGTGCACATCCAGGAGAGTGGCCTTTATTGACAATCTTTTTCACAGTTCCATGTTCTTTATAACATTCATGAAAAACACCTCTAGTCATTTTATGATGCTCAGATTTTTAGTGAGAGGATTGTAAACCCCCTGCCTTTGAAGACTTTGAAATGTCTAATATCTACAGCACACAGTGGAGTCCAGAATCCTTTCAGGGTCAGGCAAAGCTTTAGGCAGCAAAGATAAGGAGGATTATCCAGGATGTTCTAAAACCATTAGCAGTGCTAATGAAATGAACAAAAGAAAGGTTTATAAACATATGTCTGGGAAATTTTCAAACTGCTCAGGATAAATTGAAATGGGGGAGAGAATTCTAAAAGGCTTTAGCTTACCCCTGTGGTTCACTTCATTCTTTGTTTTTATTAAAACCTCTGTCACCTCAACACAGTTTAACTCATGTATCTTTTAAGAAGTATCTCCTAAATCCTTCCTAATAAGTAAGAGCCCTCTGGGGACTCCAGATACAAAGATTAACAGGACTCAATCTCAGAGGGAAAGAGGGCGGGAAGGGGGGAATGAGGGGAGAGCAATTAAAGAACTTGTGTGCATATATGCATAACCCATTGACTCGGACAATAAATAGGGTGGTGGAGGCATGGGGCAGGGGTGGGGGCAGGCTATAAGGGGTCAATGAGAGAAATAGGGGGACATTTTAAATACTTTCAACAATAAAGACCTAATTAAAAAAAATATTAGAGGGGGTGAGGGCGTGTGCTGGGGGCTGGGGTGGGTGGGAACAGGTCAATGGGGGGGGGGGGCGGAAGGAGACTTATGTAATACTTTAAACAATAAAGAATTTAAATTAAAAAAATAAATAAAAAGATTAACAGGACTCAGTGCCTGTCCTCAAACAGCTCACCCAACGCGCCAGAGAGGAATAAGTAGGCACCGGCTGTGATGCAGAGCAGTGAGGGCTTTTATTTCTCACCAGGCGACCCGAGAGCACAGAGAAGCCACATGGGGAGGAAAAGGTAAACCAATGAAGTCTTTGGGAAGGAAGTGATATCTGCAGGTCAGTCTTACAGACTGCAGGTGAGGTAGCCAAAGGAAGACAGGTGATTGTAAAGGCGAGGAGGAACTTCATCAGGCAGAAGAAACAAGCCTGTGAACATAAGCGTGGCGATCGTGAACCTGTTGCCTTTAGGAAGGTGGGGGAATTCTGTAAGGCTGGATGGGTGGGAGGGAGAAAGCTTAACTGGGCAATGAAGCCACTCATGGAAACAGGGAATATGAGAGAAGGAGCAAGTTCAGAGAAAGGTGGGAGACGTAGTAAATACAAAATGTTCAATATTGATAAATATCGTTTAGCACTAAGATCTAAATATAAAACTTCTGAGGCAAAGCTTGGTATTCCATTTGTTCTATAGACAAACCATATGTTTTCCTTGGACCTGTTGTTTTGGACACCTAAAAAGTATTAAATTCCCTGAAAAGTTAAGTACAGCATGGGCCTGTTATTGTAAATTCCCTGTTCTGCTTATACATATTGGCAAGCTGTTTTGCAACCATGTTGACTTTAGGAATAATTAGGGACTGTTCCCCAGTTTGCTAACTGAATTATTGAATGGCACTGCAGACAAAGGTCAAAGCTAAGGCTTTCTGTACATAATATACACTACTTTCCATTGCTTGGGCAGGACAGAATTATTTAGGGTGCCCATTCCTGCAACAAGGAACTAAAACTTTTAAATAAATAATAATTCAGGTCAAAAGAACTGTAATTTGATCATCTTATCCACATTTCCCAAACAGACACAAAATCCTACAGAGACCAAAGGTAATTCTGTTGAAAATATGGAACACGTTGAGAATGTGGGGCAAAATCAATATCCCCAGAGTTTGTCTTGGTGTTCTGAATTCCGTAAGAAATGGGAAAGTAACACAACCTGTGTGAGAAAGCTTTGTCTATAGGTCAATGAATATCCAACTGCTTCCCAGATACAGAGACCACATGTCTCTTTGTGTCAAGAGCAAGTACATGTTATGAATAAAACTAAGGTCAAACGTATAGATTTCATGCTAATCAAAATCCTGTAAGAGATCATTTTGCATAGTTTTTTTTTGAAGGGAAATTTATCTCAATTTGTTGGGCTTTTAACAAAAATGTTAAGCTGCACGTGTTTTTATCTTACATTTGTCTGAATAAAAGAATCCCTCCAACATATTTGCAGCATTTTGCAATGTCAGATGTTGCTTCCAGCTGCAAGAAAATGTATCCTTAATTCTTCTTTATGCTCTAAGCTACTTAGAATGTTTACATCTGTAGCTCCATGTGGAGTCCAGCACCCAAGAGGTGGTTGTTTCTATACACCATTGGACTACATCAAACACAGCATTGTCAAATACATAATGATTGGCTTTTCATGTGGGGCCCAACATTTCAACAGAACCTTTATTATTCATACCAATCTGGCTTTAGTTCATCTTCCATAGACACTCCAGATTAAATTGTCTTCATTATCATTACAGAACTAGATGAATAAGTGCCACATCTGCTCATGAAGTGGTTTATTATCTGTTCAGATGAGGTTTGGGATGAATAGCAAAGTAACTATGGAGGAGACAAAAGCACCCAGGTTTATGCCCATTGTGAAATGCAGGACCAGCTATGCTAGCTCTCAAAATCCATTGGTCTCCCCCTTCCACTGAATGAGGAATTATTATTTAATGAGTTGATACAAGTTAACATGGGGAAGAATGCAAAGCAAACAGGAATCCAACCCAAACAAACAGAAAGCTGGCACATGATGAGGGCCTAATGAAGACCTTATATTGTTCAATTCAATTTCTAGCCCATCCTTTCGAAAGAAAATTTGAAGATCTGTAAATATTTTACCAACAATCCCATATCAGATATTTCTCATGCAAAATAAGACTGTTCAAATAAATCTGTTGATTAGGAAGATATCAACACATTACAGCTGTGCCATTTACAATCGATCTCTTCTATTACTGATAGGCCTGTACCTCCATTTCAGGACTAGCACCAGGCCTATACAGTATGAAGAGCCTATGCCATTCCTGGACTAGCTCTGGCCAGGTCTACATTCAAGTTTATCTGCAATATAACTTGATTGTGTCTCAAATCTTCCATCGGCCAGCCATGTAACTTAGTGTGGCTGAGGTCGTGGATATGAATGGTTTGTTTCTACCAATACCAAAATAATAACAACAATAAGAAAGTAATAACTCCTCAACTTGTAATGTACAAATAAATCACCGGGAATCTTGTTAACCTGCAGATTCTGACTCAGTAGGTCTGGAGTGGGGCCTAACAATTCATTTCAAATAAGCTCCCCAATTAGCTGATGCTGCTGGCACTTGGAAGATACCACTGTGGAGGAAGGAAGACTCATGATACCAGCAGCCTGTGGCTACTGCCCATGCAAATCTAGCTCCCCAAATAGACATGTGCTATGAGTACAAAATCCACATCAGATTTCAAAGATTTTGTACAAAATATTGAAAAAATAACTTATTAATAATCGTACTAATATTTAGGAGTAAATATTTAGAAGGTATTTTAGATATATTGAGTTAAGTAAGATATAATATCAAAATCAAGGGTCCTCAAACTACGGCCTGCAGGCCACATGCAAATACAAATATAGTATTTGTTCCCGTTTTGTTTTTTTACTTCAAAATAAGATATGTGCAGTGTGCATAGGAATTTGTTCACAGTGGTTTTTTTTAAACTATATTTCGGTCCTCCAATGGTCTGAGGGACAGTGAACTGGCCTCCTGTTTAAAAAGTTTGAGGACCCCTGATCAAAATGAATGTCACCTGCTTATTTTCACTTTTTTAATGTGGCAACTATAAATTTTTAAATTACGTATGTGACATGCATATTTCTACAGCACTGAGATAATTTATGAGATTGGCTATGTTTTGTTCTTTAACATATGTCGAAAGTGGTATATATGTGAGTACATGTGTGTATGTATTATGTAGATAAATATTATATATATACATATATATATAAAAATATGTGACATCTCCATGTCTGATAAAGAACCTCTTTGACATGCCTGCATAGAGGTTAAATAACTCTATTCTGCATTCTAACAACTAAATGCTTCCAACTATAAGAAAAATCAACCTGTTTATTTACCTACTAGAGGCCTGGTGCATGAAATGCATGCACAGGTAGGGTCCCTAGGCATGGCTGGTGATCAGGGTCAATAAGTTTCCTCACCTCCCTGCCTCCCTGCCTCCCCGCCTCCTCCTTCCCTTGCTCCCTCAGTGCCCTGCACTCCGCTGTCAGTGCACATCATAGTGAGCAATTGTATTCCTGTTCTCCTGATCGAACTCCCAAAAGGACACTTTGCATATTAGCCTTTTATATATAGAGAGAGAGATAGATAGGAAAAGTACTTGCTTGGGAAAAGGAGTCAAGTAAGATTTTATAATGCATAATTTAGGGTCTCTTACTCCATTTATTTTTAGTTCTCTTTGCTCTGATTCAATGCTCAGGCCCATTGACAACTGAAAAAACAAATCCAGAGAAAAAAGAGACAATCCCCTCCCCACTAAGTCTCTATTTAAAGAGCAAGGAAACTTTTCTAGAAACCACCAGTGAACTTTACTTCCATCTCAATGTTCCAAACAGACACATTCCCAATTCGGAGCCAGTTCCTATGGCCTGAAAATTTGCCATGTTCTTATTATCTTGGACACCATTTCCTGAATCAATCACTGGTTAAAGCAATGGCATGAACAAAATGGGGTTGGACTAACCATGGCCCACTCCGCAGGGAGTGAAGTTGACTCTCTAAAGTTCAAGGCTGTCACCTAATGGGACAAAAACGTAGGATGGAGGAAAATAAATTCAATGCCAACAACAGTAGGTGAGAACCCACTCCTATTTTAATATGTATAGAGTTATTATCTTCAAAAAAAATTATACCTATTAATGGTGAACATTTTTAAACCCCAAAAATATTTAGAAAAATTTATACTAGTACCCAGGATTGTATCACTTAGTAATAAAATAGTAGTAACTCTTCCTCTCATAGGAAGTTTTCTTTAGGCATGCACATATGCATAAGTTGTATAAACTATAAATACTCAACGCTAACCTTTTCTTTTTCTACTTTTTAGCCTGCTGTTTATCTATATAATTATTTTTTTCTAGCTACAAATATTCCATTGTGCCTATATATCATAATTCAGGACTTCCCGTGTGCTAACAATAAGTTTCAGATATACCTCCAGATGTGAAAACACTCAGAATACAGCTGTGTCAGAGAATGGAGCTGATGGCACCCCTCAATGATAAAGTGTGGGAAGCACAGCCATTAACTTCCACTGTTTTTAGTTATTTATGCTATTTCCAAACTTGTTATCAGAAACAAATCATTATAAACATTGTTAGACACATATATTTTCCATGAGAGATCTTTTTAGACACTTGTATTTCCAGCAGGTTTTTAAAGACTCTAAGAAAAATGGAGACGCATCAGCTGCATTGTCATCCTTCACAGGCCTACAAATTCACCACCCAGCAAGCATCACAAAGAACAGTCGTGCTCATTTGACACCACTTGGGGTAATAATTAGAACTGAAGTGACCTCTTTCACTAGACTTGCTGGTAGTAAAAAAGTGTTATTGTCACACCAGGACAGAGGAGGCTGGCTTCCCTAATGTTCAGCTCATGTATGGTTGCTTCAAGCCAGTATTTGATCCATGGATAGTACAGGAGGTTTTATTCAAATTTCCCTGTGTGAAGAGGTGTGTGTATGTGTGTGTGTGTGTGTGTGTGTGTGTGTGTGTGTGTGTGTGTGTTTGCATGTACTCATATAAGAGAGGAAGAGAAAAACAGATGGGCAGATAAGCAGACAAAAAAAACCACCAAAAAACACAGACATACAAGCAGCATTTTAAAAATGAATTTGGCTGAAGTTAGAAAAGTTTTTGTTAAAAACCTAAAGCAGCATTCTTCCCAAAGCAGCTATTATTAGCCCCATTTGACAAAGAAGGTAAAGGCTCAGAGAGTAATAAAACTAGACAGTCTTCAGCGCAATCTTTGACTCAAAATCTCTTGCTCCTGTTTCAAAGTCAGCACTACCTTCCAGAAAGAACTGCTAGCACGGTCTGATTACAGGCCATTTAGGGAATATATCTTAAAAAATACATGTTGATATGAATGAAAGTTGATCTTGATAAAGCAGGACGATTTGGTAAGTTCTCTCTATTCAGGGAGCTGTGTGATAACGGTGTCAGATCCACGTTAGCATGGCACAAGCTACTGGCTGGTAAGATAGCCCTCTTTTTAAACGGCTACATTAATCATTGCCTAAAGACCAGTTTAACTTCTGGGAAGGGATGTGCCAGCAATGTCCCCAAGATGCCCGTGTAGCTCAACACTAGGTACTAGTGTTATTTTGCGGTACTTATCATTGCCTTATACATTTAAACTTTGGGAAGATTACCAATAACCAGACATAGAATCAACTGAGCCAATGATATCTTAATATTAAATTCTGTAGAAATTGATAAATAAGCTATGAAGTTGTAACAACTTATTGGGATGATTAAAAACATAATTTTATGCTTCATTGGTCTGATGCTGCTTCTGGAAGAAGCCCATCAGATCAGGAACTGGAGTCCCAGTGGTCAACGGGAGACAGAGCCTCAGTGGGGAATGTTCAAGAAAAACTTCTACACCCTCACCCACACCCCGACATCCCTGAATCATATGTCTGGTGGGACCCTCTCCAGTACCTCTCTCTTAGCATTGGATTCATTCTCTTTTCAGTTCCTTTAGCTGCCTCTTTTTAACTCCCTCTGTGTTCCTCTATACTTCTTCCTGCTTCTGAGCCACTGGATAAAGAGAAAACTATGAAGCAAACTCCACTGGCATCTTTACTACAGAGATGGGGACATACTGTAATTGCCAAATCAAAATATTTGCTCAAGCACCACCTAAAATCACCCTACCCCACACACTTCAGAAACCTCTGCCTCAAGGAATTCTGTCCTAAAATATTCGCAAAAAGACTCAAAGACAAACAAGAAGAGAAGAGCTGAAGCCCCAGTCCTCTGACACTGAGAAAGCAGCAGCTCTCCAGCAGCCAACGCTGATGACCAAGGACAAAGCTCCCCGCCCCCCTCCCCATGGCAAGTCTTTCCACAAGGAGTGATGACTGATGACCTTGCAGAATACACAATGTCCTAATAGCGTGTGTACACATGCCTAGCACATTTGGCCTTCCGTATTTATTTGCCAGATTGTATATGTCAAGGCAGCCCTCGAAATGATCTTAATAAAGAGATGTGATTCATACCTGGATGGCTGCAGAGAATGTTCAAAATATAAAATCCATTTAGTACAAATTAGTCTCAGAACATTATTTATGTAATCTGTCACAATGGCAGATATTAGCGAGAACATTTTTCTCTTTCCTTTGGAACAGTTTATCAATCACCCTTGCTCCTGACAAGCCCTGAGGAGGAGAGCATTTTTCAGGGTGCATTAGGAGACTCTAAAAATAAAAGGTGAAACTAGTGTTTATGAGAAGAATATGGGCTGATTGCAAAGACTAGAGAAAAGACTATTTATTCTCCAGGTCACCTTAGTCAAGGGGAGCAGTCAAGCTTGCTCAGGCACTGGCAGTGCTCTGTGGCGAGGGGACAAATCTTCCAGGGGATTTTTTTTAAACTATGTATTTTATTGATTTTTTCCAGAGAGGAAGAGAGAGGGATATAGAGTTAGAAACATCGATTAGAGAGAAACATCGATCAGCTGCCTCCTGAACACCTCCTACTGGGGATGTGCCCACAACCAAGGTACATGCCCTTGACCAGAATCGAACCTGGGACCCTTCAGTCTGCAGGCCGACGATCTATCCACTGAGCCAAACTGGTTAGGACTTCCAGGGGATTCGTAAACTTGTGACGTGCAGACATGAAGGGGCTACACAACACTGTGGTTAATACCTGGCTTCCAATAAGCAATGTGCAACGTATTGATAATGCGGTGCTTTTCAAATTTGCAAAGGTCACAGAATTCAGGTTACCCAATGGAGTCAAACAAGCAATAAAATCCTTGTACGAGAAGTGATAATATCTCGTACTTACACAAGGTTGTGCTGGTTTCATCTTGAAAGTGGGAAGTGAGCTGCATTTGGTCCTGAGAACTGCAATCTCGAAAGTCCTGGACTCCCGTCACAGTGTTCTCTTGGCGAGTCATTCAATGCCACCAAGGCCTCTATTCCACTTGGGGAAAACAGTTTCCAGGTGCCACATGGCCTCCAGGAGCTGAAAAGCAGAGTTTCCCAGGGCATATTACAATTACTTGGGAGGCTTTCCAGTAGGTTGACTAACCCCCACCCCAAAACAGACTAAATAATACTCTCAGAAGAGGGTTCAAAAGCAGTCCGCACAGGAAGGGTGAGGAGAGACGGAAGATGGGCTAAGACCGCTCCATATCTGTTGGTGCAGGTTTTTAACAAGGGAACTTCCTTAACAGGCGTTTCTTGGGCTCCCACAAGCCCAAGTAGATCTCCACACCTGCCCAACGAATCTTAAAAGTTTACGTGGGAGCCTAAACAGGGTTGAGTCACGGACACCGTCCAGCTGATCTCGACAACGCGTTACCATCCCAAGGCCACATCCTCGGAAGTAGCTCAGGCTGTCCCCATTGCCAATAAAGTAGCCATTGTTGGATGATTCTGGTGGAAGGACCTCTAAGGGACCCACACCATGTTCCAAGAAGGAAGAGTCAGTTATGTTTCCAAAGCACAGAGGACTCTCAATGTTGGAATAAAACTACAGCAACCACCGAGTGGCCTAGAACCTGTGACACCCCGTTAGCAATAAGCACACTAAGTGCCCAGATTCTGGTGTCTAATGCTGCCCCCCGGCAATAGGTATCAGGGCTCTTTGGAGAAATGCCTAATTTTCAGGCCACGGCAGGAAAAACACAAGCTGAGCCTAGAGGATCTCTCAGTGTGTAAAAGTAAAGAATGCTAAAAAATCAAAAGGATAGGGCATGTCAAAGGGACACAAGAGCCCATCTGAAAAATATGCCAATGGCCAAAGGTAGAACAATTGAGCAACTAAATAATGAATGCAATATTATATTACAAAATATAATACATATATATGTATAAATATGTGTCCATACTTATATAAATGAATGGGGGGGGAGGGGGAGGGAGGGAGAGAGAGAGAGAGAGAGAGAGAGAGAGAGAGAGAGAGAGAGAGAGAAGGAACAAATCTTTACAAAATTTGAATTCCAAATTACTTATGTATATACACCAGGAAGTGAAACTTAGCACCTTCTCCCCATCTCTTTGAGTATGGCTATGCCAGAAGCCAATTCCAGCACACGTCATAATTGCAAGAGTTTCATCAAAAGGTTGATGGAACTAGGGGACTCAACAAGGGCTGAATCACACATATTATCGTCTGTTGGGAATGGCTAAAGGCATTTCCCCAAACCTGAAAAGGGATGATTGCTTGCTGCCAGACAGCTAAGGGCATCTCAAACTACATGTTATTGCCCCCTGTTGGCCAAACACCTGAACAGCCGTAGGCAGTTCCCCATTCTAACAATGGATTCTGTACTAAACCCTACCCTTTGAAGTGTATATCTCCACCTTGCCTTAGGACAATTTGTGTAAATAAAAAGCAAGGGGTCCTGAGACTAGGAGAACTTAGTTCCTTTTAGCTAAGCTCCTCTGACCCCCAAATTCCTTTCAAAATTATATTTTGTCTCTGGACTCTATTAAGTTACACACAGCCCTTCTCCAGATTGCTGAACCCTTCTAGATGCTGGAACAAGAACCCCGGCATGGCTAGACTTAGTTACTTCCAAAGCATAGCATGGAAAGGGGGGAAAAGCAACTTTACAATGCAGAAACTGGTGAATATTACCTTGGCTAGATAATCAAGGTTAGCATTAGTAATAAATTATATTCATATCACCTACCCTGAGATGATATCATGAGAGGGCATTTCATCTCTGTGGTCTTTTCCAAAAACTTATAATTATGAGAAAAATATCTGACAAACCCAAATTGAGAGAGATTATATATACAAATATCTGGCCAGTACTCCTTAAAACTGTTAAGGTTATGAATGACCTTAAGAAAGACTTAGAAATTTTCACAAATCAGAGGAGATTAAGGATCTGTGACAACTAAATGTAAGTAAGTAGTATCTTGGATAGGAACCTAGAACAGAAAATGAACATTAGTGGGAAAACATGTAAAATCTGAATAGAGTGTGAAGTTTGGTTAATAGCAATATAACAGTGATAGTTTCTTAGTTGTGACAAATGTACAATATGGAAACGTAAGATATTAAATTAGGGAAAATATTGGAGTGAGGGGTATATGAGAACTCTCTGTAACATCTTTACAACTTTTCTTTAAATACAAAGCTATTTTATAAAATATGTTTCCTTCTGATTTTGAGAGAGAGAGGAAGGGAGAAAGAGAAACATTGATTGGCTGCCTCCTGCACTACTGGGGACTGAGCCGACAATGTGGGCATATGCCCTGATGGGGAATCAAACTTTTGGTACATGGGACAACACTAAACCAACTGAACCATACCAGCCATGGCAAATGTAAAGCTGTTTTAAAATCAAAAGTTTATTTATTTTAAAAAGGCATACCATCTATGTAGGAGACTACTTTTCCCCTTATTAGCTGCCTCCACACCTTGAGTCTGACCCTGAAGCACATAAAAATGTGAAAGGAGCTAGAAGCAGAGAGCAGGTTTCTAGCTACACAGAGCCTGGCACATAAAAGTTACTGAAATTTTTATTAAAGAGAGAAAAAAATATGGTGACAGAAGATTATTTGACTTTGGGTGATGGGAACACAATGCAATATACAGATTATATGTCATAGATATGTACACTTGAAACATATATGGATCCTGTTAACCAGTGTCACCCCAATAAATTTAATTTTAAAAATAGATTATAGAAACAAAAAGGAAGAACTATTAAAAAACAGGCAAGGGGATGTGGAAGGAAGGTGTAGAGATGGGATAGACATATTCTTAAATTGTTGTCACCTGGGTCTGACAGAGAAGATAGGGTAGAGGATGAAAGAGGGATGCAAGAGAAAGTGAGCTGTGCCATCAGTTGTCTGTGAAAATGTGGAGACGTTTATTATTCTAACTGGAGGGTTCATTCATTATTTTAATACAGACTCATAAGAGTTCCTGGACAGATGTGAATATTTCCATTTCATAGTTGAGGAGATTCAGACACAGGGAGGTAAAATGCTGCACTTGAGGTCTCCTTGTATACTTGAACAAAGATGCTAGTGGACTGCAATGAAGGTGAATTTGTTCTAGGCTTGAAACTCTTATGGAATGTAAATGACATGAGATTTCCCACCTCTAACACCTAAGGATGTATTAATTAACAAGCGGAGAAGCCGCCAGATTGTGTTGCTCTAAATGACAATCGGCAGGATCTATGAGTTATGCCAGCAGAGAATGCTAAGCCAATCCAGGCTCTGGAAGTTTGGGAATTCATAAACAACTTGTGTAAATGTGAACAGGATTACCAAGCAAGACAGTCTGAATGCCCAGACTAATATCCATCCATCGAGCCAAAATTCCTAAGCCTTCCAAGATCACAACTCAAACTCGAGCGTTAATTTCACTGTCTTCTTTCCCATGTAGCATCTCACTGATAGGCTATCAGGTTCTCCCACAAGTATGAGTCACCTCCTTTGAAGAAGGGCAGGGGAGGGGTGGGAGAGAAGCTCCCTTTTACAAGGTGAATGTCAATTCTTCATCCCTGCTGCTCCATAAACCAGTGCTGGGTCTCCATATCAACCCTGTGTCTCTCCAGAAGGCACACCCCTGGCCAAGGATGTGCCAAATTGATGCCATAAAAGGGGGTTCATGCAATAGTGGTCACCGGCCTTGAAACTTCTTGTTTAACTGGTAATATACTTTAACCTATTTTTTTAAACCTCTTTTGAGACCAGGTACACTTCCCTTAGGAGAGAACCGTGGATCCTAAAATTAAGCCCTGTCTGGTCTGCCTCAGGTCCTCCTCCTCTCTCTGATTTAAAAGGTTGCCCTCTTGCCTTAACTGGTTTGGCTCAGTGGATAGAGCGTCGGCCTGCAGACTGGGGGGTCCCAGGTTCGATTCCAGTCAAGGGCATGTTCCTTGGTTGCGGGCACATTGCCAGTGGGGGGTGTACAGGAGGCAGCTGATCGATGTTTCTCTTTCATCGATGTTTCTAACTTTCTATCCCTCTCCCTTCCTCTCTGTAAAAAATCATTAAAATAAAATTAAAAAATTTTTTAAAAAGGTTGCCCTCTTTATTGTTGTAATCTTGGTCTAGACCAGCCGTGGGCAAACTACGGCCCGTAGGCCGGATCCAGCCCGTTTGAAATGAATAAAATTAAAAAAAAAAAAAAAGACCGTACCCTTTTATGTAATGATGTTTACTTTGAATTTATATTAGTTCACACAAACACTCCATCCATGCTTTTGTTCCAGCCCTCCGGTCCAGTTTAAGAACCCATTGTGGCCCTCGAATCAAAAAGTTTGCCCACCCCTGGCCCTCTCATCATCATATCACCACAAGCAGTCATAGCAATCTTTTGAATTTTCACTCTGTATGAGGTGCTGTATGAAGTAGTCTATGTGCATGATCTCTTTCAGCCTCATTATGAATCTCAGTTTTCAGAGTTTCATAATACCAGGAAAAAGCAGGACTCAATTCAAACCCAGATTCAGAGCCTATGCCCTAACCACTTGATAAATGTGCCTTCAAAGTTTAGGAGAAAATTTGTATGGTCAGTTCCCCACCTGGGTTAGGTTAGATTAGATTAGATTAGATTCCCTCTCAGGGCTTTTCATACTCAAGCGATGGAATATAAGCTCCATGAAAACAGAATTTTCTCTTATTTTTGTTTTTTACTGCTGTGTCTCAGTGCTGGGCTAATGGCTGGCACAGAACTGAGCATGCAATCACTCTTTATTGAATGAACAATTACAACACTCTGTAGAGATAGTAGAATATACTAGAAAAACTTGAAATTTGGAGTTAGGTAAACTTTTATACTTACCAAGTAAATTGATTTTTACCAGATTGCACAATATCCCTGAGCCCGGAAAATGAGCACAGTGATTCCTTCCTTACAGGCAACTCTCGAGGACAAATGAGAAAACCCACACAGTGCATCACAGAGCTGGCATATCCTGAGATTTGACTCTTGGTATATGCCAGTGGGCATTGTATTTTATGGCCTCTTTCTCTGTCTTCTGACTAGTTTTCTTATTAGAAGTCATGTGTGTAAATTCAAATTAGCCCCTTGATGAAGTCTGGCTTCCTCATTCATTGGCCAAACCCAATCTGTGAATGTTCTAGAGACACTTTTGGATTCTGCTTTCATACACAAAAATAGCCTTGCCAGAATCATCCCCGGGATCTGTCTGAATGCAGATGACAAGCCCGGGTGCTGACTGATCAGTAGAGAGGAGAGATGGGCTGGCTTTCATTTTAGGCAAGAGGGGACAAGTGCATTCATGGGAAACAGAAGTTATTGGTTTGGAGAAAAGAGCTATTGCAACAAAAGAGGCTATTATGGTTGACGACATGCTTCTACTGTAAAGTGCCTCAGAGGGTCTGCTCCTTTTTTTTATTTCTTGAAAATGCAGCAAGATGTGCTAGTTGGAGCTCTCCTCAGAAATGTGTATGTGTGTATGTTCCAATCCAAGCTTTTGCCAAATGAAGAAAAAAAAAGTTTCAGCACCAATATTCTCTAAGGAGGGAAAAGAAAGCTAAATTTTCCACCAAGATCTTTCTTTTCTGGCCAAACACATCCAAAACTATTTGCCTTCCCCTGCACCAGTGCTCTTCTCGGCACCAGCCCAGTAGACCTGGAAACCAGTTCCCTGTGGCCAGGAGCTAGCACTGAGTCTACCAGCGTAACCCAGGCGGCTCATCACCAGGCAGTTTGTCGACTTTCAACAGATGTTGCAAAAGGCAGTCAGATCTGCCCTCCTTTCCCTGGCAGTTTTTCTGTTCTCTCTTCTGAGGTCTGATGTTTCCTTGCAGCACACAGTCTGCCTGATGTGTTGGGGAAGGCTATTTTTCTAAGCTAATCCTCCACTACTATTTGCTTATTAAATCCCAGCTAGTTCACTGGAGAGGCTTCTCACAGAGAGAAGGGAACAGGATTTATTCAAAGCTGACACTCATCCCACAATTTGAAATTACGCATTTTCTTTCCAGGAGAAAAAAATAATAAAAGCATTTTGTTTCACAGCTAAAGTTGTGCTGCTGATAATGTGGTAGGGGCACAAAATATGATTTATCTATGGCTGAAAATACTGAAATTGGTCTGAACTACTTTTAAAGGTAATTTGGGTGCCTACAAAACATGCTAGATATGCTGTGTACAAAAAAACCAACAAACAAAACTCTGCCCTGTCCGATGTGGCTCAGTTGGTTGAGCCTCTTCCCCTGCACCAAAGGTCACTGGTTCGATTCCTGGTCAGGTCACATGCCCAGGTTGCAGGTTGGATCCCATCCCTGGTCCAGTGCATATGGGAGACAACAGACCAATGTTTCTCTCTCACATTGATATTTCTGTCTCTTCCCCTCTCCCTTCCTCTCTCTCTAAAATCAATAAAAACATATTTTTTTATAAAAAACACACTGGCAAATGACATTACTTTGTCTATCTCTAAGGATTACTCTTCTCTGCATGACTCCCCCACTTTCTCCCTCTGCTGGATTTTCCCCTGTTCTCTGTCCTGGAGCCAAATTATGCCTGGCTTTATCTTATGCATATTCATCTCTCAGTGCTTCACACATCCACACAGTAGTGAGCATAGGACGGGTGTCTTGAAACTGCTCTTCTCTCAGTCATTTTCCGTTTCCAGGTGCCGCCCATGCCATGATCAACTCACAGCAGCAAGTACAATTCTAGTATTTAAAGAGCCATATTTTCAGTAAATCATGGCTCCTAAATGCAAGCCAACTGCTTCATCTTATGCTTTATCCAAGAAGCAGTAATATTTTTCAAAGCTCCAAAGCTATAGAAAAATGATGCTATGTTGAGCTTACCAGAAAGCAATATGCTGGCTCCCCAAGTGGTATCTCCATAGGGGGTTTCAGAGTGAATCTGCCTGCCTATAGCACCAGCTGGCTTTAGGGGCCAGCCCCCAGTACATGACTCCACTGTGCAGCTTTTATGCATTCTTATACCTCTGGGCCCTGATGCACTCCCACAGTCTCATTTTGCCTTCCAAGTAACATCTCAGCCTCACAGTTCTCAATTCCAAATTCTGAAGGAGAATCGGATTGGCTTACCTCATATTATTGTTCCAGATAATAGACTATAGTTTACGGACCAGCATCAAGATCGCTTGTCAAAAAATTAAATATGGAACTGACATTTGACTCAATGATCCTACTTCTAGGAATATATACTAATAAACCTGAAACACCAATCAAAAAGAATGTATGCACCCCTATGTTTATAGCAGCCTTATTTACAATAGCTAAGATCTGGGAACAGCCCAAGAGCCCCTCAGTAGATGAGTGGATAAAAAAGCTGTGGTACATTTTACACGATGGAATACTATGCAGCTGTAAAAAGAGAAGAACCTCTTAC
This sequence comes from Myotis daubentonii, assembly GCF_963259705.1. Classification (NCBI taxonomy): domain Eukaryota; kingdom Metazoa; phylum Chordata; class Mammalia; order Chiroptera; family Vespertilionidae; genus Myotis; species Myotis daubentonii. The sequence goes on along the minus strand of NC_081844.1, from coordinate 86,143,971 downwards.
CCTTTGAGACAGCCTGGGGGGACCTGGAAAGTATTATGATAAGTGAAATAAGCCAGTCAGAGAAAGACAAGTATCACATGATCTCACTCATATGTGGAACTTAATGAACAAAGTAAACTGAGGAACAAAATAGATCCAGAGACATAGAAGCATGGAACAGGCTGTCAAATCTCAGTGGTAAGGCACGGGTGGGTGGGAAGAGATCAACCAAAGAACTTGTATGTATATATGCATAACCCATGGACACAGACAATAGTGTGATGAAGGCCTGGGGCAGGGGGGAGGGTGGGCTAGAAGAGGTCAATGGGGAGAAAAATGGGGGACATATGTAATATTCTCAACAATAAAGATTTTTTTTAAAATATATTTTTATTGAGTTCAGAGAGGAAGGGAGAGGGAGAGAGAGATAGAAACATCAATGATGAGAGAGAACCATTGACCGGCTGCCTCCTGCATGCCCCCCACTGGGGACTGAGCCCGCAACCCAGGCATGTGCCCTTGGCCAGAATCAAACCTGGGACCCTTCAGTCCACAGGCTGGCACTCTATCCACTGAGCCAAACCAGCTAGGGCCAATAAAGATTTTTTTTAAAAGAAACTATTAAAAAATGATTGCTTGTCCTAGATCAAGGATTTCCCTCCAGTCCAATCTCCTGGGACATAGGAATAGAGGCACGGATGTGATTGCCTGAGGTGAGGAATTGTAGACAGGGACATTTTATATAAAACCTGTGTAAAAGGCACATGTGATATTATCAGTCCAAATATATCAGTTTTTAGTAAACTATCAATAAAGTGGCAATAAGACCACCTCTAAAGGTAGATATGTGTTTATTTCATAGAAAGGATGGCAGTTCAAATTATTGTGTTCAATGGTTCCACCTATATAGAGAAAGAAGCTCAGGGAAATGGTAAATGGTCTTCATATTTAAATGCAAATTAATTTATAAAATAACTACTTAATTTGCAAGCCAATACTAGATGCCACAGGGAATATAAGAAATATTAGAGATGTACCATGCCCATGAGGATTTTCTTTTCCCACCTTTTCTTTTGTTTTTCAAGATTTCCAGAAAATGATGAAGCATGTATTAGAGATCAGTGCTAATACAACATAGGACTGGAGAGTTGTGCAAACAGAGATACAAATCAATGGGATATCAAACATCTAAACATTTAAAAGAAAATTCTATCAATTAGCCAGATGTTTCCAAATGCTTAATTACTTGGCATTGTATGTACAGCTGGTTCCAGAACAATCTAATTGATTGATAGAGCCTTTTAACTCTTCATCCACATGTTGGGTGTCAAGTAAATACATCTACCTTCACTGTAATACCTTTACTAGTTCTATGCCTATAATCAAACAAGTTAAAACTAAAGCTTTGGATTAAACAATGCAGGGCTGGTTGTAAGTAATCACAGATGTTACTTTAAGCCCATTAACTCACAGATCTAGTGAAAGAACAGATTCTTCTAGAAAATAAATCTAATTATCAGCTGCACTATTTGTTTGTTTTTGTGGTGTATGTTTTTTTATATTGATGTTATCATAGTGTTACCAAGTCTGCATTCAGATTTTGAATCTTTTACTTATGACGTTGTCTGTTGGCCAAGTGACAGAAACAATTTCATTAACTGTGTTAAGCTCTAGCCTAAATTTGTCCATATAACAGACATGTAGTGGTTGCATTGGAGTAAACTAAATACAAAACACAGAATGAGGATCTAGTCCTTCCGCTACAGTAGGATACAATTCAGTTGACCTACAGAGCTATCTATAGTCTTCACATTTGAGTAGATTTCACCAAAGATAAAAGAATTAGACAGGATGTGACAAAATATAAGCCTGCAGGAGAGTCCACCTAAAGAAGACAGGAGCATCTGAAATAAAGTTAAGTTTAGTCCGTCCCTGGTGACCTGAGCCTCCTGGGCTAGCCAAACCAGCAAAATTAGGAGCAGCTACAAAGAGCAGTGAGCCAACACCGTCCTCAGATGGGACACAGTACAGAAGACAAGTCATTAGCAGCATGACATACTCCAGGAGATCAGAAACCAGTCTTCTTGCAAGGAGTGACTATGACATCGTAATGCATTGAGCAGATTTTACCATTCAAACAATCACGCTTTTGTGCAAGGCACAGATGCAGCTCAAAGATATGAATATGGCCCTTCCCAGGTGACTACAGCTGCTGGTTAGTGGGAAAGTCTCATCCTCTAGGAACCACTCTAGTGGAGAGAAGAGAATTATCCTTTCAATGTGTATAATCCTCTTCTGAACTCAGGGTCAGCCCTCTCTTAGAACAGAACATCCTATCCCTGAATGTTCACTTAATAAAAGCTGACACAACTTCAAGAAAAACTCAAAGGCAAAGGTAAACATAGATTGATGGAACAGTCATGGGAGGCCCTGAAAAAAGAACGTATATGTAAAAATAAAATAACTAATTTTTTGAGCTCTTAGCATGTGCCAGGCCTGTGCAAAATGCTTTACATAAAACATATCATTTAAGTGTAAAATAATGCTGCAGAGTAAGTACAATTATTTCCTCTACAGATGAAAAAACAATGCTCAGTTTAAGGAATTTATCTAAAGTTGCACAGAAAACTGGGTTTGTACTGTGTCAATTTAGCTAGGCTGGAACTACATTTCCCACAATTCCCTTCCTTGTATGAGTTCTGGTTAGGGTTGCCCACAAGAAGCATTAGCTATAATTTTGACAACAAAATGACAGCAGCCATTTTACTTTAGAGGTCCCTGTCGGTTAAAGCAAGAGGCTGAGGGTTGCTGTTTGTCCGTACTCTTCTCCAACCTGAGTCCAAATCCTCCTTCTGACTGGGGTCCAACGTCAACTCCAGGACCACCACCCGATGTTTCAATGAAATCTCACAGAAGCAGTACCCACAAAGAGGCAACAATCTTTCCTAGACTCCTACACCATCCCGTCACAGTCCTCTCCAGCAGCTGGATATGCCTGCAGGCTCCAACTCACCCACTTGACCCACACCAGTTCACCTGTGCCAGAGACCATCTCTCTGATTTTTTTTGGACCTTTTGTTCCCCTATCCTCCCACCACTGGGTAAGGTAAACTTCCTATTCCCTAATACTTATGGTGACTGTGTCTCTAATTAAGCAGTGACTGACTTAGCAAGTGGTGGAGCCATGGGGTTGGGATCCAGGAGCACCCTCTTAGGGACATGCAGCTATCGAAGGCAATATTAGGACTGGTTAGAATTCTTCATTATTTTGCTAAGAAAAAGAAAGTATTTATACCAGTTTTCTCCTATGAATATCTGGTTACACACAAACCTTCCTAACGTTTCTTTAAAACCAAAGGGTAAGAGCAATATTTTGGTAAATAAGGTTATAAAATATATAAGCAAGATGCCATGGGTGAACTGCATCTAAAATTAAACCTTCCTGAAGTGATATAAATGGAAATGCAGTGCCCATAGCGGAGTGAGCATATATGATTCTATTGATATAAATCAAGTTTCTCTTACCCTAAAGCATGCACAAAGGCCTCATGCCTGCAGTTATAATGCCAAATGCTCATATGCACAGAGGATTCTACTGTGCATTGCACAAGTCCCTGCGAGTACTAGAGCTTGATGGGGGCTGGTAGGCAAAAGCAATGCAAGAAAATTGCTCGTCACTTGCAGAAGGCCTACATTCTCTCCCATTCACAACCATTTCTGTGATTGCAAAAGCCAATTTTTCTGATAACATGGCATTTCTTATATGCATTACCTTCACCTCTTTCCTGGGTCTGAATCATGAAGAATGAACCTTGAGTCAAGTCTTCTTGTGTTCCAGGAGCACACCCTGCCTGGCAACTGTGTTTTAAGCACACATTTTTGGTAATTTTCTTTAGCCCTAAAAATATCAAAGCCAGAAATATTACTTTTGTTATATAAAAAAAAAAGACAGAGATAGCAAACTATATTTCCTCTCCAGTCAATCATAGGTGTTATTAGAGGAAATATAAAAAATAAGAGAAAGCATTGGGAATATGGTACAAGATAGAGTTCAGTTGTTTATACCTAAGAATATTTTGATTTGAGAAGTGAATGGACCCTCACTCATCTTCCTAGGGACTGACTTCTTTGTTGAGTATGTCTGGTCAGGTAGACATAGTCAGAATAATCCCAAAAGACAACTGGTAGACATAGAATTCTTGCATCCATAGCATAAACTCAATCTCAGAGACTTGGACAAGAGGACTTAATACAAAGCCTGGTGTTCCAGGCTTAAAAGAGACCTTTCAGATCCATCAGGGGGAAATCTATGTTTTGAATCATAATAGCAGCTGTCATTTATGTGGTTCTAGTCATTTACTACACGCCAAGGTAGGTACTGGACACTGTATACAGTCTGAGTGGTTGATAATTTTGAAAACTGCAGATGAGTCCAACTTAATAAAATAGCTGTAAGAATATGTTTCCATAGCATCCTCCCGAGAAGCATGTGACCATCTAAGAAGACAGGCAGTGCCATTATTATTTTTCTTACTTTACAGGTAAGGAAACTGAAGCTGAAGCTCAGAGCCATTTCTCTCGTGTCTGCTAGGGTGCCACAGCTCAGCAAAAGACATCTGTCTCAGACCCAGCTTCTTAGACTACAAGTTCCACACCCTTCAACATTCCTCCTCTATGTTGCTAGAAATGCTCTTATTAGTTTGGGTTCTCAAAGAGACAAACATTAGATAAAATGCATTATTTGACAATAAAAATTTGCGAGCTATTGTCAGTTTCAATTAATACTCTGTGCCCTGTTGGTGATTCTAACATTCAAAGCTATAGAGGAAGAGATAGCTCTTTTGCTTAAGACACCCTTAAAAGCAAATATTTGCATAAAAGGTTGAACACATGATCGCTACAATAATAAGGATATTAAGGAATTATCTGTGCAAACAATGCCATGTTTTCTCTGCTTTTTGAAACTCCCTTCCTTATTATCTGATGCAGTCCACGTTAGCTAACCATTCCATTTAGATTAGCTGTTCCGGTGAAAAACCATGACAACCATTACGCTAGGTTATTACACTAATAACTATGTAAACATTTCTTCAGACAAATAATAAAAATCTCATGAAGATTTAGGATAGAAGTTTTATAAAATAAAATGTGGATAGAATAGAGATCATTTAACTTCAATGTGGTGAAGCAATAGGTTCTATCATCTAAATATCTGCTCTGGGACTTGCGAAGGTATACCATAGAAAAGGTTATTAGTCATATGTCAACAATGACATAAAAAGCACAGAATAACATTGCAGCATTGTTTAAAAATATAATGACGACAAGCTTTGACCTATTGAATTTATAACAAAACATGTCAGTGAGCTATGAGACTCTTGACTGCAACTCCCATGTCTTATTGCTGTATCCTCAGACATATGGTGACTATTTTATAAATATTTGGTAAACAAAATGAATGGGATTTTAAACAAAGAGTTTGTAAAATCTGGGAGACAAGGAAACATTTAAGGTTCAAAAACTACATTTCACCATGTAAATTAAATAGAACATTAGATATACATGAGTTCCTTATTTGGATCATAGGAAGTCAGAATACCATAATGAGGGAGGAGGGAAAGGTTTAAACTTTGGAGTCTGAAAGACCTGGATTCAAACCCTAACACCACCACTTACTACATGTAAGATTTTAGACAAGTTATTATGTCTGTACTTCATCTAAAAAAGAAAAAAGGAATTGATTTACAAGACAAAAGGGCCACACCACTAACATCATACACAAAAGAACCATAAAAAACAATAGGAAACTGAACTACGGACTTTCAGACAAGCTAGAGAAAAAGGATTCCCATAAATTCAGTAAATATCTTCCTGCTTCTATTAGATCTATTAGAGAGAAAGAGTGTTCCCTGCAGGATCCCAGAAAATAGTGGCTATAAACAAGGAGATACAGCAGATTGAAATGGGTCTGTGGAAATTCATTTAATGATACTTCGAGTTATTTTCAGTAAATCGGCAGATGTGTGGGTTCAATCAATCCTTAACAGGAGACCAAATCAAATAGGTAAAACCAGTGTCTTGACTTTCATTACTAACTCATGAGATAGTGGTTTAATAAAACATACTACTTCCAAGTCTTTGCCCCACTAACAGATCTTTATTCTGCCATTTCCTCATCACACACAACAGCTAGCATTTGTTGAACCTGAGGTACTCTCTTGAACTAAGCTACTCCCAGAAGGAAAAATGGCAGTCTGGATGCTGCCAAGGAGGCAATCAGGTGGTCCAGCTGATTCCAAGCTAGTGATGACCACAGTAACCAGACTGGCTGTGGTTCCTGTGGCTTCCTTCACCCTGCAATGAGAACTACAGAATTCCTTAGAACAACTCAGTTGGGTTACACACTGTGTACACAGCTTATGGGGGAATCCCTACAGTTAGCTGTCTGGGTTTAGATCCCAATTCTACTCCCTAGTACATGCTTGCAGTGGAACTAATTTCCTAGAGCATGCCTCCATTTTATCATCTGTGAAATGAGAGACTGTCATATTACCACATGGGGTGGTTGTGAGAATTAAGTGAGATGATACAGTCTATGGCTCAGCACAGTTCCTGGCACACTGTACGGGCCCAACAAAGGAAAGATGCTTATAGACGTGGTCGTGGTGCTGGGGGTGGAGGTAGTCATGGCGGACGCCATGGCAGAGGTGATAGGAACACGTTATTGAAACGCTATGACATAGTATTAAGTATGAAAAGAGTAAGGTTCTGATCAGTTAGATGAGGATCCAAAGCACCTTTCGTTCAGCCTTTTGACAACACTAAGCATTTTAAGTAAGTTGCATAGTGTTTGATAGCCTCAGACTTAGCATAATGGTACTTAGTACCCATCTCAGAAGATTGTGAAGATTTAGTGAATTTATTGATTATCTATGCCACATAGTTTAAGTGTAGTAGCTCATTTAACCATTTGTATGCCATAGCGTCTATAGATGTAAGCGGCGGACCTTTTTTAATTAAATTCAAAATATTGTGGCAATTAGCTGGTTAACTTTTACTATGGTCCAGCAAGGTATTGTCTCCACTTTGTGATGAGAAAACTGAGGCTCAGAGAGTTTAAGTGATTTTCCCTGAGTCACAATAGGGGGATATGGTAGGTTTTAAACTCAAGATCATCCGACTTCAAATCCTGAATTCTTCCCATGCAGCTACTACTCAAAAGCCCTAATATACATCAGAGTGCCTAGCACAGTGCTTGCTTCTAGTAGCTTCCGAATAATAAACACAAACTCCCTTCCCTAAACCTACCTTACCTTGGGCCTATGGAGGATTTGGGGAACACACACATGCCCAACACAGCTCACTGTTACCAGTGAGAACTTTCTTGCTGCATGTAGTAGAAAACCATTTCAAAATATCTTTGTCCCTGGCTCATTACTTCTTATGTTTGAAGTTCTTCTTTTATTTACTTATTTTACTTTATATTTATTTTTCTTGTCTTTCTCCCAAAGTAAAACATAAGGGCAAGGACTTGTCTCTTGCTCTCATCTATACACTACATAGTGCATGGAACACAGTAGGTACTCAATAACTCTTGGTTGAATGAGTGAATACTTTTTTTGAAATGGCATTAATAGATCAATGGCAATATTTTTTCCAGGTAACTGATATGAAACAGGCCAGCTTGACAGAATGTGCACCACAACTTAAGCATCTTTGTGGACCTGCACCCCCAGCAGGAAATGGTGAGGGAAGCCTATAATGTGCTTACAAACTATTGGTTTGAGTAAAACCCCTCCACCTTGAGCATGGCTCCAAGGGAACACTCTCATCTCCCTAACATGTTAGAATATTCCCCCTCTACATTGTACACCAGCAGCTTCTCAGGCTCACTTTTTAAGGTCCATAAGCAGGACAGATTTACATACACCCCACTCCCAGTTTGCTCATTGCTCTCTCCTATTATTGACACAACTGACATTCAGTCTTGGCCTTACATAGAGAAAACTCTTCCTTTTTCATCAATAAAAACCTGGGCTGTGACTTTACAGAGAATATCTAATGTCTTATGGGTACTATCTTCCCGAGGACCCATTTTGACTCCCAGCAGTTCGTTTACTGTATATTTCACTCAACTTGATGGAGTGCAAGTAGGTGAGTATTTACAGATGATTTGTCAATATCAACTGATGTTTTCCTGTCACAGATAAACAGCCTGTGCCATGAATCAATAGTGTGTCGGCAATGCTGTCACAATCCCCCCTAATGTGTGTGCGGCATGTTGACAGCAGATATATTACCGTGAATGCCTGCAAATGTTAAACAGCTAAGCTTTTTGTGTGTCACCACTCCGTGTCTCTAAGAAGCAGAGCTTTTGTTTCAGGGGTGGCCTGGGAAAGTGACAGAGGCTCGTCTGCCTGCACCAGGGCAGACGGCTCCATTCCATCCCATTCCAGCTGCAAGTTTCTGCTGAACGAATGAGCTGAAATCCATCTAGCCTGTGTGGCTTTGATTACACAGCTGTGCCCAGACAAATGCTGATGTTTGCATTGACAGCAAAGTTTTACGGTGCTTTTCACGCCACGTTTAGCCACAGGCCTCAGAATCGGCACTCACTCTGTATTTCCCAGCCCAACTGGCAACATGCAAGTCAGGCCAGGCTGCTCCCCACTCAGACTTCTGGGTCAGACAGTTTCTTTAAGGGCTCAGGACCCAAGAGCTATCAAGACATCACTAATTCCAGCAGAGAAGTCAAGAGCAGGCGAGTCCAACCTGGAATCCAGGTGACTGGCATCTTCAACAATCTTTATAGCAGACAGTACTCTGCAATCACGTAACAGGGGTGGGGAACATCCAGCCCTCAGGCCATATAGGGCCTGTGAAATCATTTGGCCTGGCCTTGCCAAGACATTGGGGGCAAGGACATTAAATGTTTGACCAAATATAGCAGGCTAATTTTGAAGCTGATAATTTTGTATGGGCCACGAATGATGTTACAAATATCCAAATGGCCCTTGGCAGAAAAAAGGTTCCTCTCCTCTGATTTGGAACTTGAGGTTTGAAATTAGACTAATCTTGTTTCCAGTCCTTTCACTCAGATCCAGAGCAAAACATTTAGTTTGTTTTCTTATTTTAGAATTGGGGGGAAGGGAGGGTCATAATGATAGGAGCTGATTATTATGACAACTTAATGAGATGCTGCATGTAAAAGTTTAGCCTAGGGCCTAGCACTAAATATGTTCTCAAAACATGCAAAGTATTATTAGAAAAAATGAGCACGATAAAGAAATGACAAAGCAAGATTTCAATGAAGGGTCTGTCCCAATGGAAGATGGAAGTGATGATGTTGCCCTCATGTGCCAATGAGCAGCCAAACATTCATGACTTGACTTCATGGGATAAATGTCACCTCTGTTTTACTTTGTACAGATATTAGAATTCTTAATGTGCTTTAGGATATCAGTAAGGCACAGAATAAAACCCACCCTCCTAGAATCCTATGAATCAAGGCCTGACTTAATAGAAATTGCTAGGTGATTAACACACTATGTGGTGATAATATCTACTTACTTCACTCTGATTCCTTTGTTCATACACACACACACACACACACACACACACACACATCCAGCCAAACTAACTCTTTCTGTGTAACAGTTTATGCTCCTTCAATGCCAAGTTTTTACCAAAATTATATAGTTTAGGTATAATTCATACATAAAAAGGGCATGAAAAGCACTCTTTTCTCAAGAACACTATGAGATAAGTCGATCAGCAGGTAATGCTCCCATTTCTCAAGTGAGAGGAGCAATGCTCAGAAAAGTGACTTGCCCCAAATCCTGTACCTAATAAACACACACAAAACAGATTTAAGAGTGCATAGGTACTTCAACACTCAGAATCCAGCACCCACACCTGGCAAGGTGTGACTAAGTCCTAAATATCCATTCTCCCGATCAATACTGTTCAGGCCAAAGAAACATTTCTCTGTCCCTCTTGCCCTATTTGCTCTAAAAAGGCAATTATGTCCCAAAGCTGTGAGCGGCTGTGGTTGTCCGCTGCTGGTGTTGGAGACAGACACTGCTTCAGAGAGTGCAGGATTTGAGCAGTAGGGGCGCTTAGGTGAAAAGCAAAGCAAATTAATTAACTTGTCAAATCCTCTCTCTCAGGTAGTATGAAAGCAATAGATCCTTGCACAGTGAAGTATTCTTTCCCTAGTGTGTCCATTTTCTCACTTCTGTTTTCTAACTCATAGTTCTACAGGTACTTAGGAATTTCATAGTTCAGTATTTGTCCCTTGGTGGCTGAGAAATATTTTGCAATATTAAACAGCTCATGTCATTCTTAAATTCCCATTGCTGCTGCTGACTCTTTACATGTCAACCAGACGATTGAACACTGGAATTGTAAATAGGGCATAATTAACATAAAACTACTTCCTAAGAGGTAATGAAATTTTCAATTAAAATTAAATTACAAGTTTTTAAATTTAAATAACTATATTTTTAAGTGTTAATGTTCATTATTAATAATTTGAGATGTTCCTTTTAATTTTTATAATTTTGCCTAATTTACAAAAAATAACTTTGAAAGCACACCCAAAATATTTTCCTTATTTCATGACTTATTACATTTATTATAATTTACTTTTTTGAGGAAAATGTAATCAAATTGTGGACATTTGGATACAATGATATTTTTAACCTTTAAAAATTTACTGTTAAAAGCCAAATTATGTGGAAAAATTTACAACAGCATTGTTAGTGCTTGACTGAAGTAAATCAAGGGAAAAATTGAGGGAATGAGTATTAATCATTTATTAGTTATGCATGTCTTTATTTTATTACTCATTCAAATATTGCTGGCCTATTGAAAAACACTCAGATGTATGCAATCACAATGAAATCCCGACTCTTTGGTATTTTGCAGACTTTCAGTCATATAAAAGATAAAGCTGTACACATTTTCATTGTGTCATTAAGAAGGTGAAGCTAGGATGACAGAATCTACTTAATCTAACAGTTTTTAAACTTGATTTATTATCTTTAAACATTGAGACTATGGTGTGCTGACTTCCATGTGTCCACTTACCCGGGTCTAAAAATATTAGGGGCAGGCCTGAGCCCACAGTCATGACTGCCTGAATGAAGTTTCAAAACCATTATATTTGAATCTGAGTCCAGGTCCTTTTACTAGCATTCAGTGCCTACTAAGTGGTGGGCCCCTCATAGAAGATGTTTATTTTTCAATTACAGTTTACAATCAATATTATTTTGTATTGGTTTCAGGTGTACAGCACAGTGGTTGGACAATCAAATATTTTACAAAATGTTCCCCCTGATAATTCCAGTACCCACCTGGAACATTCATAGTTATTATAATATTACTGACTATGCTCCCTATGCTGTATTTTACATCTCATGACTACTTTGAGACTACCAATCTATACTTCTGAATCCCTTCACCTTTTCAATGCCCTTCCCATCTGGCAGCCATTAGTCTGGTCTCGGTATCTATGAGTCTGTTTCTGTTGTTTGTTTGTTCTTTAGATTCCACATATAGGTGAAATCACATGGTATTTGCCTTTCTCTGTCTGACCTACTTCACCCAGCAATTCCACTTCTGGATGTACACCTGAAGAAACCCAAAACACTAATCTGAAAGAACATATGCACACCTATGTTCATTGCAGCATTATTTACAGTAGCCAAGATATGACACAATCCAGGTGCCCATCAGTAGAAGAGTGAATAAAAACATTGTGGTACATATGTACAATGGACTATTACCCAGATGGTATTATGCTAGTTAAGTGCTTTTTAGGTTGTTACACAAAAGCAAGTCACAGTCATATAGGGTCTGGGCAAGAGTCCAAGAGGTGGCAAATCTGCCCTCAGACCAGTCTCACCCTTCCCCTGCCTGTGAGAGAGAGAATGGGGCCAAAGGCAAGGGGTTCCCCCTTTGCAAAGGACCAAGAGCCCACACTCAGGACATACTGCTTCTTTCCAAGTGGCAGTCAAGTCATAGGAGGTTCTGGATAAAGGACCACCTCACCCCTTGGCCCCTCCCCTCCCATCTCACTCTGAACTATGCATGCTTTCCCACCTTAAATCTATCGCCTTTAAATGAAGGCAAAGTAACTTGTCCTCTTAAACCCAAACCTGGTCAAACCCCAATCTTCCAGTTCCAATACCGAAGTCCACGCTTTTCTTCACCGTGCCTATTGCACGCCCTGCCTTCCTACTAACAAGCCACCGAGCTCCTGGCATGGAATTTAGATCCAGAACTCCCAGCTGTCAGTGGAGGGCCTGCTCCTTCCTAGTCCTGTGACCTGGGACCAGTTCCTAACCTCTCTGGGCCTGTCTTCTTGCCAAGCCAGGAGCAGGTGTATAAAAATTGAAGGATGTCTTAACACATGTCTCTTAGGCTCCAAGTAGAGACCCAACCTTGCTGAGTGGTCCTTCTGGGCACAAATGCAAATGCAAAATAGCTCCCGACCCCCTGGGATCTGCTCTTAGAAGGACAGCTACTCAGGTAAACTAACACAGTGTTAATATGTGCTACTAGAGTCATGCATTTATTGCTCCCTGAGTAATGTTTGCCTTCTAAGGAGAGACTTGGAGGCCTGGACAGGAGGTGTGAGTCTCAGGTGGGAGGTGGGTGCTGATGGGATGGGGTGCCTGTGGGGTACCGGAGTCTAAAAATCACAGGTTCGGGGGACTTGCTTCTGAGCACCACTGTCCCAGAGTGTCTCCCACACTTAACATTTCCCCCAAATTTACCACTAACACTGAATTATTCATCCTCTCTAATGGGGATTATTTACTCTATTAATAGTTAAGAATCCCTCCAGAATATTTAGAGAGAGAGAAATCTCTCTCCTAATAACCAAGGAGAGTGGCAACTCCTGAGCTCTTGGTGGAGGTGCTTAGTTTAATGGCTTTATTGTGGTTTCATTTACCCCACCTGCCTGCCAGAGGACAGGCGAGGCCCTGCTCTGTGAGAGGGGCACTCAAGGACATGCCTATGTCTGCCTCCAGGCCAGGATTGCAGGCCCAAGACTCTTGGTTCAGCCAGAAACGAGAAATCAGGGGAGTTTTCATTCCAGTGGAGCTTTGTACATTTCCTTCGTAACTGGTATCTAATGAGTGAATTTCATTTCTAAGCAGCTGTTTCTTACAAATGAAAGGATGTTTTGGAACATGAGCTTCAAAATAATAACAATAATGATATAAAAATAATGCTCGGCATATACTAAAGGTCTACTGCTCTTCTGAGGCTGTGCACATTAAACCAACACATCTTCCCACAAAAATCCATGCATCATGGTTTACAAGTCGAGGAAACAGGATCAAGGGAAAGATGGAAACTAAAAGCATCGTGACTCTTACGTTGAAACCCTAGCCAGTGGTCGGCAAGCTCATTAGTCAACAGAGCCAAATATCAACAGTACAACGATTGAAATTTCTTTTGAGAGCCAAATTTTTTAAACTTAAACTATATAGGTAGGTACATTGTTATTAACTTAATGAGGGTACTCCTAAGGCTTAGGAAGAGCCACACTCAAGGGGCCAAAGAGCCGCACGTGGCTCGCCAGCCGCAGTTTGCCGACCACGGCCCTACGACTTTCTAACTGGGTGATATTGGGCAGGTAACTTGACCTCTCTGAGCCTCATATGTAACATGGAAATACTAATGTATATTTCATCAAGGCCTGGGGAAGATTCAATGAAAGTTACAAAGGTACCTAGTAAGTAGATTCATAATAAATATTTTTTTTCTTCCCCTCTCCTCTGTTTTACAAATAAAGGAGAAAGGTATAGAGCTCTTAAGTGACTTGCCTGGAGTTCCCCAGTGAGTCCTGTGCGTAGCAAAGAGAATCTGGGTTTCCTGGCCCTCAGCACCTTTCCCTTTGCACCACTTCTCCCTGTCTGCTCCGACCCCAGTGTCATCGCGGCTGGGTGGCTCTTTCTCCCGGGTTCTTTCGTCTGACCTTACAAGGAGCATAGGTGGTGTCTGCCTAACTGCCTCTGCGGGATAATCAATTTGTTTCCCACAAGGCTGCCTTGGTGGACACATTTTGACTAATTGTGGCCTACTCTAAATATGTGTGTGCTCCCACTCTGCAACACAGTGCCAATCGATTCCAATATGTGAGTTTTGTGCCCCAAATTATTGTAGAATGAACCGAACCATTACCTGCACTCCATCAAGGAAATTTCCTTAGGAGTGAAGAAAACTGGTCAATGGCTGTTTATTTACACACCTGTTTGGAGGCCTGAGCTGAAACTAACCCCTCGAACACACACACTTATCCACTTGTAGCAACAAATCAGCCTCGGCACTTTTGACATTTTGGACTGGACAATTTTTGTTGGGGGCTGTCTCGTGCATTGTAGGATGCCAAATATCTACCCAGTAGATATCAGTGACAAGACCTCTCCCACCCCAGCTGGTGGGTAACATTGTACCCAATTGGGAACCACTGGCTCACAAGATTTCTCAGGGCCTTCTGAGCATTGTTTTTTCTGGGAGGGTCTGCCTCCCCACCACCACCAGAGCAGAGTGGGACACAGAGTGGAAGAGGGAAGATGCCCCTTGCATGTTTCTGTTTTGGTTGACATTTATATAGGGATGGAAGAATAACACAAACTATGGGAAACAGCTGTGCTGAACATGTTTCTATGCCGCCACCTTAACTTGTATGCTGCTTTTTCCCAGCATTTCCTCAAAGCCTCATAAATATCAATGGAGGCACCTGATCGCTGTCAGACCCCCGCAAAGTTGGTTCCAAGGATGGCTCTGAGAGGAAAACGATGCGACCCTTTCCTCACCCTGACCTTTGGCTTCTGCCCTTGGACACTTTGGGTGAACAGGCATACTCACTGTGAACCGCAGGTGCCAGCTCTCAGTGGGCTGCGTCCCACGGTGATGTGGAAACATGGTGACCTTCAGGTAGCTGCCCCCTGAGGAGGAGCTCAAGATAATTGTGACTCAAGTCACTTACTCCAGCAGGAAAAAAGCCCTCTCACCCCTCAGGTACACGGACCTGACGTTAACATCTCTATCCATCCTCATGTTATAGGCAGGAGCGGAGCAAGGACCGTCAGCCAGGTACAGAAGGTCACCAGGGCTGGAAGCCACGCAAGAGGCAA
This sequence comes from Myotis daubentonii, assembly GCF_963259705.1. Taxonomy (NCBI): domain Eukaryota; kingdom Metazoa; phylum Chordata; class Mammalia; order Chiroptera; family Vespertilionidae; genus Myotis; species Myotis daubentonii. The sequence goes on along the minus strand of NC_081844.1, from coordinate 86,128,837 downwards.
AACGGGAAAACAAGGACCTTGCCCTCAGAGATATGGCTGGTCAGGTGTTTAAACCCCCTGACCTTTTCTAGGGTATTGCTGGTCACGTGTTTAGCATATTGCTGGTCACGTGTTTAAACCCCCTGACCTTTCCACCTGAAAGATAACATCTAGGCCTCAATTGTATTTCGGCTCCAGGCAAGCAGTAAAACCTGATGCCCATGGCTGCCTCAGGACCAGCTGCATCCACTAATGACCCTGCCCTGGGGCTGGCCAATCAGTGAATGCCATGCAAGGGCCCTGAAAGCTCACACCTGGAGAACTGATAAACATTCCTTTGAGACCCTCCCTGAGACCTCCCTCCCCTAAGATTCCCACATGCAAGATGGAGGTAAATACCCTCAGGCAAAGGCTCCAGCTTGGGCTCTCCCTCCCCCAGGGGAGCACCCTGTGCCCTTCTCTTCCCCCCTTCAACCCCACAAGACTTGCAACCAGGGGATCAATGGGCAGGGGGTTAACCCCCGACAAGCTGCCCAGGCTCTCCTGTTGCTTCTTCCATGCCCTTCCTTGTTTCACTATCCTGAGTGTGTTTTGGCTGCGGCCAATAAATTATTACTTGCTTTGCTGCACTTTGTCTCTTGATTGAAATATTTCCTTCAAAAAGATAAGAATCAAGGTCTTGTCATCTCACCGGTAACACTCATACCCTCTTGTATATACTAATTAGAGGCCCAGTGTACAAAATTAGGGCACTGGTGGGGGGCGGGCCCTCAGCCCGGCCTATGCCCTCCCACAGTCCAGGAGCCCTCAGGGGATTTCCAACTGCTTCGGAGGTGGGAGAGGCTCCCGCCACTGTCACTGTCACGTGGCAGAGAGAGTAGAACATCCATCTCCTTATAAAAAAAAAACAAAAACCCTGACAGTTTATTTCCTGGCACTGGGGGACACTCTTCCCAGGGGGCAGGGAGAGGAAGAACACGCTGCTGTGGGTGGTGCCCTCCCATCCCAACTCCGATTATTTCACTATTTGTCCACCCTGCCAATCCCTTCCCATCTCTCCATGTGGCAGACAACGTGGGAACTCACACTGGGCTGGCTGAAACACAAGCTGTGTCAGGCAGGGGACCAGGCTGGGGGTGAGCCCCTAACCTGGGCTCTGTGGAAATTCACAGGAAAAGGGCTTGGCATCCACATCACCCCCTGGGAGTCCATTGTCAGAGGGAAGAGTGAGGACTATCCATTCACAGTAACTTTGGAACAATACAATTCCAAAGGATCCACCAGTCAGCACCCAACTTACCTTCTTTGTTCTCTCTTAAGTAGACCATTTGTTCTTTCTCAAAGACAATCGGAAATAGTCAACCTGTGGGAGCCACCAACGCCTCCTCTGCCCCTCCCCCCATACTCCTACTTGGGACACCAGGCAGAGCCAAGGTGAATATTAGCAGCGAAGAGGGATGGCCAAATGAAGCATAGAAGCCCTTCCTCAAAGTCCTTGTTTACAGATCAGGTGAGGAAACTGAGGCCTAGAAGTGTGGGGTGGAGCGGGGTGTCCGATAGGGGGTGCTGTGGTTTATTAAACATGTTTACTCTGACTATCTGACATACAATAAGAAAACCTAATAAAAAGAGAGGAACAGAAACACAAAGAGGCACACAAAATTGGAGAGGCCAGGAGAGGAGAGAAGGAAGGCTTTATCCCTGTCAGAGGTGCACGTGGCTTTGTGATTCTGTCTCAGAGGTGCCACATACAGTAGGGGGAACCCAGGTTCAGAGAGCACATTGGTGCCCAGGTCTGCTCACAGAAAACAGCAGCCCCTCTCAACGTACCAGCTCCCTTTACATTGTGTAGTGTTTTGGTGCCTGTTACTTTAAGGACAGGGATATGGTGAGCCAGCAGAAAGGGGAAGCAAGCTGGGGACTGAGTTTGTTGCCCAGACTTTCCTTCTGATGCTTTCAGGACAAGGTTACTGAGGCTGAGCTACAGCCCCTGGTGTTCCTGAAGCTCTTGGAGAAGCTGCCCTCCTGGGCCTTTGCTGCTGACACATTGTGGTGTTATGCTTTGCAAAGTGAGTCTGGCCTAGGTGAAGCTGAAGGTGCTCTGCCCGACTAGGAGTTGTCACCTGCCCCTACTGGGATAAACACCTACGGTGACTATTCTCAGAAGAAGCTGCCACTGGGGCCAAGGTTGAAGGGCTCTGCATGTTTTGTAGGCATGGGAGGGAAGGTTGCCTTGGGGTTGAAATGAGGGGAGAGGGGAGAGGTATTATCTGAGAAGGTGGTGTTTTCCTCTATGTCATTGCCCTCCTTCCAAAAGCTATGATTCTTCTGATCAAGTCCTGTTCAACTCACTTGGTCAGACAGATGAGTTGTGGGATGATGGTTGTGGGCAGTCACTGGTTCTTTGGACCTACGGTGCTGAGATGGATGGAGAAATAGACCATACGAGTCTCTCCAAAGCATTTAAGGGGGAGTCTTTCTCCCAACCCACCAACAGAATATTCCTGGATAGGGCCCACACACAACTTCCTCTCCATCCAGGCTCTCAGGTAGGTAGAGAGAGCAGCCTTGGGTCCTCACCACCCACATGAAAGAGGCTCTAGGAGTGTCCTTGGGGCCTTTGATTTGTGGAGAACTTACTGCAGAACAACAGGGATAAATTCCTTGCTGTCGCTCATCCTTTAAAGCTATGGCCTGGAATCCTGCAGCCAACTTTCCTCCTCATGTTGACCGTCATGGTCCATATTATTCGGGGATAGTGGAGGCAGAGCCTTTCCCTGTGACCTGCATTTGATGTCATTTTGGCTCTACTCAAACGATTTATCAGCACAGGGGTTTTGTCTCTAAGTTTTTGGGAGGAAAGTCCAGTTTCCCACATAAGATTTCAGAAGAAAATTCTCCTCCAAACCCCTCTCCCACTTTGGTCTACCTAAGCTCTTATTTTTCTGGTGGCTGAGGGACCCCATGGTCCAGCATCTGAATCACCATAGCGACCATCTCTAATAATAGCTCAGGGAGCCCCAAGCAGGCCTTTCCTCTGTCCCTGAGCAATCTCAGAGATGACTGTGTCTACGGAAAGATTCCTTACCCTGGGTCCTCACCTTGCTCCTGGCTGGCCTTCGGTACCTCCTGGGACTTTTACTTTGGATCTATGCCAGACAGATGTGAATTTAGAAGAGTTTTTCAGAGCAATGCCATTGTCATTGTAAGTCATCTACGTGAGAGTGGCTTAGGAGGAAGTGTCCTAGCCTGAGTGAGAGATGGGGCTCTAGACTCAGGGCCACACACCTTCAACACATCCCTTCCCCCTCTCTGTGTCTCAAGGAGGAGATTGGGCTAAATTTCCCAAAATGTATACCTCAAAACTAGAAGAATCCTTGGTGAGTGGAGTTCTGGGAGATTGTGGGTTAAATAAAGTCTGAAATCACCTTTACTGAATAAATCCCAGGGCTTTAAATATGATAAGGTGCATTTTAAAATTACAAAGTGGAGGGTGTAAAAAGGTCATCGTTCCCAAATTGTACTCATTCAATTCCCTTCCTGTTTTCAGAGTGTAGCTTGAAATAAGTGTTCTGCCAAATATACCCCACAGCAGTGAAAGCTAAATTATTTCTAAAGCTCCTCCAAGCTATAGAATTCTCTTTTTTCTCTGCAGAACTTTCCCTTTTGATTAAAAAACATACTGAATACTTAGCTCTATAGGCAATGCCCCAAAAGGCTAAAGAGAAAAATGATATACATATATTAAGATATTCCAAGAATTGAAGACAAATTTCTCCTTTAAATGTGCATTTTGGATAATAGTAAAAAGAATGGGTAGGGGGTCATTGAACATTTACTTAATATACTAGCTACTGTACTAAATGCTTTACTTGGTTTATGTAATTTAATTCTCACAGGAACCTTCTGAGGTATCTATTATTTATATTTCCTATTTACAAATGGGAGAACGGAGGTTTAAAGAGGCTTGATAGCATAAAGCCACCCAATTAAGAAAAGACAGAGGCAAAGCCTCAACTCCTTGAAATTTCATTCTAAGAATTTTAAATAACCAACTTATTAAGTCTTTATTATACCCAATTCAGTAAGCTGCCACAGCAAGCCAGAAATAAACTAATTGACGTGGTAATTACCTTTCATCTAGAATTCTTTTTTTAAAATATATTTATTGATTTTTTACAAGAGGAAGGGAGAGGAATAGAGAGTTAGAAACATCGATGAGAAAGGAACATCGATCAGCTGCCTCCTGCACACCCCTTACTGGGGATGTGCCCGCAACCAAGGTACATGCCCTTGACCAGAATCGAACCTGGGACCCTTGAGTCCGCAGGCTGACGCTCTATCCACTGAGCCAAACCGGTTAGGGCGCATCTAGAATTCTTGAGTTAGCATGTAATAATGTTGAATCATCAGTCTCTTATGTATACTGAAAATAGATATAGATATATAACAACTAAATGTTACCAAATTATTTATTATGATCAGTGCTAAATTACAATGTATATGAAATGGAGTCATTTATGGAAACACATAAAAATAGTTACCTATGTCTGTAATTATTATATTCACACAAGAATCTGAAATATAGTTTCTTGTCTGCCTTTTAAAATATATCCACAGAATGACTTTTGCAGTGTTCACCACACAATTTTACAATACTGATACCGCACCTGTATCATTTACCATATTATAACAACTGAACAGAATATGAAAGCAGTTAATAGCAAATTAATTTTTATATTCATCAATGATTCCAAATAAAATAGTAGTTTGTGTCATTGGCAGTGAGAATAGACAGTAGTAATTGGCATTGTCTATATTGCATACATAGATATGTATGTATATATTTATATGTTGCTCAGGGCCATTGCTCCATCAGAAGGCAGTTAGTTGCCTTTTGGGTGGACCAATGATCGCCAAAATGTGTGCAATTCCATTGGGACAATTAGTAGTACTATCATTTACCATGTTTCTCTCGCAAAAACAAGTAGGCAAGAAAGAAATACAGCAGGCTAAAATCTACAGTGTTACATACCAAGGTAATAACAGTTACTGAGTTATCAGAGTCACGTAGTTTATGCATACTTGCTATTCACAGACTTTTTGCTGAATAACCGAGCTGCTGGGAATTGACGACGGATAGACATGCATTCATGTGAGTCCATAATTAATGATGTTTATATTGTAATAAGCACATTCATTTTAACACCATTCATTGAACAGATTCCTTTAAAGTTTGAGCTAATCTGCTATCACAACTACACACAAAGAGAACCTGTAAACAATTTGACATTACACTTATGTACAAGCGAACTGCATTGTAAAGGAGAAGAGGTAATTTCAGTGGGTGTCACTTGGTATACGTCAATGTACCACTAACTGACCCAAGTCGTCAAGCACTTGAATGAGGTCAGGAAAAGGAACATGAGCACAATCCCGATTCCTCTAGCAAAAGAGGAGCTTGAGAATCCCTGACAAATTCATTGGAGATCTCTATGCAACCTAAGCAACAGGGTCTTTATTAGTGCCCAGGATGGCGCTGATAATATTTAAACATGTCGACTTAATTTGGATCAATTATTTTGTTAGGTTTGACCCAGTGCTCAGCTGGTGCTGACAGATGAGGGGAACAGGAATTCAACTGAGATCATTAGTTCAATTCCTTCAGGCAACACAATTGATTTTACTGACTGAGTTCCTATAAGAGAAACAGCCGAATGCCATCACTCATCTAAGTGGTGACCCATTTACGGCAGACCCCATGGACAGCCTGCAGTGGGACTCAGACATGCAGCTCCCCACCCTGTGTTTGTGTTTTAAGTATGATACTATTCCAGTAATTGATGAATCCACTTCCTTAGATCAGAAACATGGTAATGAGGGGTTGGTATCCCCCCCTTCTCTACCCTCCTCCCCTCACCCGTGTGAGTTACAAAAATATGAGAATCTGTCCTTTTCTAAACTAAGCAGAATATTTTAAGGAAAATTCTCCTGATTCAACATTCTCATCAAAATAAATAAATGAAAGAAAATGATAGAGGAACTTGGAGCCAGGGATAATGTAAAACCTTCCCCTTTGCTCCAAAATTTATGGGAAAAACAATCACTCCTTCTTCAAGAGTCCTTAAACCTAATTAGAACATTTAATTGCTACAAAGTTAATTTTCTTCATGTGTGCTTTTAAGATCACATCTGCAGGGAGCTTATGGCAAAAAAAATGAATGACCATACTGGATTAGTTTGCAAATGCTTCTGATTGTATGAGCAATCCTGACAGGTCCCTGGGAGACAGACTCTGTGCTTGGACTTTGAGCTGAGCCCTGGACTGGGAGCCAGGCTGAGTGTCTGATGTTTTGGGCTTGTGTGCAGACATACTGGTCCCAAGGAGCACCAGGGAAGCTCCATTTGCATAGGTTGACTGAAAACACTTTTCACATTCTTCAAAATATGCAAAGCACGTGGCTATGACTGCAAACATAACTTACTGTTTCCTTAAGAGTACCCAAATTTTAGTCATTTGGTCATTATGTCTACAGGATGCCAAAACAGATCATTAATATTTTTTTTCATTTCACTATATTGTTCCTTCTTCAAGCAACCATTATGGTATCTATAAAACAGGCTTAAAGGGTTATTTGCAGGAGTCTAGAAAGTGACTGGTTATTATTACAATGTACCCTTGAGCTTTAGTATATATTTACAATGTACATATAAATTATTTACTATAGTTTTAAAATAATTAAACAGATAATGAGCTCCACCTCCAATTTGTGTAGGGCCACAGGGACCCCATGATTGATGAAGTGAAAATCAGTAAGTAGTTAGTAAATTAACCAATGTGTTGGTGAAGTACCATTAGCGTGATAACCATTGGATTTGTGTTATCACACACTTATTTTTATTTTTTTCCTAAACATCTTCATGTTCATTTGGAGAGGGGTGTGTGTGTGTGTGTGTGTTTTGGGTGTTTTTTTTTTTAATGCACATGTTTAAAAACACATAGTTTGAAATTCTAACAAATGGTTTAAATAAGAAAGCCAGTTTATACAAGCTTGGCTTTTCCTCAAATGCACCTTTGTTTGATTTTGTATCTATAGATGTTAAGCCAAGGTATTTTAATCGTATTTTCTCTACTATAAATAAATATATACACTCATAGTTTAAGATAATTTTGGAAAATATAACTATATTAAACTATCTAGAAAACCAAATATAAATCATCATCATCATTAGCATCACCCCTCAAACTCAAAATTTCAAAGTTTCAAACTATTAGATTTGTTCATGTGTGTATACATATATATAGATATAGATTTAGATAGTTGTACAAACATACATACATATATATACAAAATTTTATACATAAACACACATATGCAACACACACACACACACACACACACACCTCTCTCACACATATATTTCAGTGCAGTTTCTTTACTGTAGCTGCCTCTCGTTTTTCCAACTTAGAACAGTTATGATGAGATGCTTGGAGCAGCCAGTCATATTGGGATTTCTGACCTGTCTTGAACAAAGTGTAAGGTGTTTAAAAAGCCAAAAAGGTGAAAACAGCAGATAGATGCATGCACACATACACACAGGCACCTATTTTACTCCCATGAAGTTGGCCCTGGTAACTTGGAAACAGCACAAGCAGCTGCAGGTGCAATCCTCCTGGCATGGAAACTATCTTGCCACTTTGGAGTTCATGCATAACAGTACCCACCAGATACTTGTCTACAATATTACTGCCCCTTGAGAAGGCTTGTGCCATAAGGCACAGTCTGTGGTAGGCAAAACTACTCCTCCAGATCTGTCTCTCCTTTATCTCCTAGGGAGATGCCAACTCTAATGGAATTGGCAATTTAAAATAGCTAATAACTTTCAGGAGGGCATTGGACTGGATTCTTCCTTGCTACCTTTTGCTCGGAGTAGAAGAAAGAGAAGCAGAGAACAGAGGGAAAAATTATATAGTGAGGCGAGTAAGCCAGCAGCCTTTAGATGTTGCTTTATAATAAACATATTTAGCTGTTAAGGTTTATGACTTCACTGAAGTGTCATTTTCCAGAAGCAGAAAGAGACTGAAGCAGAAGACAGAGACGTAGACTCCAGGCCTGTCCATCACTACTGAAACCCTGGAAAAAAATTACACATTTCTCCCTCTAAATCTCAGTGTTCATATCTGCATAAAGAGATCATTGCTTTTAGCTTCAAATAAACCCTATACAGATTTAAGGCGGTACTGATCATTCTTCTATTTCATCCTGTCTTTTGACCCAGAGATCATCTGTGTGGTAAGAATTCCTTAAAAATTTTGAGCCAACCCTTAACTCAAGGTTCCCAGCCTCAGTACTATTGACATTTGGGGCTGAACAGTTCTTTCTTGTAGGGGCTGTCCGTGCCTTGTGGAACCTTTGGCAGCATCCCTGGTTTTTATTCATTGGATGCTGATTGCACCTCTCAAGTAATGACAATAAAAAATGTCCCCAGGCATTGCCAAAGTTCCCTGGGATGCAAAATAACCCCCTGTGAGAATCACTGCCTGAAATGCACAAAACCCACTCAAATCAGAGAAGAGTGTCTCCTGAAATTGTTTCCCTCACATACAGGGATAAACCATTGACCACTGGCACACTGAGAAAAACTGTGATGATCAGGGTTAATCCTCATATGTTTAGACTTCAAGGCATTGTTTCGTTTTGGTTTTTTTCTTCCTTCCTTCCTTCCTTCCTTCCTTCCTTCCTTCCTTCCTTCCTTCCTTCCTTCCTTCCTTCCTTCCTTCCTTCCTCCCTTCCTTCCCTCCCTCCCTCCCTCCCTTCCTTCCTCTCTTTTCTTTCTTTGTTTTTTGAGTTGACTATATGAATGAACATGAGTATGATTTTTACCCAGAAATCTGGATTATTTGAATTGCACACCAGGAGATAAGCTTTTCTCGACATTCTCAAGGACTGACACCCTTCTACAGACCATTGTGCTGAATTAAAAGCTGTTACACTTTGTAACCAAAGACCTTTTCCAGGTACTTGGATAGTACTACCATGGGCATTAGCCACTGACTCAACACCAACCTAAAAATGGCACGTGTGTAAACACACACTCACAATTATAAAGCAACCCTTCTCCTCCACTCGTGCCTCAATCCTGCTTCCACTCCCGATGGATGGAGCCCACATCAGCACGGAGGCGTCTGAAATAATGTGGAGTTTTATTGTGCAAATGCAGGGAAATGAGTTTAAAGGTCAACACTGAGAATAAACTGACAAGATGGCAGAGGTTGCTGGAGGAAGGAGACTTATTAAATCCTCCAGGTGGCCTGTAAGAGCAGTTAGAAGGCTGATTAAAAGGAAAATCACCGCCCCCTGCCCGAGGACAAAGCCCTTGATCCTTGCTGGGCCTGGGCACATTTTTCTTTAGCCTTTTCACTATAAATAAAGCAAGGGTGACAGTTAAGGAACTGACAATTTTTTGGCCAATAAACAAAGCACTTTGTTCACAAACAATGGGAACATTTTCTTAAAGGTTAGGAAGCAGGGGCATGAAAGGGATTGACTTGGGAAGTAGAAGAAGGAAGGCAAGCAGAATCAAATTTAACATTTTAAAGAATTGTGGCCCGATCACCTTAACTAGCAGCTCAAGTTCATTAGTGTCATTAACCATTGTCCACTTTCCTTTGGCAGCAGCCGTACTGAAATACTCACTGATGATCCTGACAAGCATGACTTTAAGCCAGTCATTTATTTCTTATAGTGAATGGATGTGGGAAAATGGTACCTCTCCAGTTATTCTGTGATATGGACAGAACCAACTGGACCGTTGAAACCTTCCAAAATTTTTCTGTCTTAATAACCAGAGTACTACCATCTCCGCTGGTTAGAGTGACTGGAAAGTTACAAAACTTTGTGCCATGTCACATGGAATATGACCACTTGTATGAACTCACTTCTTTATCTTTCTTTTCTAGTTATTCACTCTCAAAGATTTTGCTTGGAGTTTTTAGTTAATGTTGGAGATCAGGATCTTCAGCTCTCTGAGAGCTTCATAGTCCTGGTTGAGTCAAATTGGACAATGACTCAGGATTTCGTTGAGGCAATACAGCTGAATTCACTGATAATTCTATACTAATTCTGGTGATGTTAGTATGTGAAGTTACTGCACCCGTCCTAGGGGCCTTACACATAGTTAAATTATAGCTCACTCTCAAGTTCCTCTGAGTCCAACTGCATAAGGGCCTGGAGATGAACAACTCTCCTTGGTGAGGTCACTATTTTTATTTCCTGTTGGGCATCATTAGGATACATCTCACTCAGAGATGTGCTCCCCTCTACCCACGGACAAAACTATATTAATGCAAGCTTTTAGTTTGGTTAAAAAAAAAAATAATGAGTAAAAGGCACAGGCACATGCAAAATGGAGAAGAGGTCAGACAGATGACAGATGTCATGGATGACAGACGGATGAAAGGCCAAAAGGATCATGGAACTTACTCTACCCTGGTCCTGGGATGGTCTTCTTTGGGCCTTTTCTCTTAAGATAATAAACACCGAATACTTTGAATTATTTGTAGTGAAAAGGAAGTGCCGCTAGGAAGTGAGAGAAAAGCTGACCCCTGTATGGTCTCTAAAATAGCAGAGTTTCTCAAAGTGAGGCCACAGACCATCCCATCCAACTCATTAAGAATACTAGCCCCAAACAGACTCCTTGGCCCTACTTGAAGTTTCTGAATCAGACTTTCTGGGGCTAGGATGAAGGAACTCTCTGTTTTAACAAGTGTTACACATGACTTTAGTTTTAGAGCACACTGAGTATTGAGAAAACAACAACTGCTAAACAGTTTGCAATAGAGGTCAGCGAAAAAAGAATCCCCATTCAATGTGTACAGCAAGATGAGAAAAACAGACATTTAAAACAAGTAAGCTCTGTGGTCGCATCACAAAACTATGATTATTAAAGTTTAAGACTCTTTTCTTTTAGCAGGGGTGGAGAGCAATAACCATTTCATCGAAACCCAGAATGATGAAAGCAATATCAATCAAACTCATTCCAGCAGGTTCCATTTAGTCTAATTTCTCTGCAGATATTAATCATTGCACAGTCCTGTGCAAATGACCTCTAACTCCATCATGACTCAGAACACAAAATGCTCATTCTGATTCTTCCTCTAGTGTGTTATTTTGACAATATAAAAGAAAATAAATAAATGGAAACAGTGGGCTATCGAGATTGCAAGATTCAACAATATCAAGACATTAAAGAGAGAAATGGTCCATGCTAAACCTATAACCCAGCATGCAAATTGGAAAAAAAAAAAAAAAAAACATTCATCCGCCACAGAGTGCTGGAGGGAAGGTGGGGAGAGGAAGTAACTGCCTTCATTTTTCCTTTGAAAATTGCTATGTTAGGTGGAGGTAACTAAGAATCCCACCTGAAAAGTTTACAGAAAGTCTTATTAATTCTAGTAAAGGTCACCTAGAAGACCAAGGTTACTTAGAGTTCACAGCAAGATATCTTCCGGAGCATGGCAGAAATACCAGCACTCAAACAGGAACCACAGAGTTGGAAAGTTGAAATTGTAGTGAAGGAAAATGTATGAGAATCAAAGTTTGGGTCCCATTATGGGAGCTGGCATCAAGCAATTTTGCAAAATGCCAGATATGCCTTTGATTTTCTCACTGGAGCATGGTTTGCTTGGCACAGACAAAGGATAATCAGAGAGGAATTTAAAACCCAGAGAAGCAAAAGTAATCCAGAAGCTCAATCAGTGGTAACTAAGAGGACCCAGAATGAACAACACACATCTGTGCCTATGGACAGAGCTGCCTCAGAATCATATCAGGCCAATCGAAAAGTGAAAAACACCATGGCGACTCCCCTTTATTCAATATGTCCCCCCCCCCCAATGAATCATTTGGGGGTAAACATAGCTGTGGAGGAATAAAGAGTGAAGGGAACACAGGGTTTGTACACTGTTCCCCTTTTATTTTAATTCACCATGCATGTGTTTCCAGTGAGGAAACTATGCCTACAGTTACAAAGGACAACATCACTACACATTCTGGAGGCCACTTCACTTTGTTGTTTTATGGCCCATCTCAGCACCATTTCTTCTGAGCAGGGGGAGAGCAAACAGCCTTCATGAGCTAACAGTTTCATTTTCCTGTCTTCCCTTCCCCCCTTTTCTGATGAATGCAGATCATTCCCTTTTTGATGGTGGGTAAGAATACTTTATGAATGTGTCTCTGACTTCAGGAGAGCCACATACTTGTAGGCAGTGGCCTCCTCAACTTCCCTGGATTTTAGAATTGCAGGATTTCCCAGGAAACAACTCAAGTTGGGGCTCCTGATTCAATTGGCCCACTGGATGCTACTAGTTTCTTCATATCAGCAAGTTATCGCCCTTGTCATAACCAAGGGCGATATACAAGAAGCTTCTTGAATATTGATTATGACAAGGGCCAGAATTGAGCTAAAAGTTCTTAAAACAATTTTAAGTTCAGGAAACAGGCCTGAATCACAGTGACTACCAGGGCCACTAGAGAATTTAATCTTATAACTCACCCAGAACTCATGTCCAGTGTTGCAGGCTGCATAGATATCACCTGATAACTCCACTCAAACTGGGACTGAAGATTTCCATTTACTCGGTACCTCTTTGGAGGTTTTCCCTGACCATGTCTACATCCATCTCTATACCAAGAGTCAAGCAAATGAACACATTGTTGTCTCAGTTATTTGGACTATATGGGGTGGGCATCAGTCTAGAGCTGACCCAGATGAAATGTTCTTTTCTAAAATAAATTTCCTACCATTAGTTTTGTTCACTGGGGTATAAAGAGTACTTAAGCAGAAAAAAAACTTCATGACAGGTCAAGGGATAGAAATAATGCCATGAATATTTTCTTTGAAGTGTTTAACATACTATATAAAGTATGTAGTCAAAGGAGTGGGTTGGCTATCATCATACTAGTTCTCCAATCCTTACTCATGTGTCTCTATCTGGATGCCATTACAGTCAGCTCTGAAATTTAAGAAAATTGGGACTTTGTCATTTTATTTAAGCCCCGTTTCTTTGATAGCACTTCCAGTAGGATCACAAGAGTCATTTGACCTAAGTAAGTTTGAGGTTATCTTCATTCAATTCAACTTGTTCTTGACCTATTAAGTTCTGTGATTCTTTGAAGGATCTTCTATTATTAGTAGGATGGTGTTTTGATGTGGTAAGAAATATTGAAAAGAATGAAGATATATTGGTAGGCTTTACAAAGCTATGTTGCAGTTAAGGTAGAATGTCTGCTACTATATAAATACGTAAAAGAAAAGCAATTAACTTCATAAATTATAATTCTCTTGATAACTCAACTCACCAATAAACTTTCTTTTTCACTTAAGTAAAACTTTAAATTCTATTCAAATCATCACAACAAGGAAACATTGGCTGAGTCTGTCGGACTGGTATAAAGGCAAGAATTACAAAAATTCAGAAAGATATCCATATACTAATGGGCACTAATAACAGGAATCAAGACAGAACCTCTCACATAATACAAAGATGCATCAGTGAAATATTTCAAAAAGAAGCAATTGGTCATTATGTTCCCTCCTACAGACACCATCCAGTTGCCTTTATTACCTGTGATGATACATACAGATACACACAAACACACAATAAAAAATTAGGAGTACTTGGCAGAAAAATAATGATTAACAAATTATTTTTCAGTTCCCACTGAAATGCATGAGGAATGCTAAAAATAAAACCTGGATTATTAATCTGCATTTATGATTAAGTCTATGAAAGAGCTATTGGTAGAGTAATAGAATACAGAGTCACATGGCTGGGTGGCTAGTAACAGTTTCTTTTTGGCTGTGTCTACAAAGGTCAAGGATGTAATCAAGAAAGACAGTTAGAAAGCCAAAACCTCCGTTCTGGAGCTCTAGTTGTCTAGTTGGGTTGTTCAGATATGAGAGAAATGACAGCCAATCCTAGTATGGACACAGCCAAGTCCCAAAGGCAAACACAACTGGCTACCAGAAAGTGACAATGTATCGCTGTAGGTGTGAAAAGCTATGAGTAATTATTAGGAGGTGTTTAGAATAAAATTCCCTCAGAAATAAAAAGCTGGACCCTGATTCAACTGTGAAGTGTGTGGTGTTCTTACTTCCATGACCATGTGGGAACGCAGAGAATTCAATGTGGATTGTGTGGAAAGGCCACACCATAGAACATGGGCAGTAAGAACTTGGAAAGCAGTGAGAGAAGGAATGCTCAGCTCAGAGTGGAGAAGGCTGAGTGTGGGGCTATTAGTGATTTTTGTGGATATGAATGTTTGTTTAAAGTAAAAAAAATGTCTGACTAGCTCTTCTCACCCTCTCTGATTGCAGAGAAAGAGCAACGCGGTAAAATGGAGCCTGAGGGTGTTAATTTTGAAAAAAGGGAAGACAGTTTCTTGATGATGAGGGTTATTTGACATTAGAAAGTGTTGCCAAGAGAGGCTGGGAAATCTTCCCAGAAGGGCTTTAAGAAAATAGCAGAGGCCCTCTGTCTGAGCGAGTGCTGCGGGAGCAGGCAACCCCCTGGCTGTCCAGGCCCTGGGGTCACGTGCACTGTGTGTGTACACGCTGCATTGTGCTTGTGTCCCACAAATCCTCATGCATGCGGAGTCAATATAAACTGGCATATAATAGATTTGAGTGAAAAGTCATATAAATCTGCCATCCCCCTGCCCCCATAAACAAACAGAAAAGGAAAATTAAGAAAAATCAAACATATGCCACTGGGCCAGATGTCTTTCTACCATATTCTGGTTCACAGGAGGGAGGTAGAAGATGACAGAAAAAACAGTTTGGGATAAATGACTCTCAAGGCCTCTGGGCTCCTCTCACGGAGCTGGCTATCATTTCATCTACTCAGCACATGGGACCAAGTTAACAAACTAACACCTAAGAAAAAAAGATGTTCTTATACTTCCCCACCTGGAAAGAAATCTACCCTGTGGATGTGCGTGTTAAGGTGAATTAGGTAAAGAGGCAGTAGTATATCGATGGGCACTGTGTTCTAACAAATGTGTAGTTGTTGTTTCTCTTAGCGACTATGAATTTCCTTTCGGAGGTCAATTTCAAAATGCTCAGCGTGTGTTTCTCCTCCCACCCCGCCCTGCCCTATAGACGGTACTTCCGTAACAGTTCCGACTGCCAAGGGTGTTTCCTCTCGGGGAACCGGTCTGGGATTTTGATCTTGAGGAAATCCTGGATGCATTTCTCCAGCTCCTCCTCAATTGAGAGCTTTTCCTTAACGGCTTTTTTTTTGCTGCTCATGTTCGACTCCCTGGAGCTGGAAGTCAGAGTCCGGAGCAGGTCGCTCTTCCTCCGCATCTCCGACTGCTGGATCAGCTGCACCGGGCCCTTCTTGATGGGACGGTCCAGAGTCTGGATGTTGGTCTGGCGTGTCACAGGCCCGCAGATAACCGTCTCCTGGGGAGAGCTGCCCTCGGACTGGCTGTCACAGCTGGAGGTGGAGAGGTCGTTGCAAGACGTGCCGCTCTCCCCTTCTTTGTCACCCTTGCCGTTCTTGCAGCAGCAGTCACAATGCGAGGATGACCATCTAGAAGGCTCACCTGCAAGGAAGCACAGGACCCAAGTGATTAAAGTCCAGAGTAGCAGCATAGCCACACACACACACACACACACACAGCCATGTGTTTAGAAGTGGTGTGGCACTCAGGATGGGCTGCAACAAGAGCACCCAGAAGCCAGGCCCATGGAGGGAAAGGTTGATAATGGCCTGCTGTGTAAGAGGAAATACAGTATCATTAATGCTCACGTCCACAGCATTGGAGTCAGGTAGCCCTGGGTAAGGCTACTCAGCTATAGCATTTACTAACCTGGGTAGATTGGCAGACCCCTTAAATTCTCAAAGCTTCAGTTTCCTCATCTGTTAGATGAAGATGATTCTCCTACTATCTGGAGATGTAGGGAGGATTTAGATAAGTCAAACGAAGTTCTGAATGAAGTATGTGGTATACAGTAAGCACTCAATAAATGCTAGTTGGTTTCACTGTGGCTGATGTTAAACCCTAATCCGAAGCTGTACATGAGAGCAGTCTGAGTGGAATGACAGCTGTCAGTCAGGAAGGACTTCCTTTGTGCCAGCCCCCACATAAGCTCTGTGCACTCATCAACTCATCAGATCCTCATGATAACTCTGTAAACGTAGTAGCTCCATACACGGAAACGAAGACCCTGGGGGTTTAAGCAACTTCCCATAGTTTGCACAACTTGTAGGTGGCAGGGCTAGTATTCAAATACAGATCTCCCAAACACCATATTGCAAGTAACTAGCCTTTTTTCTTTAATTTACCTGTCTGTAAAATACCTGCTTCTCCTTCCAAACAATGTTCAAGGTTTAATCTCACACGGAAGTCCTTGTTTACCTCTCCCCAGAAGTATTTGTCAACGTTTCCTCTGAATTATGGTTTACATTTTGTGTCTCTATTATTGCCCTTAACACATTCATTAGAATTATTTTTTACTTTCTGCATCTAGGCTCCTATATCATGAGCACTCGTAGGTGGGTACAGTGAGGTGTCCATTGTTGTAATCCTAAGGAACAGTATAGGAATTCAATAAAAGACTGTACCTACATAGTAATTTTAAAGTATCTGGATCTAGCCATACCTGAAGCTAGTCCTATCTGGACTTTTCATTTAAGCCAGTGTGAGTCCTTCTCTCCCTATTCCCCTGAGTCTTGACTCTCAGCACTGAGTTTGGAGATGTGGAGGCAGAGCCATTTTTCAGATACACAGTTGGTGGTTCCCTGAACTAGAAAATCCAAGATTATGGCTCAAAGCAATTTCCTAAATATATCAGTAACTGCCCCAGCCTCGCACTCTAAACAGCCAGTCTTCTTGGAGTCACGAACCTGAGACTATTGCTGATCATATCGTATGCACTGGGCACTTCCTATAGTTCATTGCACTTACGTCATAAAAAACAAAGGGCAACAGAGGCCCTTTATGATACTAATATTGGGGACAAGGATAATGTGCCAACTTTATGTGTTTTATAGGAGACCTAATTTAATGTGCACTGTATCCTATTCTCATATATAATGGGCTACTCTGTAATAAGATTCCACTTCATTGCCATTTTCAAATATGGTCAAAGTAGAGGAAACCTAGAATGGAAATGATAAGGAAAGTTCTGTCCTGTCTTCTGGGACAATGCCTGTCCTCTACATACCTAAATAATTTAACTATTTATAGCAACGCCTGTTGATTCCGTTTTCCAGAGGGAGTAAAACAAAGAAGTCCCATAATCACAACTCCAAGAGTCTCTAATGTGAACTCGCTCTTTCAAACCACGTTTTAAAATGTGACTGAGGAATCGTTGTACTTACTAGTATATACCCATTAAATGAACTGCAACAATCCAATTAAGCATAAGGAATGGCGGCAGCACAAATGTCCTGGTTGTCCTGGGCTATTACAAATAAATGCCTTCCGTGCAGCAGAGCATCCCACATGTACCCGCCAGCGACGTGGGAAATGACTGGTGTCTGCCAGCCGGGATTCTGGGGTTGTCTCTCCCCTCAGAGAGCAAATCTGTCTCTGCCTCTGCCTCTCCAAACCTGGGCATCCCACACTGACATCACTCGATGGAGAAATGGCTCCAATGATTTGGGTCAAGAACAAGTAATCACATCAATCCAGAGTTGATCTACTTTGATCCCTTTTGAGAAAAGTTCAGAAATTGAACTTAACCTTAAAAAATAAGAAGAAAGAAAGGAAGGAAGGAAGGAAGGAAGGAAGGAAGGAAGGAAGGAAGGAAGGAAGGAAGGAAAGAAGGAAGGAAGGAAGGAAGGAAGGAAGGAAGGAAGGAAGGAAGGAAGGAAGGAAGGAAGGAAGAAAGAGAAAGAAAGAGAAAGAAAGAAAGAAAGAAAGAAAGAAAGAAAGAAAGAAAGAAAGAAAGAAAGAAAGAAAGAGGAAGAGAGGCAAGACATAAAGGACAGAAATATATGCTGTGATATGCCTGCCTATTATGTTAGAGCAAGAAGATAAACTATTTTGAATGTAAACCTGCTGAACCAATAGAAATGCAAGCACTGGGTGTTTCTGCCCCAGAGATGCCTTCCCCATGAAATGTCATTCCAGGCAGTGGACTCGGAGGGGAACCTGAAACTCTCCTAACAGCCGCTTGACAACACCAATGTGCTCATGTGAGGGAGCCCTGTGTGTTCCCGTGGAAACTGCACGCGGCCCGCCAGTGTGCCCAAGCAGGAGCCTGGCACCGATGCAGCTACTTCGCCCTGAACAGCTGAGATGATCATGGATTTAAATGTCGGCTGGGATCCTCCAGCTTCCAGGCAAATGGAAGTATTACTTTCCACTTATTCTAGGCACTAGCACTATTAAAGGAAATTGAACAACTTCATTTTAGTGAAGCCTGTTAAAGCACCACATGCTTCAATATTTTATGAGAACATTTGAATGTTTTAGCATTTTGGCAAGATAATTCATAGGTTGGCTTCTGGAGTCTATATATTATGTTGAAATCAAGGAAGAAGATGGGATTAATACAGTCTGGCTGGAGGTACTATGTGTGAGTTATAGTGAAATTTGAAAAAAAAACAACTGTGAGGCGATAACTACCTATTTCTTTTCCGGAAGCACAGTCTGTCTGACTACCCTCTTACCAAAAACTTAACCACAGGCTGAGGGTTTTAACTGGAATGCAGAAATACCATGCCTGTGGGTGCTGGACACTTCGCCCCTGCAGTCCCCCTGACATGTGCTCACCACTCCTGGAAGGTGTGGAAATTGCAACATACTTTTGCTCCCAATTTGCTAAGGTTTCAACACTGACTATAATAAATCTCTCCATTTGAGGAGAAAATAGGATACAATTGATTAGCCAGATGTAGGGAGGGCACCATTTTATTCCAAGAAAAGTCTGATTTATTAATATCAAAAAAGCAAATAATTCATTGCCTTTTGGGATCTATTAAGTAGTTGCTCATCAAAGGAACTAATAGTTCTATCTTACTGAAAACACACTACTGCTGAATCTGTTCATATCTGGCACATGATTTCCTTAAATGCTTGATGTATGAATGAATGAATGAATGAATGAGCCAAACACAGATGTTGAATTGCATCAAGTTGATAACATAGCAGGGCAGAGTTCAGGCTCCAGAGTAAGGACTCACAATTTGTCATCTTTGATAAACTACTGTTTCCTCATCTGAAAAATAAGATTAATAGTATCTTCCTCATAAAGAGTTTTAGGAAAATGAAATGAGATAGTTAATGTGAAGGTGTTTCTTGGTTTGTGGTACCCAATAAGCATCCCATTCTTTGGTCCCTATTTGTCCTACCATAAGCCAGACACTGTTCGACATAAAACAAATCAGCTTTTCAATATAATTATTATGTTTCCACAACCAACTCTTGGTTCTGGTTGGAGCATCGTGTTAGGAAGGACACTGATGGGCACTTAGTAATGTCTGACTTTGGTGTGGGAGTGAGAATAACCACAGGCAGGTACAGTGCCTGGCACACAGTGTGTGACCAGGGGACAGTTTTGGAAGGAAGGTTCCTTTGCAGGACAGTGTTCACAAGTTCACAAATAGATGAGTCTTCCAGAATAAAGTTTTACTTGAAGACACATCAATTCAACTTGAACCCAGAGCCCAGAGGAATTTGTAGTTTGGATTAAATGGGGAAGGGCAGGAAACCCAATTGCCTCAAGTCCTTAAAGCCCAAATCTTTCAACATTTTACAACTTGGAAAAACTAAGGACCAATCAAGCAGACTGTATGACTGGATTGGGCCCCTTTCCATGATCTCAACTGTGGACGTCCTTACTGATAAAGAAGAAATAAAAGAGGAAGGACAACAGACTCTTTCTCCCCTATGAAAAATTCAAACCGAGCTGAGCGAAACACGACTTAGCAAAGTCACAAAGTGCTTATGCATTTTTAAAAGAGGCAGCTCTGCAATCTCCCCCCACCTCCAACTCCCCACCTGCTAATGGCTGGGAACACAATGTGCATCATTTACAGCGACATCTGGGAAAACTGCTTTCCCTGTCTCCTCTGTCAATGATGTAGGAGCCTGCCCGTCTGGGAGCGAGGTGGCCAGATTTAATTTATTGGGGCTGCTAAAAGACTTTCTTAGTATCCCAGCTGAAAAGTCAATAACGGCCAAATTGATGTTTTTCTAATTCTGCTAACCTTGGGAAAGATATTGCCGAGTGCTGATTGGGAGCAGGCAGGCTGTGCAAGCTTCTGAGAAAAATGAATCTTCAAGCTTGACAATCGTCATTTCTTGCTTGTGGTTGACCTTTTCTCCGCGTGGACATTAGGCCTTGGATGGGCCCGGCTGGGGCTCCTCATTAAGAGGAGGCAAGTTTGGGTAAGTTTGAGACAGTTAAACCATCCATGCACCAGTTAGGGCCTCGGGTGGACACACTGCCTGCTGGTATTGCCATCTCCGAAGGGGCCTGGCTCTGGGATTATAGAAAAAAGCAAAATTGGAAACTGGGACCAACTACTTCTGGGGTAAATAAGAGTTGGGTTGAAGCTGATGAGCCGATGCAGAGAAGGAGTCCTCCTCTAGCACACTCCCTCATGGACAGAACCCAACAGGAAGCCAC
Organism: Myotis daubentonii; assembly: GCF_963259705.1. Lineage (NCBI taxonomy): Eukaryota > Metazoa > Chordata > Mammalia > Chiroptera > Vespertilionidae > Myotis > Myotis daubentonii. Next base: position 86,108,209 of record NC_081844.1, on the reverse strand, counting down.
CTGACCAATGAAAGTGTGGTTAGCTGAGCCCCACCCCAGCAGCGCAGCAGACACGGGTGAGTTGGTGAGAGGTGACAGCTTACTGACAGCACACTTACCCTGCCTGAGATGCAAAAGACAAGGAAGACACACTCTTGACCTGCTGGAACTCAAAATGGAGGATTTGGGAAACAGAAACAAAAGAAAACCATCACCTGGTTCCTGCCCTACCGCCCTCTTTATACCTTAGGGCTTTGCATTTGTTCTTCTTCCTGCCAACAACATTTATTCTTCTGATTTCCATCTCTTTAGCTCTTATTTATTTACTTTTTTTGTCTTCAACAGCTGGCCTTCAATGTCACTTTTTCAGAGGGGCCTTACCTATCTATTTCCAACCACACTTAAGCCAGTCCCAACCTCTAGCCCATGCCTTTCACAACCACCAAGTGTAACTATGGTTTATCTGTTTAGTGTCTGCTTCCCACACTTGACTGTAAGGCCTGTGTTTGTCCCCTTCTGAATTCTAATGCACATGCCAGGACAAATAAATGTCAGGGTTCTAGGGCACACAGGAACTATCTTCAGGATAAACGAATGGGAGACAAACAAATGGTGTGTATAGGCAGTGAATTTTGGTTTAGAGTGTGTGTGAAAGCGTGCCCTGCCCACCGGGAAAGCCCAGCCAGGATGACTGTACAGAGCGGCACTGTGAGCAGGCCGGACTGTATCATGCTATGAGCCTTGGAAGAACCTCAGAGGCCACTGAGCACCCTAGTTCACAATGAGGAGAGAGAAAGGAGCCTAAGAGAGTCAGAGCCCAACTCTGGGTCTGCAGCCCTGTCTGGCACATGCCAGGGACACATGAGAAGCTGCAAAGCCATGTGGGCAAAAGGTAGATAAATCAAACCCAACTAGAAAAGGTTTCACATATGAAAAGTCCAACATCTGGGGGAAATAAAATTTCTCAGGAAGAGTCCACTGTGGAGGGCAGTGAAGATAAACACAGGACAGAGCAGTTTGGAGAAAGCAGATTCTGCCAATATGATGTGGCTAATAGAGAGGGGGAGAGAGAGAGAAAAAGGAGGGAGAGATAGAGAGATAGAGATAGAGATAGAGATAGAGATAGAGATAGAGATAGAGATAGAGATAGAGATAGAGATAGAATACAAGTGGCCACAATGATGATAACACTGACCTGCATTTGCATTCACAGGATGCCCACACAGGACTGGGCATTTTACCTGCATCATCCTGTTGAACTTTCGTAACCAGTGAAGGAATTACAACACCTATTTCCTACCTCCTAGGGTGAACAGAAGCCTAGAGAGGCCCAAACTTCCCCAGGTGCCAGGCTGACTGACATTCCATTAGAGATAACTCAGAATCAACATCTAAAAGGCCTTCCTTTAAACAGCATATACCCATAAAGGAAGAATAAGCCTGGCATCTCAGCGTGAATTAAAGTGCTTGGGCCTGACAGAGAAAGCCAGAGAACGCACATCAGTGGCCAGAGCCTAGCAAATTACATCAATGAAGTATGACTACCTTAACCATGTGTCATGTGTGCTGCTAAGTGCTTTACAAACATTCTTCATTCTAATAGTAACACTCCTAGGCAGAATTTCTCAATGTTGGTGCAATGACATTTGGGCTGAGTAATCCTTTGTTGTGGGGACTGTCCTGTGCTTTGTAGGATGTGCAGCAGCGACCCTGGCTTCTAGCCAAGTAGTTGCCATAGCACCTCCCCTCCTCCGACAAGGCAACGAAAACTGTCTCTGGATGTTGCTGAATGTCCCCGGGGGCAACATCACCTCTAGTTAAGAACCACTACTTGAAGGTAAATATTATTCCTATTTTACCGATGAGGAAATTAAATTTCTTAATTTTTTACTAATTTGTCCATGAGCCATAAGATTAGTAAAAGCTGAAATTAGGATTTGATTTTTGGTAGATCTGACCCCAGGATAAATGCCTGTTTCATCACTATACTTGATGTTCCAGGATAATGATGCCTGTTTGGAAGGAGCTTATCAGGCAGAGACCCAACCATTCCATTCCTGATAAGTTTTTGAAAAAGGCCAGTGAAAGGAGATAAAGGAAATCGAGTTGCCCTTTCACTTTTTATAAAATACAAAGAATGCCTCGATTTCACTGGGCTATATTCAGATGACAACATAATAGATTTACATAATTTAGCAGCTCTGCCTGAATCTCTGCTAAATGGTCACTAACAAATTACTATTCTTTTTTATTAGGTTTTCAAAAGATGACTCTAATTGAGGATGTTTCCCACATAGCCACAACTTCTATGAATACCAATTAATAATAATAGGCAGCCTTAAATAGAGTGTTTAGGTGTTATTCTGCAGTTGCCTTGCAGAATCTCATTTGAGATCTACAACTTCCCTACAAAGTGATTCTATTGTCATTCACATTTTACAGAAGAGCAAACTTAGAAACAGAGAGGTTAAGGGGCCAGCTGTGATGCAAACTGGGGCAGTTGACCCCAGAATTTCCACAAGTCTGGCAGTCTGCCTATTGGTTCAAAACTTGAGGTTTAGAGGCAAAGAAACAAGAATAGGACTCAGATCTGTGGGTGACTTTAAATTTCTTCACATGAAAGTGTTACAAATAATAATACTCCTCAGGTAGGAAGATGAGAATTAAATGATCTTGATCCCCAGCGTGACCCAAATGCCTAGAAACCATCCAATACCATTGAATAATGGTTTTTAAAAGAGAATGATTACTTCTGATATCCAAATGACAACATTAATATTAAATCAGTGTGAAATGTTTGTAAGGCAATCTCATTATGGATAGTTCCTTGTTTCGTTTGCTTTTCTTTCAATAGAGAGTCAACTCAAAGCCCACCCTTCATATGACTTAACCAATATCTCTACTTTCTACTTTCATGGGCTCTCTACCAAAGAATTGACCCCATTTGCATAGATTGATAACATTTTGGAAAACATCACTGATGAACAAATCAATTAATATAGGGTGCTCCAAAAATGTTTTCACCCACTTTGAATAATTATAAAGGCAGTGTTTATTAAAATACTTCTCATTTTCAAAATTGAGTTTTCAAACTGTTAAAGTGTGTATCCATTTCTGGAGGACACCCTGTATATGTCTTTCTCCTCCTGGCTCAGGCACAAGTATTGCTGTATTGGACCAGCCATGACTTTAAGGGCAACAAAAATGGCTCAAAGAGGGACAAATTATGCACTGTGATGATAGTTAATCCTTTCTATATGATTTGCCTTCTTCTGCTAAATCTCATTAACTACACACAAATGCACAACCTCAAAAGACTGCCCAACTCACCCTTCTCTTATGGGGAGAAATGTCCTGCACTGTGAAGACCACCATTACACCTGCGAGGTTAATTCACTGGACACAGTCATTCAAATTGTTTGACAGATGTATCCAACAAGGAATAAAAGCAAGGGGGCACTACCAGTGGAGATTAGCACTAGTGATTTCCAGGCCCCAGGTGATGGAAAGCAAAAGTGTGATCCCTGTGATAACCATGGGGAAGTTAAACTGGGAGACATTTGAGTTCTACATATTTTGGTCTCTGGTTATTAAATCTATCCTTCTCTCTGCATTGGTTAGACCACTAGTAACACACTCTTCATTGTTACCATTTGGAAACAGATGGGAACGAGCTTTTATAAAGAAAGAACTAAAGGAGTGACATAAGGGTCCAGTTTCACTCTTCTGCATGTGGTTATCCAGTTTCCCCAACACCATTTATTGGAGAGACTATCCTTTCCCCATTGAGTATTCTTGGCTCCCTTGTTAACTATTAATTGACCATATATGCAAAGGTTTATTTCTGTGCTCTTCATTCTGTCCTTGGCCTGCATGTCTATTTTCATGCCAGCACCATAATGTTTTGATTACTATCACTTTGTAGTATAGTTTGAAGTTATGATGCCTCCAGTTTTGTTCTTTCTCAGGAATGCTTTGGCTGTTCAGTTCTTTTGTGCAGGTCTTTTGTGGTTCAATATAAATTTTAGAATTGTTTTCCTATTTCTGTGAAAAATAACATTGGCATTTTGATAGAGATTATATTCATTTAAACTGTATGAAAGTCTTAAACATACCCAAAATTATAAAACCACCAGAAGAAAACATGGGGGAGGGGGGCGGACTCCTTGACAATTGATCTTAGCAATAAATTTTAGATATGACATCAAAAGCACAAGCAAAAAAACCAAAAATCAAATTCCTTTTTTCTATACATCTCTAATTTTATAAAAATACCTTTGTTTCAATAATTCTATGAGACATTCATGCACTCATACGATTGTATAGAGTTGCACAGCATAAAACATAAAACTGACCTTAGCAAAATGAATACAGAATGTCTTAAAATTTGTCATAAAAAGTTTCATATACTCTATTTGCTCATTTTGTCTTTCAATAAATTATGTTTCTGAAAAGTAAGTTGCCATTTGAAAGAGTCATTGGCTGAAAATGGTACTCATTCCACTTTGACAAAGACTTGAGTAGAGTTATGACTTAGTAGGGGAGAAGAAATTATGAAACCTAGTATTTGTACAATACTTAATTGATTATAGAACTATCTGCATTCATTATGCCTCATTTGATCCTCCCATTTATTCACTCGGCCCTAAAATAATATTTGATTGCTCTCTGCTTGATACTATCTAGGCAATGGGTACATTGCTGACCACAGGGATCTTACATTCTAGTAAAAAAGATCAACAATAAACAAGTAAAAGATAATAACATTTTAGGTAGTGATGATGAATGCAAAGAAAATAAAACAGGATGATATGATGGAGTGAGCTGTGGTGGGAGGGTTGCAATCAATAGACAGAGTGGTCAGATTGCACTTCTAAAGACATTGACATTTGAGTAAGAATCTAATATCCAAAAGGAGCCAGGCTATGAAGAACAGGAAGAAGTCATTACAAGCAACAGGAACATCACATGCAAAGGTCCTGAGGTAGGAATAAGATGGCATGTGCAAGGAACAGAATGAAGACATTCATGGCTTGAATGTGCTAAGGGAGGAGGAATAGTAGAAGATGATATTTGAGAGAGAGGCAGGGGCCAACTCTTATAGGGCCTCACAGGCTACACTCAGGGGTTATATTTATACCAGGGCATTAAGAAGGATGATTTTAATGGGGGCATTACATGGCTTACTTAGTCTTTATTGCAAGCTTACTCTGGCTGTTCTCCAGAAAACAGATTATAGATGAGGGAGAAAAGAAGCAGGGAGGCCAGCTAGGAGGCTTCTCCAGCATCAGGCAAGAGATGATGGGAACTTCTATAGTGGAGATGGAGAGCAGGGACTCTGGGGTAGATTTCCTTATTCTCAATTAACAAATAAGAAAAGTAAGGCCCAGGAAAGCAAAAGATTTGTCTAAGCTCAGTATTAGAGAAGATAATTTTCTGCTTATAATCCCAGTTCTTTCCCATTATGCCATGGTTATGTCAATAACTAAGGCATTGGAAAATACTAATTTTTTTCAAATCCTCAACAGTCCAACAGTTTTTGACAGAAGATGCTCTCCCTGTCTCTGGCTCTATCCTGTGCATCAGAACTCTTACTTGGTTACTCCTTCTGCTGATCTGCACCTGCTAGGGTTGTGTGATTGACTTCACAAAGTAGGAGCCTGGAATTGAATTCTACAATCAGGAATCATTATATTGTTTGTAAACAATGACAGATGACGATAATATGCATTCCAGTTAATTACAGCCTTCCCATGTGCCGACTTCACTCTCTCATTTCCATCATCCTGTCACATCTTAATACCTGATTGTGTGTTCTCTACAACAGCGAGAGAGAACCTAACTGCAATCACATTGAAATGCAAGAAGCTATCTATGTATTCTGTTGGGTTCTTAGGAACAGGAGCCCAACCTAAAGTTCAAACACTATTGAAAATTAACAGGCTTACAGTATGTTCAGCTTATGTCATTCCTTTGGTTTGTATATTAAGTTTTTATTCAAAGGACAGAGTTTCTAACAGAGTTCCATTACAGCCCAGGCCCTAAAGCTGAATTAGTAAAAACAGAGCAAGTCAAGTTTGATTAGGACCTAAGGCATTTGGTCTCTCTCTCTCTCTCTCTCCCTCCCCCCTCCCTTGCCCTATCCCCCTCACTCTCCCTTCCCTTCTCCCCTCCCTAACCCTCTCCCCTCCTATTCACCCTTTCTCCCTCACCCTCTCCCTCTCCCCCCTTCACCCTCTCCCCCCTCCCCTTTCCCCTCCTCCTTTGAGGGTGAAAGGAATAATGTGTCTAAGTGTGGAAAGTGTACATCTTTCCACTCACTCTGCCCAATGGGGAAATATGTAGAACCAGGTAAGGGCTTACATTAGAGATATGAGGGAAAGTCCATCTGTAGTACCAACAAGAATGGACCAAGAGAAATTAATGTGCTGCAACTCATACAGTTTCACTCCCAAGTATAACGTTTCCCTCGCTCCCTCCCTTCTGAATAGCCACACTGATAAGGGAGATGTCTGGGGTCCTTCTAACAGTTAATGAGCAAAGATGCTCAACAGAAGTTTCTCGGAATATCTGCTTCTGAGCCAGGGCACTGACGTGACGAAAGCCTGAGAAATGCAATGCCTCTGTGTTCCAAGAACAAAGCCCCTCAAACTCACTTTGAAAGTTTGCTTAGAGTCTAAATAAATCAAACCGACAGACTTAATTATGAAATCCCAGAGCTGGTCATGAAGATAATAAAGTGCCCGAGTTTCTGTTTCAATAGATGTGTTAATATTTTAGCAGCTCCTAACTGCCTGTGTCCTATTTCACAATTTGTGATTAAAGTTTGATTTTAGAGTTTCCAAAAAGAAAGCAAGACTGGTGCTTCAGTTCCTTGTTATTGCATCGGTTGGTCTGTCCTTTCTAACATGTAATTAGTATCTCCCTCTTAGCCATTCTCTCTTGGTGGGCAGAACCAGCACAGTCACAGCTGAGTTCTCTGACTGACCTGATCCATACCTCACAAAACCAGACACAGATTCGCAAGCCGACCTTTGCTGTCTCCTGTGCTGTCTATCCCAGGCATAGGTTGGAGAGTAAAATTTAAATACATTTAACTTAATCTTAATAAACTGACTATTCTGCTCAAAAACTTCTCTTTCTTTTAATGAGGTGTTATAACTTGAGACCTCCACAGAACTGAGTGAAAGGAAGCAGCTAAGATTCTTTAAGAGAATCTATAGTTTCTGCTATTCAGATGAAAAATATATTAAGAGTAATAGATTCTACAGGCCCCTCAAATAGTCTTGAAAAAGGCAGCCTCTACTATATCAGAGTAAAACCCTCTAACTACATTAAACTTCTTTCAATGTATACATACATATAGATATTATAAGAGAATGAAAATATATTATATTAAAAGAATGAAAGAAAGAAAACCACCTGTAATTCCACCACAAGGTAATTATTTTTACTATTTTGGTGTGAATGATTCCAGACTCTATACCGTCACCTTTCCAAATGGTAAAGATGAACCTATGACATTATTTTTAACAGCCTCAGCCTCACGGTGGTTCACTGGTTGTACCAAAAGTTTATCTTATTTCAAACCAAGATGAGTTGTTTGGTGTCTACTAGGACCTAATGTGATACCATAGAAGCCATTAGGAAGAAGTGGTTTCTCATTTTTCCTAACCGTGGAAGCATTAAGAAAAGGAGATTTGATTAAGAGAATATGAGGACAAATCAGAATCTTTAATCCAGGGCTTAGCCTTTGGGAATCATGATTTAATCTAAAACAGGAAGGCTTCTTAGAGCTGTCATTTAAAAAATACGCTTGCTCTTGTCTCTGATGCCGTTTTAATGCAACCGCTGATAAGAATCCACTCCTCACAACACCGAGCCAAACCAAGCATATTTTAAAGTGGCAGGTCTAATTTTCAACTTCAGCCTCAGTGTTATGAATATAAATCATCACCCAGAGGAGCAAATACCCTACAGAGGTCCTTGTCAGCAACTCATCCTTCTCAATAAACTTTCCAAAGACCAAACCTTAATCTCCAGAAATTCACAGAGGTAACCAGACATTGCTGAAGGCTCACCTTCAAGAACAGGCTCATATTCTCACACAGTTAGCATTCAACTTGGAACAGTTTAGAGAGAAAAAAACCACCCAAATCTGTAATAAATTGGCCATTTCATTTGCAATGTTTAAACTAGATACTTGTAATACTCTTCAGATCTACTACCTACAAGTTATATGCTGATTACCAGGTGACTAGTCATGTTAGGCGAAGGAGTAATTCTAGGCAGAGAGAACATATATGCAAAGGGACCAGAGAAGCAATAGGGTAATGCATTTTAGTACCACAAGAGGTTTGGTATGACTGAAGCATAGTTTACTGGTGGGCTTGTCAGAGGACATCAACATGGAATGATGAAGAAATAGAGAAGAGCCAAACCAGACTGTAAAGAGCTGGATTTACCAGACATTTATCCAAGGCTTAAACATGTATGAATAATGTGCTCCTAGGCCACATCTTTATGAGAAACAACTCTGTAATTAATTACTTCTTTTTTTGTTTTTGTTTTTTGTTTTTTTATTGCTTAAAGTATTACAAAAGGTATTACATATGTCTACTTTTCCCCCCCGCCCTTGACAATCCCCTGGCCTCCCCTACCTCCCAGTGTCTTATGTCCATTGGTTATGCTTATATGCATGCATGTAAGTCCTTCGGTTGATCTCTTATCCTCCCCTCCTCCCCCCTACCCTCCCCGGCCTTCCCGCTGCAGTTTGACAATCTGTTTGAGGCAGCTCTGCCTCTGTATCTATTTTTGTTTATAAGTTTATAATGGTCTTTATTATCCATGAATGAGTGAGATCATGTGGTATTTTTCCTTCATTGACTGGCTTATTTCACTTAGCATAATGCTCTCCAGCTCCACCCATGCCGTTGCAAATGGTAAGAGTTCCTTCTTTTTTACAGCAGCATAGTATTCCATCATGTAGATGTACCACAGTTTTCTAATCCATTCATCTACAGATGGGCACTTAGGCTGTTTCCAGATCTTAGCTATGGTGAATTGTGCTGCTATTAACATATGGGCGCATATATCCTTTCTGATTAGTGTTTCGGGTTTCTTGGGATATATTCGTAGAAGTGGGATCACAGGGTCAGATGGGAGTTCCATTTTTAGTTTTTTGAGGAAACTCCATACTGTCTTCAATAGTGGCTGCACAAGTCTGCATTCCCACCAGCAGTGCATGAGTGTTCCTTTTTCTCCACATCCTCTCCAGTACTTGTCGCTTGTTGATTTGTTGATGATAGCCAGTCTGACAGGTGTGAGATGGTACCTCATTATTGTTTTGATTTGCATCTCTCAGATGATTAGTGACTTTGAGCATGTTTTCATATAATTAATTACTTCTAAGTAATGGAAAGAGTTGGCTTGCTACCTTTTGGAAGATATCTATAAAAATATCTTTTGTTTCAAAAAAGTAAAACTATAATGTTAACTATGTTTCCCAGTGTCACCTAGGAAGTAGTTGGCAGAGTGGGAATTGGACCCAATCCTGAGAGGAAAATCTAGATCTCCTAATCCAAAGATCAGTTTTCTTCCCATGATGCCATTTCGCTAGGCCACAAACAGCAGCCTTTTAAAATGAGGACTAAGGATTTAAATAAAGTGCACAGTTTTCATATGGTCCCTACAAATTAAATCCTAAGAGGAAATGTTCAACACTATGGTGGTGCAGTACGAGAACCAGATCATCCTAATAGGTGGCTGCTAGTCAATTCCACATCAGGACTGCCTGCCCCAGAGAGCAAACATTCATTAAAGCCCCACAGGGCTTTAGCTGTAGCCAACCAAGAGGAAGAAAAGGGCCAAGACTCGGACAGCTTCTACTCTGGAGTCACATCTGCAGGACAGGTCACCTGGTTAAAATCAAAGTGGTTTCCCTGGGGAGCTAGATAGAGTAGCTCTATAAAGATGCTCCTGCAAGCACAGATGCTTCTTGCCTTTTGGCTGTGTGACTGGCTGAAAGCTATGTGCCAGAGAGTGGAATCAGAATAAAACTCTAACACACACACCTCACAGAGAACTCACGAGCACACAATTACACAAAGCAACAGCCACAACCCAACAAAATCATCACCACTGATGCTGGCAAAAGAGTGGGCAAAGGGAACTCTCAGGACTACTAACACAAGTGTAAATCAACTCAGCTGTTTCAAAAGACACTCAACAATATTTGTCAAAGCTAAATACATAGATCCTTGGATCTAGCTATCCCATTTCTCATAATATGGAGGGGTATATGTACAAGACAGTTCTACATGTGAGTTCTATATATGAAATGATATTCATGATAAATTGGTGCTGGGAAAAGCAAATGAGGGGTAATATCATGATAGATATATTAGATCAGTAGACACATAGATACATTAATCTGAAGTGACATTGCTATAAGCTCTTTCCATACATTAATTCATTTAAACCTCAGAACAAACCTAGGGCGAGGATACTATTGTTACTTTTGACTTACAAATAAAGAAATTAAGCTGGTTACAGAGGGTAAAGCATATTAACCAAAGTTGGGTCTGTTCAGTAGGATGGAGAGGGTGAGGGGTCAACTATCAGGTTTTCCTGTATATAGTTCTATATTATTTTATTTCCTTCAATGAACTATCATTTTTATGAAGCTAAAATAAAGTAAGGAAGAAAGAAAAAAATACTACGAAAATCTGTTTAAAAAATCCAAACCACTATAGACCCACGAATTCTCTTGTACTGACCTCAGGCCACCTCCCTCCTAACCCCCACAGTGTATTTCTCTGTTCTGTCTTTGCGTGCTTCCCTGTCACACTTTGAAAGGACAGAATGAACCTGGCTCCCCTTGTTACCCAGAGAGATGATCCCACCAGCCTTCATCATGAGGAAATGTGTACTGATATTCAGACTAAAGGCTCCTTTGCTCAGCTGCATTCCACGATGTGTGCTACGGTAAAAATGCAGAACAAGGTATTTTATGTGACCCATTTAATAGTAACCACCATTATGATGCAACTGTGTTATGACATGTGTTATAGGTACTGATTAGGCTAATATTCTAATCACTTCAACTAGAATGAAGAAGTTGGCTTTGGTGATTCCTTCAAAACATGATCCAGTTGCAATCAACATCCTGTACCATATCCAAAAGGGTGCAATGTGTAGCATTACATCAAAACTTGAAAAGCATGGTTTAAGTCAGTGATGGCGAACCTTCCGAGCTCGGCGTGTCAGCATTTTGAAAAACCCTAACTTAACTCTGGTGCCATGTCACATATAGAAATTTTTTGATATTTGCAACCATAGTAAAATACTTATATTTTTGATATTTATTTTATATATTTAAATGCCATTTAACAAAGAAAAACCAACCAAAAAATGAGTTTGCGTGTCACCTCTGACACGCGTGTCCTAAGTTCGCCATCACTGGTTTAAGTAAGTGAGATGAAGCATGAGGCCAATGGTGCTTAATTTTTCCTCCCTCTGGCCTTTTAAGAGGATTACCATAATTCATTTCAGCAATATTATTTCATGGGCTGCACATCCTTCCCTCATTTAACATCCAGGTGCTGAATATTATGTTTATGAATATTGCCGTGTCCCCTGCGAAATACATTTAACTATCAGTTCCTGTGTCAACCATAAATACATAACTACTAATATCAAGTAACAGGAAGTCACTTATTACCTAGGGAGTGAATTTCAGGTTTTAAAATAAGAGACAAAGATCACCCATAAAGGTAGAGCTGCCCATAGGGTGAGCATTCACTTTTAAGGTTTACTTTGTCCAAACAGTAAGCATTTCTTTAACAACCCCAGCGATAAGCTGACTGTCACAGGTGAGTAACCTCCCAGCTCAACAAACAGGCTCAGTGGATGGCTTTGTTTCATTGAAGAAAGCAATTAGGCTTTAGTGTGCTGGGAAGTGGGAAACAATTTCACAGATTAGTAGAGCTGAGGGCTCTGTGTGCTGGTGATCGTGTGTGGCAAGAACCACTTTCCCCATTCTTTCTGGGCCAGCAGATCAGCAGATGACAGCACGCATGACATAGAGGCAGCCGCTTCCACTGACAGGCTCTTCACAACAATGATAGCAATTATTAACCCACACCTCCACTCTGTTCTTCATAAGCAAATGGTGGGATGCGGTATGTAGAGCAGGAAAGACAAAGTTTTAAGAAAGAACTTCAAACAGCATCGTTGTAGACATGCTAACTGTACTGGGCACACAGGCAGAACAGGGGGTATAAGAAAGCAGGAGGAAGAGGAGGGTATCATGGCCCACGTGGGAAATCAGGAAAGCTGGATGCTACTGCATAAGTTATTTTTCTACTTATTTTAAAATGTTGAATATGTAATCATGACAGAAATAGAAAGAAAGTGGTCTAGAACCTACATTTGGCCTGCAAGCATATTTTTTTAGCTGACACTTCAAAATTTAAAAAAATTTAAAAACCATAGCCGATTTTTAAAAATGAGATGTTACATAAAAATCTAGAGTCCCAACTTGTCTTGAAAACTCAGAAAATCTGGTGCCTCTGGACCACTACCTTCCATGTAGCGGGTGGCTTCAGAGGAGTAATGGCTGCTCCGCTCAAAGACCCAGTTCACTACAGCCCACAATTGCAACACCCCTATTGCTTTTCAACACCAGGGATGAACATCGGTTGCATTTTATCACTGCACTTGACCTATTATTTTATAATAGCAGAGGAACATTTCTCTGTATCCTGGTCCCTATACCAAGAGGGAAATCAGAAGGGTGGCAAGAGAGCCAAGACATTTCCTTTTTGACTCCTGACCTGCTATGCTCACTGTCATGGCTGGTCTGGCTTCTGTGGGCACCTGCTGTCGATGGTAAGTAGCTATGAGAATGGGCTTTCAAAGTCAGGCAGACATGGGAACAAATCCTGGTTCTTCCACTTAATACTGTTTGGCCTTAAATGAATCATTTGATCTCTCTATAAATCTGTTTTTCTATGAGTAAAATAGGGATAGTTATGGCTATATCTATCTCCTATGTCAAATTATTAAGATTAGCTGTAGGCACGCATGCACACACATATTAGCATATAATGAGAAGATAAAATGTATTAGGAAAAGAAAGCTGAGGTAATTCAAGAAAAATTCAAGAAAAAATATATTTTTTGACTGAAAATATATAATAAAATTAGATTAGCAGAGGAGAACAATTTGTTTGGATAAACTAAAGAGTCTTATCAGTAATCTAGTTCTTTCTCCAAAATATCCAGGAGGTTTATATACATTTATATAATCAGGCTTTTAGTCTTTGCTACTGGAGTATAAATCTGATCCAACAGAAATCATTCTCTCTGGCCCACATGGACCACTGACAAATTATAGTCATTGATATTTGAACTTTTTTTCCCCAAAGGAATTATATCAGTAATTCCTAATAACATGTGTGCTGGAAAGGGGTCATTAAAATGTTAGGTAAAAACAATTTCTAGTCCTCCTGACTACTAGCTAGGTGACTTTAAAGAATCAATCACCTTTACTTCTCTGATCTGTGTCTTCATCTGTCAAAGAGTATAGCAATTACTTCATTTTTTAATTGAATTTATTGGGGTGACATTAGTTAATAAAATATACAGATTTCAAGTGTACAACTCAATAAAACATACCCAAAGTCAAGTCTCTTTCTGTCTCCATTTATCCCCTCTTTGCCCACTTCCACCTCCCCCCATCCTCCCTTCCCCTCTGGCTATCACCATACTGTTGTCCGTGTCTGTGTCATATATATATATATTGCTTAATCTCTTCACCTTTTTTTTTCACCCAGCTCCCAACTCCCCTCCCTTCTGACAGCTGTCAGTCTGTTCTATGTATCTATGCTTCTGTTTCAATTTTGCTTGTTAAATACATGGATGGACCTGGAAATTATTATGCTAAGTTAAATAAGCCAGTCAGGGAAAGACAAATACTATATTATTTTACTTCTATCTGGAATCTAATCAGCAATTGCTTCTTAAAGGGGTTGTGGGGAGGCTAAGGCAGCATGATGTTTGCGAAGCACATCAACGTTCCCAGCACAGAAAAGAAGCGGAACACGTGGTGATTCCATTCACCTTTATTCTGGGATTCATTTGAAAACCTTCCCACTCAGATTTTTAAAAGAACAAAAAGGTGACATTGGTTTTACTTTTAAATGAAAACCAGAGTAATTTCAAACACTGATGAAATGGCACTAAGATTATCTAAATGTACATATTATCAAAAGCACCTATTTGCAAGATGCATTAGAATAATAAAAAAAGAAGTTACCGCATCATCTATTTCATTTTTATAGAACATACATGGCTCCTTTCACAGGATTAGAAAATGAGCAGCTTAAAATGATCAACATATTGAAAATACATCGTATAGAAAATTTTGTTGTGATTCCTAAGACATATGGCTTGGTGTTAACATTTTTCATTACTTCATATATTATAGTGTGCAATGCGCTGCAAAATGCTTCCAAGCCCAGGCAATTTTCCCAATGATTCACTAAAGCAGGAATAATTCAAGTTAATGAGCGTGTATTAAGTATCTATTTTGTGCAAGGTATTGTGTTAGATAAAAACAAGATCAGATCCTTGCCTCACACTACATGCCTGCAGTGCAATGTTTCTGGGAGTGTGATCCTGGGACCATCATCATCTGAATCACCAGGAGAATGTTTTAAAACTGCATATTTTTTGCTTCCTCTCATAGACTCAGGAATTCAAAATTTTGCAGTCTGGCCCTGGCATCTGCATTTTAACATGCCAGATGATTTGTGTGCCCCCTAAGGCTGAAGGTCCGCTACCTACTAACACCAACTGAGTTAAAGAACTAAACTCAATTCCATAAGTAAATGGTGCACCAGTGAATAATCTAACTATATCCTAGAACATTAAAAGCATTAGAACAGACACAGACCTTAAGAAGTCATTCACCCAACCACTTCATTGTACTTGTGGAGAAATTAAAGCAAGTACCTATCAGAGGGGAGGGGTTGGGGACTGGGTGAGAAAAGTGAAAGTATTAAGCAAAGGAAAAAAAAAGACTCATGGACACAGACAACAGTAAAAATAAATAAAGTCCCTTCATTTCTCTAAAGTGACTACCTAACTCAATTGCTATCATACTTAAATGAAACAACCATTCATTTGGAAAAGCAAATTCTGATTTTCTTTCTAATAAATGAACTAGCCATGTTATGTGTATATGAAGGAGGACTGCTACTTAGCCTTGACAGAAGCAACTTCATTTAAATACAGAGTGGCTTGGAAGGCGTATATTGCAAACAGAGTGGTGCACTCCGGAGCATGAGAGAGGTTGGGGGGTGGTTGTTATTATTATTATTAGTTTCTTTTAGAATTGATTTCAGAGAGGAAAAGAGAGGAAGAAAGAGAGAGAGAGAGAAACATCAATGATGAGAGAGAATCATTGATCGGCTGCCTCCTGCAGCCACCTACTGGGAATTGAGCCAACAAACCCATAATGTGCCCTGATCGGGAATTGAACTGTGACCTCCTGGTTTATATGTGGACGCTCAACCACTGAGCTCAAATACTGAGCGACACCAGCCTGGCTGACCAGAAAGTTCTTGACAAATACACTCCTTGCCCTAAGTAAGTGCTCAATAAAGATTTACGAAAGGGTTTTTCCTTCCAAGTCAGTCTACTCCATTTTTTCACATCTCTGCTTCCTTAGATGTTAGCTTCCTTCCTGTCCAACCTTCTTGTCTTCTTTTCTGTTTCCTCCTTCGGGAGAAGCTCTTTTACTGCCCGTGCTGCAGGTGTTTTCATGCAAGGTGTCAATGGTAGGTAGCACACAGCAAAATACCCAACCCTGAAAAGACATCTCAGGAAAAAAGAAATATTATCTTTTTCAACTGATATTGGCAGAAAACAAAAGTTGGGAGAGAGGAGGGAGAAGACATTGTGTTCAGCTTAAGAACAGCCAAAACAATCATTTAGGAAACAGCATCTGCTCTTCCAGCTGGCCCCACCTCTTCTTCCAAAACGTAACTGGTGCTACTTCAACTTGCCACTGGGCTCATGTCCCTAGCACACTGCTTCCAACCCCACAAGCACCTTGGGAGAGCACCTCCCTTTGGGAGATAATCACCTTTTGGCTTCAGCATCTTTGACTTGCTATTTCCCCAGCTGTATGTATCCCAACAACAGAGTAGTGAAAACAATATTGCTTATTATGCATAGAGTATATAAAGAATGGCTTGCCTTGAAATTTTGAGATAAGGTAATCCTTGTAAAATGTCAGTTTGATTTAAGTCATTCACTCAGGCAAACACGATTCTGAGAACACCCCACTGAAACCACCCAAGAATTAAAGTTCTTGTGATGGATGAGGGAGCAGGATATAATTGGTGTTTTAATAAATGCATTCTGACTTGGTAATCTACCTAGATTTATCACCAGAAAATGCCCCTGTCTAAATAAAATTACTAAGTTATGGTATAAAAACAATGACAAATGCCTTGTAATTGGCTGTTATACAAGTGCTGGCACCAGGAACACAAGCAGGATATTGGTGTCTAGAACTGTTTTCAAAATGCTAAGTGACAGACAAGCAACAGAAAAGGATGGTTGACCATTATGTATCTACTTCACGTGGCCTTGAGTCAGAATAGGTAGCAAATCAAGCTCTCACTGAGGAAGCTGTACCTGGGGTACAGAACTTTGGGGGATATGGCTAACTAGGTCAGCATCCTTCCATATGGTCTAAGAAAGAGAAAAAGACCTACCCTACCTGTAAATGAAGCATGAACAGCCTTAATGCTGCCACATACAAAGGACTGGGCACATCACATATGGATGTATGTATTCATTTATGTAACTAGCTTTTCACTTAGCATGACACTATGAGTATCTTCCCATGTCATTAGATATTCTTCTTAAACATGTTTTCATTTTAAATAGTATTCTTCTATAAAATACCATAGCCTGCTTAATAAATCCCCTGTTGTTGGGTATTAACTTGTTTTCTTTTATCTTTCCATTATGTTGTTTATCATTCATTCAGTAGATAAAGATGAAAGGGAATTTGACTTTTGATGTTGTTCAATAGTATCACTCTTTCCCCCAACCAGAAATTCAAGTCGAACACATAGGGCTGTACTATTTGGAGACAGGGCTGAGATGGACCTGTGCCAAGCAATGAGAATAAATAGCACTTGCTAAAATTTTCCAGTGTAGCCTATTGTATTTTTCATGGAAATAGGAGAACATAAATCTATTTTGGATCTATTTGAGATCATTAAAATATGGATCTTCTAACTTTCAAGCTGCCTAAGTAAGTGTGAAGATGAGTACATGGCCTACTACATAGATTCCCAAGTCAACACACAACCAAACGAAAACATTTAGATGGAAATCAACAGCTCAGAGAGCCTGGTCCTGGCTCCTTTCACAAACATTAGCTCACAGCCTTGATGATTATCAGCTTAATAAAGTTAATGGTACTTTTGGATTTTATATACATAGCAGCCCAGAGTTTAGCCAGACAATTTGTTTCTAGTCGTACATTCTCTGCTTTGTTCCTCAGAGAGCAGAGATTTTAGATGACATTTAAGAGTCAGAGAATATGATAAGTAGACAAGGGACATTGATTGAAATTCTATCAGGGGACACTCCAGGTTTTTTATTAAAGATTCACTGAGTATGTATACAAATGTTTTCCTGCCCAGGGCTTTTATGGCTAACTCAATATCCTAGGCCCCACATGCTTTTCACTTCAAATGAGGTAAGATTACCCAATCCCTATTCACATTTTGTCCACTTATTTTGGAAGACTTCAGGTCCTGCTATCAGAGTCTCTCTCAGTTACTTCCGGGGGATCCCCAGAGTTTACTCAGCTATGCTCAAGAACAAGTATACGCATATTTCTCATCTGTATCATTTTTACAATCAATGTCCATGCTTTGTTTAGACATGTATGTTTGCTCCCAAAGTTGATAGTTGCAAGAATAATATCTGTTCAATGACACAGTGACCATCTCTGTGTCTCTCTGTCCTACTCTCACTTAAGTCTTTGAAAATAAATCCTTTAGCTCCCGCTCACTCTCTTACTCCACTAGCATTCAAATACAGTCAAAGAAGCCAGGTGAAGTACTCATGGCATATGATTCTGTCTTATTCCAGGCCATCGGCACCTAAAATTCTTCCTACTCCTTTAGTCAACACACAGCAAACCCATAAAAATAGATGCCTGATTGACTCCCCAGGGCAATAGATTCACATACTGCTCAAGTGTAAATACAAGATTGGGTTCAGAGGAACAACATCCTCTCCATACATATCATAAATCACATCCTTTCAGGGAGAATCAGAGTTTGGGAGAATCATTTGATTTCACTTTGAGATCAAATGGTTTGTCTGATTTTGAGAACCTAAGTCAGTAAACATCCATATTAAATCATTTGGAGTTAACAAAAAGAAAATTATTTATGAATATGCTGAATAAGATTTTCCAATTAAAAATAAGTGACCAAGACTAGCCTAGACTTGCACTTGTGGCTTGCCTCACCACAGCTGGGAAATGGTCTGAGAACCCAGAATAACGAAGTGGAGCTTAAATTCACTGAGGAGGAGGAGCAGAGAGATGCTTGAGATGATAGAACAGAACAGAAGCCAAAGCAGATTACACAAATCTCATTTCCTCTGCCCAAATCCCTTCCATTGGTTTTGAGATGACTTACACCAAGCATAAAAATCGTATTCAGAGGGGAATCTAAATCAATGAGTGAAGTTACCTGGAAGGTTATCAGTGAGCACAAGACAGATATTTTGCCCCAGTCTCTTTCTTTTTATAAGGTCCCCAGGGAATCCCCTTCCAGGATATATGAGGCTTCTATAAGTAAGTCATTTTCTCTTTGGATTTCTATCAATCTTCAAGCATCAGCCATAGATATACCCATAGAGGATGCATCAGACTCTTAAAGTGCAATGTCTCCCCAAGATAAAAATTAAAGGCAGTTCCTCCTCCTCCTCAGGACACCGAAATATGGATTCAGTTCTCAGTCCCCACAAGAAAACTACAGCTGCCCTGTTAACCATGGTATCTGGAGGAAGACACACACACACACACACACACACACACACACACACACACACTTACTTTAAGAAGTCACTTTGGTGCCATCTTTGATTCCTTTTTCTCCCTTATTCCCCAGATCCAATCAGTTTTATCAATGCCACTTCCTAAGTATCACCATAATATTTTTTCTCTATTCCATTTACTTTTGTAAATAGTAAATATATTAGAATCTTTCACTAAGTTACTGCAGTAGCCTCTTAACCAATCATGCCCTCTCCAGCTCATCCTCCACTTATAACCAGATATTAAGCTTCAAATCTGATCAATATATTGTTCTGCTTAAAACCCTTAAGAGGCTCCTCACGTCTACAGAATGGAGTCTGTACTTCTTAGAATAAAATACCAGATCACTACCTGGCCTCTGGCCTATACCCAAGACACTGTACCCTCTGACAACTTCCCTCCTCTCGCTGCTCAATCCAGCCAACTCGGGCACTAAAATTCCCAGAAACACCATGTTTCTTGCCACAACCAAGTCTGTGCATATATAGTACCCTCTGACTGGAATAGCCTTGTCACCTCATTTAATCTATTCATAATTGTCAAAATTTTAATAGCTAACAGCAGTAGAAGAGTTTTATATTTTACAACAAACTTCAAAAATATAATTCCTTTTTAAGAAATATTGATTTGATGCCGAAACCGGTTTGGCTCAGTGGATAGAGCGTCTGCCTGCGGACTGAGAGGTCCCAGGTTCGATTCCGGTCAAGGGCATGTACCTGGGTTGCGGGCACATCCCCAGTAGGAGATGTGCAGGAGGCAGCTGATCGATGTTTCTCTCTCATCGATGTTTCTAACTATCTCTCTCCCTTTCTCTCTGTAAAAAATCAATAAAATATATTTTAAAAAAAAGAAATATTGATTTGAGAATAGAAAGAGAGAGATTTTTGTTCCACTTATTTTTTTCATTCATTGGTTGATTCTTGTATGTGCCCTGACCGGGGACTGAACCCACAACCTTGGTGTATTGGGACAACACTCTGAGCTTACAGGCCAGGGCCAAAAACATATGTTCAAGTTTGATCTTAATAAGCATGAGATATAGATAGTCTAGTATAACTGGCACCATTCTCAGAGAGGTAATTGCCCATATTTAAACAGTCAAGAATTTGTCCATGGGCCAGGATTCTTTCCACTGCTCTGGGCCTATTTTTATAGCCATGTTTTCTGTTGCAAGTGACAGAAAATGCAACCTCAAGTATCTTAAAGAACAATGAAATCTATTGATTCATCAAATTGGTAAGTCCAAAGAAAGGGCTAACTTTAGGAGTGTCTCAAACAATACCACCAGGTCCAAGTCCCTCCACATCCCTTGGCTCTGCTCTCCTCCACAATGACTGCATCCTCAAGCTCCATTGATGGTAATATAGTTGCCAACAGCTTGGGACCGATCAGCATTCAGATTTAAGACCAACTAAAAAGCAATGTGTGCCACTGTCTCTCAGCAGTGGCTGAACATAACTGCTCACATGTCTATACCTGAACCATTTATTGTGGCCACAAGGATACGATGCTCTAATTGGCCAGGCCTAAGTTACTTACTCATTCAATGATTAAGGAGACATTGTCCCTGGCCAAGTGAAGCCTATAGAGCAGTGATGGCGAACCTTTTGAGCTCGGCGTGTCAGCATTTTGAAAAACCCTAACTGAACTCTGGTGCCGTGTCACATAGAGAAATTTGTTGATATTTTCAAACATAGTAAAACAAAGATTTATATTTTTGATATTTATTTTATATATTTAAATGCCATTTAACAAAGGAAAATCAACCAAAAAAATGAGTTCACGTGTCACCTCTGACACGCGTGTCACAGGTTCGCCATTACTGCTATAAAGTGACAATTTCAGTTGGATAACTTCCTATCTTTACACCATTACTGGCTCCAGCTTTCCCACCGTAAAAATAACATGAAACAGTTTGCAGGGGCGCACTGGCCATGTACTCTGAGTACACTAGGCAGGATAGAAAAAGTCATCAGTTGCCATGACAACCCATTTGGATTCTAAGAGTATGTAGCATTTTTTATATTATCAATCAGAAGATAGATTTACTTTGCAATGCTATACAACATTGACCCCATGGAGAGGAAAATATGGATGAAATAACTAGAGATGACATTGAAGAAACACAGTTTATATTGCCACTACTAACACCACAAAAGTTTGGAAGCAGAGCTAAATTGTTTTTACAAATTGAATTCTATAATTATAACTAGATGAATTCCTTTAAACCCACCAAACATTTGATTACGTGTAAAATGTTCATCAACCACATTTACTCACTGGAGACACATACTTTCATTGCATGTTGAGGATAGAATGGGCCTATAAGTCATCTAGGACAACGCCATGAGCTCACAGATAAAGACCGTGAGAGCCACAGCGCACAAGTAGCGTGCCCAAGGTTTCACAGACATCGTGACAGACCTCACACCAGAACCTGGCTCTCTAGGTACCTATAGCAGTGCTCATTCAACAACACCAACTAGTTAAACCACTGATGCTAGGGCCAGCCGTGGGCAAACTACGACCCACGGGCTGGATCCGGCCCGTTTGAAATGAATAAAACTATTGAAAAAAAAGACCGTACCCTTTTATGTAATGATGTTTACTTTGAATTTATATTAGTTCACACAAACACTCCATCCATGCTTTTGTTCCGGCCCTCCGGTCCAGTTTAAGAACCCATTGTTGGCCCTCGAGTCAAAAAGTTTGCCCACCCCTGTGCTAGGCCATTCACAAGCATACTTACACATTTTGTAATCTATAAACTATATTTTCATTCTCAAGCCGATGGATTAAATTCAGCTAAGAATTCTCCATCTTGACCATGCCTCAAAGATGAGATGACTGACTAGTGTTATTATAATAGATACCACAATATAGTAAATGCCTGATAATTTATTCACTTCTTTGTATATTCCCTTATTTCCAATCCCCAAAGGTCTTGTAGACTTATCAGTGGAAGCTGATAACATTCTTTTTTAAAATATATTTTTTTATTGATTTCAGAGAGGAAAGGAGAGGGAGA
Source organism: Myotis daubentonii (assembly GCF_963259705.1). Classification (NCBI taxonomy): domain Eukaryota; kingdom Metazoa; phylum Chordata; class Mammalia; order Chiroptera; family Vespertilionidae; genus Myotis; species Myotis daubentonii. Next base: position 86,086,059 of record NC_081844.1, on the reverse strand, counting down.
GAGTGACAGAAGCATCAGTGATGAGAGAGAATCATTGATCAGCTGCCCCCTGCATGCCCCACACTGGGGATCCAGCCTGTAACCCAGGCATGTGACCGGACCAGGAATTGAACCATGACCTCCTGATTCATAGGTTAAGGGCCAACCACTGAGCAACACCAGCTGGGCAGAAAGCTGATAACATTCTTGACAGCAAACACTAATACTGCATTCCTGAAAAATACATGTAAATATTTCCCCCCAAATCAATAAAAGATATACCAGGCCTAGTTCATAAATAAGTGAATTACATGTAATCTTCAATATATTTATTTGAAAAATGGGATAGAGCTTATATTAGTTTGTGAGGACTGATGTAACTAAGTACCACAATCTGGGTGGCTTAAACAACAGAAATTTATTTCTTCCCAGTTCTAGAGGCTAACGTCCAAGATCATGATGTCAGCAGGATTGTTTCTTCTGAGGCCTCTCTGGCTTGTAGTGGCTGTCTTCTCCTTGTATCTTCTCACGGGGTTTCCTCTGTGGATGTCTGTACCCTACTCTCCTCTTCTTTTAAGGACACTAGTTATCTAGGATAAAGGTCCAGCCACATGTCCTCATTTAACCTTTCTCACCTCTTTAAAGACTATCTCCAAATACAGTCATATTATGTGAGGTAGTATAACATGGGGAGGAGGGCGCAGCCTCCAAATGTTCCGTCCAGAGTAAAGCTGTACTTACAACCTAAGAAAAAAATTTAAGTTATCAGAATTTACATATTAGAACAAGATAACTTCTTCTGTGTTCATAGCACAATCAAGTTTCTTCAGAGAAAAAAAATCTCAAAAATGCTATTTTCCCCAAAGTATATTGCCTAGTACCCAGCCGCTGGCACCATGACAATGTGGGCTAAGAACCTGGGGAACTTGACACATCAGACCAAGCAGGATGATGACTAAATGTCACAAAACTAATGAATACGCACATAAGGCTGTTATTGGGAATTGGAAAAGTTTGAAAATCCACTGTATTACCTAGTATTATTTTCTATAGTCCATGAAGGGTGGGGGAAGAATGGACATTCTCGGCAAATGGTCCTTTGGAATTATCCCAGGTAAATAAGAAGCTACATGTAGGGTATTATTGTGAGAGTCAAATGAAATGGCAAGGCAATACTATTCTTCTCTCTGTCTTCTATAGAAATAGATTGAATATGCTAATGTCAAGCTTAAACCAAATAATTGGTCCTATTTTGGACCCAGTGTTTGAGAAAACACTAATGAAGGCTTCCTTCTTTAGGAACCAGAGCCCAGCAACCTAAAGTGACCTCGCCTTTTCTTTGCCTAAGCCTCGTGCACAGCGATGCTCAGCTTACATTTCTCAGTCATCTTGCAGCCTCTGCTCCAGTCAGCCTCACTGCAAAGCTTACTGGAAACATGTCATGCTCTCTTTCCCCTAGAGGCATTCATACATGTTAGTGCCCCTCCATGAAACACCCTCCTCATCCTCACCTGGGAAACACTACCCTTCTCCTTGTCAGGCCATCATAGAAGTCTCCCTAATGTTTTCATATTTGTGGTAGGTGTTCTGCCACTGGACCATCATAGAACATTCCCCCATCACTGAATTGAAATATTGAAATTGCCTATTATAATTGTTGTCTTCCTGAGAATGTAAGAACCTTGAAAACAGAGAAGAATCTTGCTCATCGCTGTATTCCCAAAGCCTAATAATACTGTGCCTGAATCTCAAAGAATGCTTATTGAATGAGTGATGGGTGACACAGTTGTTCCAAAAACTATGTCAGAGACACAGTCAATGGGAACTATTTACAGATGTAAATATTACATACGTTTATGGAAATAGTCTTTTATGCCCATAAAGCAGCCGTGGGCAAACTACGGCCCATTTGAAATGAATTAAACTAAAAAAAAAAAAGACTGTACCCTTTTATGTAATGATGTTTACTTTGAATTTATAATAGTTCACACAAACACTCCATTCATGCTTTTGTTCCGGCCCTCCGGTCCAGTTTAAGAACCCATTGTGGCCCTCCAGTCAAAAAGTTTGCCCACCCCTGCCATAAAGTGATGTAGGATTCATTCAGTGAAGCACAATATGAAAATGTCAAGTCAGATGTGAAACTAACCTAAGGAATCTGGTTCACTTTGTTTTCATTTTACAACAGTAAAGCTAAGGCCTAGAGAGTTCCAGGAATTAACACAGCTTAAGATGAAATACAACATAGATCTTTGATTCCTAGTTCATTCAACTATTCAGCAGTATTGATTAAGCATGTATATTTGCCCATCATTGGGAATCCAAGGGTGAATAAGAAAAGTAAGGATCCATCATCATAAAGAATATATTCTGGTGAGGAAAGACAAGCAGTAAACAGATAAAAAAGAAATTACCCCCCAAAAATATAATAGAGAGTTTGATGCTAGTAGTTAGGGAAGGCTCCTCAGAAGATGTGGTATTTGACCTCAAGTTCAAGAAAGTGTCAGCCATGTGAAGACCTCGTTGCAATAAAGTGGAAAAAGGTTGGAGCACTGGTGTGAAAGAAAGGAGGTGAGAATGTTGGGAATGCAAGGAGTAATGAGGAAACTCACAGAAGATGAGGCTGGAGCCACAGGCAGGGGCCAAGTCAGGCAGGGCCTGGAAGGCCAGGGTAAGCAGTGTGGATTTATTCTGAATAATAAATCAGTGGGAAGCTCTGAGGCGGAGTGATATCACTGATAGATCTTTAGCTCTAAGACCTTTTTCTCAAAGCACAGTGTCTTTGATTTACCCAGGCCTTATTGTTAATCTGATAAATGAACAGGGTCAAAATTTTCAGAATTGACATAGCAAATGAGTCAAGGATTTGTTTCTAATTTATTTTCCAGGAACATTAGAAGTTTTGTAGTTATACATATAAATTTACTTATTTGATAATGCTTTCTGAGAGCAATCTCACTGGATCATAAGTGCTTAAATCATACAGTGAGCTGGGCCTTGCAAATTCAACCAAATTATAGTCTCCAAAATGTGGTTCTAGTGAAGATTCTCTCTGCCAGCAATATGCAGAGACAATGATGGTTTACAAAGATTATTCAGATATCAGCCATTCTTCTTCTGACTTTGTGTTTTATCCAAGCAAGTCCATAGAGCAAAGAGCAATGCTGAGAAATCATAGCTGAGATATTAATACCTTCCCTTGAACATACCCGGTTACTCAAGGTCCCCAACTTCCAGTTTATATTAAGCATGAATTTAATGAGTTTAAGTGATAAATTTCTAAAGAAGCCCTAAGTGAAAATATTTTCTGCTTTATCTATTCTAATATTTTCAACCCCAAATTTGGTTGGCAGAATAGAAAAAAAATTAGGAGAAACAAGATGAAATGTTTAGAAACTCTAATAACCCTACACATGCCATTTTTCCAACTGCCTCCCTCCTCGCACACTTCCTATCAAAGACATGAACTTAACAATGGAATGCATACTCAAGGGCCCTTCATCAGCTTTGCCCAAAGCCTTCCTAACCCCAGGGCTAAGGGAACCAAGTTCTCCCTTTATTTTTTTTTAAATATATTTTATTGATGTTTTACAGAGAGAAAGGGAGAGGGATAGAGAGTTAGAAACATCAATGAGAGAGAAACATCGATCAGCTGCCTCTTACACAGACCCTACTGGGGATGTGCCCGCAACTCAGGTACATGCCCTTGACTGGAATCGAACCTGGGACCCTTCAGTCCGCAGGCGGACGCTCTATCCACTGAGCCAAACCAGTTAGGGCCCAAGTTCTCCCTTTAAAGATCAGCTAAAAATCCTGTCTTCATGCCTGTGGGAGACAGTCAAATAGTGTTTAATGATAGTGATTGGTCACTTGAAAGTGGATGGGGAATAAGATCAAATCCTGACTAGCCTCAAGTTTGAGAATGACCAATCAGTTTCTCTGCCATATTGTTTCATGGAAAGGTAGGTGTCAGGTAAAAGAAAGATTCCAGGGGCTTATATTGGTTGGCACATTACTGGCTTAGCTGGACTCACCCTGGCTAAATCCTCTGCCTTTTTCTCTCTCTAATAGCTTTCACCCTCCATCATCATCCACTGGTTGCTGCTGAATGAGTGTTGTTGGCCAGCTTTTGTGAAACAGGTGCCTGCTTGATTATTTGCACGAATGTAATGTATGTGTTATTATGAAATGAGATGAACCATAACTAGTGCACCTGGGCCCAGGATAATAAGGGGGGGGGTGGATCTTGCCTTTTGACAACTAGAGTAAAAATCTGTCACTTATAAATGGACATTTTAAGAACAGATCATTGGAAAGGCATTCAAAAGATGCCCTATTATGGAGTTGATTTTTTACTCCTTTCCTCAGTTCAAGTCATAAATAACTCTCTGACCTTTAGGGACTTATTTTTTTCCTTCTTGGCATATCATAACAAACTAATGTCCTTCAGAGGCAATAAATTTGAGACAAAGTATGAAACTAACCAACTGTGCCTCATGATGGGAAAACATCAATCACTGCCTTTCAGCCACTGCTTAGGGCTAGAACAAACTTTGTCCAAACTAAAACACTGTGTGCTCGGTGTGGGTTTCCTTTTATTGGGCTGAAGTAGCCCTGAGAATTCTCAGGGTGCTTTCTCCTTACTTAAGTGATTCCCACTGTGGTTAGGCAACAAGGTCTAGGATAGTCAAGTTCTTTGCTAATGCAAATAGCCTTGTTTGCAGGGTACTTGCAATATCTTTAGGTATAACCAGCTCCCATAGTTCACCAGAATGAAATAGAATATCAATAATTTTCTGACTTTTCAGCAAACCCACCCAATAAATAGAATCCAAATCAGCTTTGTTTTTCATCCACTCCCTCAGAAACTCAGATTTAAGTAGGATTTCCCACGGAGCTTAGTACCACCAGTAGCTTCCAAATGGCTATTGGGGAGAAATAAGATGCACAGCCTGAGCAGGAAGCCCAGTCCTTCTACTAGAGATCCCCAATGGCCCCTCCATCCCAATCCATTGTGTGAAAAACAGAGCTGCCAACAAATATGGTGAGCTGCCAACAAAAGCCAACAAAACCAGCAGTATCAGGGAAGCAACTCCTTACAGATGTGGTGCTGCTAGAATGGTTGGTCCTGGAGCTTGGAGTTCAGAGCTACCAGATAAGCTGTGAAAAGCAGGGAATCTAAGTCCCCACCTTAGCAGGATGAGGTTTCTCATGTGTTATGTAGAAAGGAAACCAAGACAGAGGTCCAAAGAAGTGCCTTCAGGCACAATGAAGGCTCATTTTGTGGAAATAGTTCCTGGCAGGTCTCCATCCCTACTGAGGATAGAACAGAGGAATGAGGTTCGTGCTGTGACGGCGGGGATTAAGGCATCCTAGAAAGTAATTTTCTAAACATCACAGGAAGGTCTTTTCAGCTCATGACATTCTCATTGGCCTTAATTCACCCCAATATCTGGCAAAATATGGTGTGTAGGAAACCATGCTTAAACTTTCTGTTGACTTTACTATAATTTCCAAACTACATTTTATAAAAGCAGTACCAAAGCCAAATGGGTTTTATTTAGCATGATTACTAATTTCCAGAGGCAATTATTGTAAGGTGGTTTAAAGCTTGGCCTTTGGAGTTAGAATGTCTTAGGTTCAAATCCTGACTTTGGTATTTAATATCTGATGATCATGGTAATTTAGGCAAATTACTTAACCTCAGCTTCCCCGTGCAAAAAATAAAGTGCTTAAGAGAACACTGTTACCCTAAAATACTTAATAAATATCAACTAAGTGTTGTTATTACTACTACTGTTCATTTCTGAACCCTACTCATAATACAGGAAAGATCTGGCATAATTTGTTTCTGACATAAAATAGCCAAATGGCTGAATGTGCTGACAGCACTTTGTGCTCTGGCCAGCTCTGCATCTGCTGAAGGGGAGGGTTATTCAGCCTGTCTGCATCCAGCTGTGTTGACCGAATCCAGGGACCAGGAAAACCTCCCTGCCTTTGTCTCTAGTGTAAGTTTCTCCACCCTCCACCAACATAATGAATATCAAGCAAACCTGCCCCCTCTTTGCCACAGTGAGTTTCTGTAATAGAACCCTCCTATCATGCGATGGTAACAAATTCCTTGTCCTGACTTCCAACAAAGATGAACACCTATGGGTTTTGCCTACTCAATTTTCCTCTGTAATTGTGCATTTCTGCTTTTCTCTCTCCAAAGATGTCCATATCTGCCAACTCAGATGTACCAGTATTATGGTCTTAGTACCCCTGTGACACAGACAGAAAAGGAGATGCCATGCACAAACGATGGTTGAGAGATATTCTCCATCATCAGAATATTTACCAACCAGATTGTATACATCTCCAAGTAAAAGGGGGGAAATACTCATTGAAATGGAGGATGACCAGATACGCAAACAACCAGAGTATGGGGAAAGACAAAATATAGCTGTGAATATGATGATAATAATATCTATATTAGTTGCTATTTATCTATTACATGTTTATCACTATCGGTGGAAGTGGGGGCTTCTCCCCATTTCACTCTATGTTTCCATGTCAGTCCATGGAGAATAGCAGTTTTCTCTTCTTCCCCCCAACACCATTAACTGTCTTCAGTCAGGAGGTTGTTATATAGAAAGTTTCGAAACTCTTTCCCCATCCTCCTACTCTCATTTCCCATAAAGAAGTGTCTTACTACATGGATCCAGTAGAGCTGAGACATTTTTCAGGCTCTGTGTTCAGATGGTGAGAGTGCTGTGTGTTAGAGATTTGGTTCTATGCTCTGCACCCCAGGGCACACCCCTGCGGTAAGGCCCCTGGGAACGCACAAGGGCTGCCCCCGGGGCCTAGCCCTGCCTTTCATACTATTTGAGCTCACTGCACAGGTACTTGTGCAGCGTGTGAACCCTGGCTTTACCAAATTAGAATCAGGGTGGGATTTGGAAGCCTCTCACACCCTTATTTCTACAACTACACTTCACATTTCGTACATCTTACCAGACAGCCCCGCATTGGAAGGGAGGGGAAGAAAGATGAAGCAATACGTGTGGTAATTGTTGAATAATGTCCCCCAAAGATGTCTATGTCCTAATCCTCAGAATCTGTGAATATGTTATTTTACAGAAAATATTAATTTCCTAGGCCACCATATCAAACTACCACAAACTGGTAGCTTAAGATAGCAGACATGTATTTTCATAGTCGTGGAGGTAAGACGTCCAAAATCAAGGTGTCAGCAGGATGAGCCCTTCTTGGAGGCTCAGCAGAAGAATCTGTTCTATGCCTCTCTCTCAGCTTCTGGTGGTTGCTGATAATACAATCCTTGGCCTTCCCTGGTTTGTAGACACATCACTCCAATGTCTGCCTGGGTTGTCACCAGGTGCTCTCCCTGTATGTCACTTCTGTCTCTGTGTCTTCACAAGGTGCTCTCTTCTGTGTGTCTGTGTCAAAATTTCTCTTGTTGTACACCAGTCATTGGATTAGGCCCACCCTCATCCAGTGGAACTTCATTTCAACTTGATCCCATCTGTAAAGACCCTGTGTCCAAATAAGGTAACATTCACTGGTGCTAGGGGTTAGGCATTCAGCTTTTCTTAAAAGGGGCACAGTTTAACCTACAGTACAGAGTAAAAAAGACTTTGCAGATGAGATAGGGATTTTGCAATAGGGAAATTATCCTGGATTACCCCAATGTAATGACAAGGGTTTTTATAAAAGGCAGACAGGAAGGTCAGAAGTCAAAGAGAAGAAGGGTCTTTGACCATAAAGGCAGATATTGGAGTGAAGCAAGCATGAGCCAAAAAATGCAGGCAGCCCAAAAGGCTGGAAGAGGCAAGGAATGGATTCTTCCCGGGAGCCTCCAGAAAAACTCAGCTCTGCTGCTACCTTGATTTAAACATCTTAAGCTGCATGTAAGACTTATGGCCTCCAGAACTATAATATAATAAATTTGTGTTATTTCAAGCCACTAAACTGGTGGTAATTTGTTACAGTAGGAATAGGAAAAAGATATGCTAAATAATTTCAAAAATTAGAATTTTATATTTTGTTTGCCACTAATACTTAGGGACACAGTTCCATTAACAATGGGGAAATGAGTGATTGGTAGAATTTGAACCCCCAACACATGACACAAACCTGTACCAACTAGGTTACACTACTCAGCAAAGCCCTCTTATGGGATGATCTCATGAACTCTTCAAAACAACCCCTTGCAGTAGGTACTCTTATTATTCCTAATAGAAATCTGAGGCAACTGAAGTCAAGGGACATTAAATAATTTGTAGTCAGTAAATAGTGGAGTCAGATTTTGATCCCAGATCAATCTGACTCCAAGACATATTTTTCTTTATCACTAAAGCCATACTCTTCTCCCATCCATCTGTAGTCAGATCAATGACCTCCCTGAAAACTAGAAATAAAGCCTGGCCTACAAATGCTGTAAAAGTGCCACACTTGTCATTTGTCTTCCTATTGTTCATCTAGCCAACTAAAAGGAGGTGGTGAAAGAGAGGCCAAGTACACATCTTCCTGCCACAGACACTACTGTGAGATAATCAATCAGTCCATCAGAGCCTCTTCAAAAGCCAATGGGCAGTTAATAGCGCCAGTTCTCCAACTGGCAGAAGGAGAGTAACAGCCTTGGGTACCTCATGTGCCAGGGAATTCTGGCTTGGGCACTAAGATGAACTGTCCTTTCAAACACTGAATAAGAGAAACTCACCCTCTCTTCCCATTTCTTTGGGCTGTTTCTGAGACTGGAAGGCTGTCCATCAAAGACTGCAAGCTCCATGAGGCACCATGTCTGATGTCTCACTGCTGCTTTTAGGACCTAACACAGTCTCTGAGATATAAATGTTCCAGAAATACTTGATAAGTGAATGAAACAAGAGTCAGATATGCTTAGATCCAGCATATGTTTAGATATCAGCTATGTTAAGCTCATTTCCACATCTGTGACACACAGTTTTAAAATCTGGGCAGCAGTGATTTTGCCTTGTGCAGCATAACAGAGCTCAGTCAGATGTTCTGCACAGAAGTTAGTTCTTAATGCATCCATGATTGAGTAGATGAACAGATGAATGAATGGTAAAGGTCAGCTGGAAACATTTTTGTTGAACCTGAGTGATGCTAATAGGGCAAACATTTACCTGTCTACAGAGGGCCCAGGAAGTCCTTCCTGCTCCCACTTCCCAGTGCTGTTGATGGACTAAGGGTCACAGGTTTGGTTCCCCAGGAACCAAGAGCTAGGTCAGAATTAGGTGGAAACAAATTAAAAGTATGATTGGGATAATTTTACCTCCTTTTATACACACTAGTTTGCATGTTTGTGTTTGTATCTGTGTGTTCTTTATGTGTTTTGGTCTAACATAGGAATATGTATAATCCCACACCACGTAGAAGTAAGAAAATGATGCAAATTTGCAGCATTTCCCCCTCCTCTGGGAGTGCTCTCACTTCTTTTATTTTTAAGGAATATTCCTATTAAAAATTTCATATGATTGGTGCTATACCCCCCCCCCATTATGACAGGAGAACCAATGTTCTATACAAGAATAAGTGAACACACCTGTGGCAGGGTGTGAGTGTGACACAGAGGTGAGAGAAGCCATCAGAGCCCAATCTGTCACTAATGACCTTGGTCAGGGCATTCTGCCTCTTTGAACTTGAGCTCCTTAATCTTTAAAAAAATATTTTTTAAAATTCTTTATTGATTAAGGTATTACATATGTGTCCTCATCCCCCCAATACTCCCAATCCCTTCCAACTCATGCCCTCACCCCCCTGTTGTCTGTGTCCATTGGTTAGGCTTATATGCATGCATACAAGTCCTTTGGTTGATCTCTCCCCTTTACTCCCACCTTTCCCACACTCCCCTACCTTCCCTCTGAGATTTGACAGTTTGATCCATGCTTCTCTGTCTCTGGATCTGTTTTTGTTCATCAGTTTATGTTGTTCATAATGTCCCATACATGAGTGAGATTATGTGATATTTATCTTTCTCTGACTGGCTAATTTTACTTAGCATAACGCTCTCCAGTTCCATTCATGCTGTTGTAAATGGTAAGAATTCCTTCTTTTTTACCGCCGTTTAGTATTTCATTGTGTATATGTACCACAGTTTTTTAATATGCTCATTGCTGATGGGCATTTAGGCTGTTTCCAAATCTTAGCTATAGTGAATTGTGCTGCTATGAACATAGGGGTGCATATATCCTTTCTGATTGGTGTTTCTAGCTTCTTGGGATATATTCCTAGAAGTGGCATGACTGGGTCATTTTTAGTTTTTTGAGGAAACTCCATACTGTTCTCCACAGTGGCTGCACCAGTCTGCATTCCCACCAGCAGTGCACAAGGGTTTCTTTTTCTCTGCATCCTCTCCAGCACTTGTCCTTTGTTGATTTGTTGATGATAGCCATTCTGACAGGTGTGAGATGGTACCTCATTGTCATTTTGATTTGCATCTCTTGGATGATTACTGACTTTGAGCATGTTTTCATATGTCTCTTGGCCTTCCTTCTGTCTTCTTTCAAAAAGTAACTATTTAGGTCCGTTGCCCATTTTTTTGATTGGGTTGTTTATCTTCCTTTTGTTAAGTTGTATGAGTTCCCTGTAAATGTTGGAGATTAACCCTTACCGGTGATAACATTGGAAAATATGTTCTCCCATGCAGTGGGCTTTCTTGTTGTTTTGTTGATGGTTTCCTTTGCTGTGCAAAAGCTTTTTATTTTGATGTAGTCCCATTTGTTTATTTTCCCTTTAGTTTCCATTGCCCTAGGAGCAGTATCAGTGAAGAAATTCCTTTGGAATATGTCTGAGATTTTGCGGCCTGTGGATTTCTCTACTATTTTTATGGTTAATCTTTAAATAGGAGGGATTCACACTTGATTTTTACTTTGGTCTATAAGGTCTGATGATATGGCTCCTACCTCCGTTTCCAAACTTTGGCCAAGCACTATTCCCTTCACTCACTCTGCCCTGATCACACTAGCATTTTTTTCTGTGTGTTTTTTTTCCCACAGCTTATGGCCTTGCACTTATTCCCTCTGCCTGGAAATACTCTTCCCTAAAATCACTGGTGTGATGTTCTATATCATGTTAAAATTTGCTGCTACTCATTTTACATCTCTATTTGCCCAAAGTACTGTGACCAATAATGAAACTAGACAAACACACTGATGTGTTACCTGAGGGTTCATGTGGTGGGAGGTTCCCTGCAGCTCTGCCCTGGACAAGAGGTTCTGGTACAAGTATTGGGCTTTGGAACTCTGCCTAATTGGCTGCTACAGAGTTTCCAGCTGGCCACCTCCTCCCTCCCTCTTGGGCTCTGGATCCCTTTCTTGTTCCAAAGTAGTGGGAATATCACACCTATATGAGGCCAGTGTGTGTGAGCTTCTCCCAGAGAGGCTGAATCAATGTTCTCCCTTGATCCGTGTGAGGCCTTCACCCAGTCCAGTGGGTACCTATTCACACGAGAACTCTAGCCAAACCGCCTTCCCCTGCTTGAAACAGAGCTGAGAGAAGCTCTTCTTGTTATAAACCAAGGGTGAGTTTGTATCATACACAGAAAACAATCAATATATTTATGAAGTAAAAATATTGGAAGTGATGAGACACTGAGATCACAGCTGAAACAATAAAGGATTTGAACTAAAATTTACAGATTCTCAAAGCAGAAGTGCTGGTACCCAAAATTCCTTAGTTCTCCTCTCTGCTATTAGAGGTAGAATGAATCTTAGATCTTGTCCTATGTTGAGTTTACAACACACAGAAGTACACCCTTTGTGCTAGAAGAAGGACGGAGGATGAGAATAAGAATACCATAATAAGGTAAGCATAAGAATACCATAATAATTGCTGCTATGATCATGAGAAACTCATTTCTATGTATGAAATGCTGCTTGTTCATCTGATTTATCAATCAGACTAGTGCAAATTACAATGAATGTATTTCTAGAACTGGAATGGCTATCAATGAAAGATACTTCAACAGTTCAATAAGATTTCCAGAATGAGGAAAAGCATTTATATATTTTCATTATTCAAATGATTGCACTTCAACAAATGTACTACTAATTGATGTGGCAGTCCCTACAAAAGGTAAAATGCAACCAACTTGCTTACTGAAAACTAATTCTATTTAGAAATGATTAGAAAGAACTAAGTACAAAAGCCAGAAAAGCCTAATTACTGTCTGTTAAAAAGGTGACTTTCTGACTTTGCATTAAAGCTAGATTCTACAAAATTAAACACACACACACACACACACACACACACACACACACACACACACCCAGGATAACAATTCCCAGTTAATGGCAATTCAAGGAATGGAGCAAATAGCAATGACTGAGATAACTTGGGGGCACAACATAATTTCATTTGACTCATCTGTGTTAGGTAACTCTGATAAAACAGTACATCTAGTTCGTGAGTATTCCCCAGGCTCACTATGCAGAGCAATCGTATTGCTTTAATCTTCACACACCCCTGGTACCACACATCATGCTTCACACATAGTAGGAGTTCAGCCAACATTTACTTCAAGAGAACACACATTGGCACCCACCCCCTTGTATTAGAAAACTTGCTGCCATTTCTCTCTGGTGCCCGCAGATGCACATGGCGATTTTAGGTCACAGGAACGAACTGAGAATCTCCTGTTTTCCTCTCCCAGCAAAGGTTTTAAAAATTTACGGTGTATAGGATATAAATGCAAGGAAATACTGAAATAAAACAACAAAAAACATGGTTGTTTTATACTGTAGACATTTCCTAAGTCTTGAAGAAATAAAAATATTCTGAAAAAATAGTACAAATACATAGTTAAAACAGGTAAATCTATATAAGAATCTATCTCTTGAGTGAATTTATATGTCTGTGTGTGTGTGTGTGTGTGTGTGCACGCGCAAGTAATATATCCAAAAGTATTTCTGCTGGGAGCTCATTTGTATTAACTACTCTAAATCTTTTTATAGAAGGAGGCTTTTTCACATCTAGTCAAGCTTCAAAACTTGTGAATAAATTTTAAAAACAACTCGGGGTTATGAGATAACTAATATTTTTAGAGCCCATGCTGAGAGGACTTAATGGGGAATTAGTCATGAAGTAAAGAACATTCTCACTTTCTCTTAACAATCTGCCTTGTACTCTGGCTATTTAAATTAGCATGAGCTCATAATCATCTCAGGCTAAAATAAATCAGACTGGACAAAAACGTAAGAAGACTGAGAAAAAAATCAGGATTTAATAAAAATGTTAAAATATATATAAAGGATGCAGGCAGTTCTCTTTACCATCTGATATTCTACCAACATTCCATTATAAATATGAAAAATGCTGGTAAACACATTACTGAATATTTTTAGAACAATAAATGAGCAACAACTGAATCTAAAAAACAAAATAAATAAACAAGGAGAACACAACAGACTTATAGATACAGATAATATTTTTACAGTTCCAGATGGGAGGGATTTGAAGGATGAAAGAAAAAGGTGAAGAGATTGAGAAGTACAAATTGGTTGTTACAGAATAGTCACAGGGATCTAAAGCACAGAATAGGAAATATGGGCAATTACATTGTGATGACTATGTATGGTATCAGATGGGTATGGGATTTATCGGGATGATCATTTAGTAAGTTATATAGTGTCTACTCACTGGGTTGTACACCTGACACTAATATAATATTGTATATCAACTGTAATTGAAAAAGAAAAATATAAAGAAAAAATAATAAATTAGCACAATACCCAGTCACTACTGTAAAATAAAACTGTGCAAAATACAGTTGAGTGTGTGTGTGTGTGTGTGTGTGTTTTAAGCCTTACCCGAGTATATTTTTTCCATTGATCTTTAGAGTGAGTGGAAGGGAGGGGGAGAGAGACAGAGAGAGAGAAAAACAACAATGTGAGAAAGTCACATTGATTGGCTGCCTCCCACATGTACCCCTACCAGGTCCAGGGATTGAACCTACAAGGTAAAAGCCTTTGGCTCTAACCACTGAGAAAAACTGGGTAGGGCCAGTTGATAAGTTTTGGTGTAGGATATCCTTTTCTGGCAAGGCCAGCAAGTCAGTAAGTTCACCAGATAGTCCATTGGATTTGGGTATTAAGAATACAAAATAATCAAACCCATGGTTTCATGGTTCAGCTATTTTCATTACTTGTTCATTAAACCAGCTTACCTACATGGTGATATAACCAGTTGCTAGAGTGAGGGCTGGGATTTAAGGCTTCATCTGATATGTCCCATCCAACATGGTTATTTTATTCTTTCAGTCATCTCAAGGAGCAACTGAGACATGTTCTCCCTATTACATGGGAGATCGATCCTTTATCATGGACCATTTGTCTGTGTCTCCATCATTTCCAAAATAATACTTCTATCAAGTGAATCCAACAATGCTGAGAAAATACATACATAAATAATAAACAAAGTAATTGACTGGAAAATGTTACAAGCCACTTTATATCTCAGGTTGGAAAGTAGGCTGATTTTTCTTCGACATATAGGAACACTGATCAGCACAAAAGCTATCTTGAGCCTGTTTGAAAAAGGCAGAGCAATGCCTGGATTTTTTTATTTGTAATGTTAAATTTGACCAGAAAGCCTGATGTGGATCTGAGAAGTGACTAAAATGTATTATTTGAGCAAGCCATCTATAACTAATTTCAAAACGTTTCTATACCTATCTCTTTAAAATAAGTCTGTGGCCCTCAATTATCAGCTACACACACAAAATATCAGCTAAGGTTTCATTTATTCCACGAATAGCTTTCCACATCTCTCCAAATCAAGATCCAGTCATCTGAGTTTTATTTAACTATCTAAACACAAATGTCATTGAATTTAAATCATGAGTTTTGGCCAAACACCTCAGGTGGTAAGTATCAGACACCAAAATGAGGTAGCAAACCCAAATTGTGTGTTTTCAAAATGAGTGGCCCAGACCGGCTTGGTGACTCTTAGACTCCTCACTTCCATCAAGGTGATAAAGGTGTTCAGAGCTGGAAATTAAAGAGAGGATTTCTAGGATAGAAGGGCTGCCATGTGGCTACCTCCTCCCCCTAAAGGTGAGGGAGAAGTAGGGGTGCTTCAAGGAGACCACATGGAGAATTTGATACCCTGGAGTTTTTGAGGAAAAGTAGACTGGGGTCTAACTTCCCATTTCCTCCACCTGCTCCCTTCCACCCTCCCCCCCGTCCTCCACTACCATAAATCTAAAACAAAGGTTGGCAAATATTTTCTGCAGATCCAGATTGTAAATGTTTTAGGTTTTGTGATACACACAGTCTCTTTCATGTCATAGTACAAAGGCAACCACAGACATACATAAACAAATGCATGTGGCTGTGTTTCAATAGAATTTTATGTGAAAAACCAGGCTGCAGGTCAGAGTTGGCCATGGGCCATAGTTTACCAGCATCAGATCTAGAAGCTGATAAGGCCTAACCTAGAGACTGACACACATCTCAGGCAGCAGACCCACTCAAGAGTGGCTGCTGCATTTTCAGTCAGTCTGCTTGACTGTTGCTCTTCGGCAAAGATGCTTGAAGATTTCTCATATCCAGATTAGGACCATGTTGGGAAGAGAAAGCCAACCAGGAACAGCTTAAATTCTGCCTCAAAGGACCACTGTGAGAGGACACTAGAATCCCAACAAGGAGATTATTGTGGAAGGAATTTTCAGAATGTAAAAAGGGTATGCAAGCACTGAGTCAAGAGGCTGTGAGAGAGGAAGAAGAAATTTACTTACTAGAGTTTCCCACTGCAGCCAGCCCAGCAGGTCTGAACAAAGGACCGAACAGCTGCATTGAACCTATTTTCCCTTAAAGCATCCACAAGACACTTATTGCCTCAGAAGGCCTCCGGGAGCTTTCTGCACAAGGCAGGGAAGACCCTCTTTCAGTGAACACTTTTTAAAGGAAGCTTGGAAAACAAAAATAAATTTGCATTTTGTTTACATTACATTTCAGAAACTATTCAGTTTACTGTATCAGATACAGAAACATCCCTCCCCATGCCTGGACAGGGTGAAAAAGAAATAGATAACTGGAACAACCATCTGGGTTATCAACCTAATTACTAGTAAAACCCCCATGACTGCACCAATTCTCCAACATCCATGGCTCTCAGACTTTAGTGAGTATCGGAGTCACCTGGAGGGCTTCGTAAAACACAGGTTGCTGGACCCAACCTCTGAGATTCTGATGGATTAGGACTGGGGTGGGGCCTGAGAGGCTGCAGGTCTAACAAGTTCCCAGGTGGTACTGGTGCTTCTGGTCCAGGACCACACTTTGAGACCTTGGATTAAGCCAAGCCTGACTTCCAGCTAAGACCTGTCATCTCATCAAGAATAGGACCTTCTAGTGTGAGTTGGGCACATCTCAACACACGAGTTGTGTGCATGGATCATTAGTCACTCCAGATCTGTTTTCAGAGAACAGCTATGGCTACAAAGTGCTGCATCGTTGTTGCCAACACCACCCAGCTCTTCTAGTATCATGGGCAACTTTTCTCAAGGAACCTGGATTTTATGGACCCGTCTTTCCTTTGCACACATATGACATGAAGGTAGTTGCCTGCCAGTATCAGGTATTTTACATAAGGTCTCAATCTATCCAGTGCAAAAAAGGATATTGACGGAGTTTACTGACATATTGTCTGACATTGTCATGATCCATGAGTGGCAGAAAATAGACACCCAGTGAAGGCAGATTTCCATCTGGCAAGAAGATGGCTGTAATGAGCACCAATGTGCAATGTGCAATGACAAATAGTAATAGAAACTAGAAAGTTGATGGGAAAATTAGCTTTCCCCATTTCACATCTGCACGACAGGGGGAGCTGCCAATCAAGGTCTGGAGAAAGAGAGAGAGAGAGAGAGAGAGAGAGAGAGAGAGAGAGAGAGACTGACTGACTTATCTGGGTTCCCAACCACGTGCAAAGACATGTTCTCCTAAGTCTAAAAAAAAAGAATCACGGGGAAAAAATAGAATCAGTCTGTTAGAGAGCTTTAAACAAATGTGGGGCTGTGAAACAAGCTGTCGCAAATTGGCAGGGAGAAGGCAGAAAATCAATGTGAAACGAAAGCTGCCTCTCCCAACAAAATAAAGCCGGCAATTAACTCTTCCTGTTCTTGCTGCAGCCTACAAGCCACTTAAACCCCGGAACACAGGTTGCTAAGAAATGCTTTAAATACTCAGCCTACTCGATCCTTTAGCATGGGGGGAAGTGAGTAAGAAATAGGCATGCAGGTGGCAAGGAAGAACCAACTTGGTTTTTATGTATACTTACCTAAATATATATAGCATATATATATTTAAACATACACACAAACATATGCATGCATAAATACCGGGCATGTATGTATGTATTTTATATATATATACCCTAACACACATATAAACACACACATTGAATGGGCACATGAAACTAAGAACAGACATAAGAATCCACCAAATTATTTCCTTGGTGTCATAGAAATGACACAGGAATAGAAAAGCATCTCGCCAGTGTCTTAATAATATTCACATAGAGAAACATACAAATTCACCACCAATTTAAAAATCATAATAGAGAATATAACAATTTAAATTTCCCATATGTTTTGGCTATTCAACTCTACCTCTGTTCTGAATGAATGATATACAAATGATAATGAATAAAAGGAGATAACTAAAATGATAACAAAAGTCCTGAAAAGGTACTCCTTAAAAGACTAGGCTTTTAGTATATTTCATTAATTAATATTACAAGAATATTGCTCTGAGTTAGAATATGGTATAAAACAAATACAACAAAGATGAGCTGTAATTCTACCAACAGAATTTAAAAGTCATTCATTATAGTATCAAGATGTTTATAAAAATGGAAAGATTACTTGAAAATTAATTAGTATGCTTATGTGTAAGCATAGCACCAGTCAAGACACTTTCTGTTGTAGTAACAAACAACCCCCAATCTCAAAGGTTAAGTACACAGCAAAGGTATACACTTTGCCCACACTATATCCAATATGGTCATCAGGGGGACTCTGTTAGTCATTCACATTGAGGCTCACATTGATGGAAGCTCCATGTGGGTTTTTGTTTCCATGAACATCAGGGAGGAAGATAGGGGACACAGTAAATCACACATTTGTTCATAAACTTTCTGCCCCAAAGTCGCAGAAGTTACTTCTCAATTTCACTGACCAAAGTAAGTTTTAAAAATATCATGCCTAACTTCAAAAGGAGTTGAGGAATGAAATCCTACAGTATTCCCAGATAAAGGAGAGTTAGAAATAGGTGGTGAACAGCACCAATGACAACCATAAGCACCCCAACATCTTGCCCCAACTACTGCAATAAACTCTTAGCCAGTCTACCTGTTTCCACACAGGTTCGCCTCTAACTTACTCACTTAGCATCCAGAGAGAGTGAAGTTTTCTTTGTTTTTCTTTTTTAACATAAACCCAGAAGTTCTATCAGTTTCATGCTTCAATACCCTCAGTGGCTTTGCATTGAACTTAAAGTGAGATGGAGCATCTTAACCATGAGTTACAAGGCTTTGGATGATCTACGCCCTGCCTACATGTGTGACCTCATCCTTCTACCCAGTACTTGATCCAGTCTAAGCATTTTCTACTACCCGCCTCCCTCATAACCACATTGGTCTTAAATTTAAGATTCCTGGATTATGAACTTTGTCCTTGTGCTTTTCCCTCTACATCCTTCTGGCATTGGTGACCTGGCTTACCCCTACTCACTCCTTCAACACCAATCTTTCATTCTTCATCATTTCTCCCTCTTGACAGATCTTTTTTTTTTCTCCAAAGCAACTAACATGATTTCAATTACAAACGTACAATTATATAGTTATTTATGTATTTATTTAATATATTTCTCCCTCTATGAATTCCCCAAGGGGAAATATAATGTGTTTCGTTTTCATTTTACCATCTAGACATAGCTCTTAGCACACTACCTGCCATATGGTGGGTGCTCAATTACCACCTGGATAAGTAAGTTTGTCACAACTCTATTGCTAATTCTAATGAAGATCAATAACTCAGTTGAAACATGTGTAGCAGAAAGCCACAAATCTAATAAGATTTAAAGTGAAAACCCAAATGTTAGAATTAAACATGTCTTTATGTGTTTGTTAACAATTCAGAGTTTGGGAAGAGTCATGTCCAGTATGACAAATGATCCTGCAAATCCACAGTAGGTAGGTCAGTTAGTGGGGTTACCATCATACAAGCAGAAAACAGACACTGAGGAAAATGAAGAGACTTGCCCAATATCACACAGTTAGTAAGAAAGAGGCAGAGCCAGAGGGTGAATAAGAGACTTCTGACTATACATCTGTTTCACTTTCTACAACCCACACTATCTCTTGATTCAAGGAGGTCAGCCTTAGAAGTATTCATGTGGGGACAGTGTTAATGAAAGAAAAAATATTAACATAACACCTGGGCCAAATTCTGAACAGTATGCAAGGAATAACTTTCAGTCTCACTATGCATTTCAGAATCTCTGTTCTAAGGAATTGATTGGGCAAAATAACTTCATCAGGGGTGCAGATTTATAAATACAGGATGTCCCCAAAAGTGTACACACATTTTAACAGCTGATAGCTGTAGATTCTATTACATTTTAAAAATGAAATGTAGCCCTAGCTGATTTGGCTTAGCGGATAGAGCGTTGGCTGCAGACCAAAGGGTCCTGGGTTTGATTCCAGTCGAGGGCACATACCTTGGTTGCAGGCTCCTCCCCAGCCCAGGCCCTGGTTGGGGCACGTGCCAGAGAACCAATCAATGTCTTTTCCTTACATCGATGTTTCTCTCTGCCTTTCCCTCTCTCTTCCACTCTCTCTAAATGATCAATGGAAAAATACCCTCAGGTGAGAATTAACAACAAAAATATATATGTAAAAATGAAATGTATTCTATCTTTATAATTATTCAAAGTGTGTATACATTTTTTGGGGGGACACTCTGTATATCTCTCCCTGACATCCCCAAGGACCTTGAAAACTCCACTTAGAAGGCATGTTTCTGAGAGGACTTTATAAATTACCTGTGGTGTTTGGTAGGGGTTACATATTAAGCTATGACCATATTTATTAAAGAAATATATTCTGAGCACATACTCTATGCCAGAGCTATATAAGATGTAATATATTAGTTTAGCTAGGAATGGACACAGGAGGCTTATGTTTGAATGAGAGTAAAAATTATGGAAGTGCAGGGGAGGTCTGGATACAATCCCATGGGAGAAGAGGAGAGAGAGAGAGAGAGAGAGAGAGAGAGAGAGAGAGAGAGAATGAGCTGTAATGTTTGGGAGTAGGAGTAGGAGGAATCTCACCAAAGCACCATCAACCTTGGAACAAAAGAAGAAACAGAGGGAGGAAAGGAAAGATAAGAGAGAAAAGAGGATGAGGACATATCATGATTGTATCTTAGATGTGACCAAGCAACTGCACCTGGTTGGAGAACACTTCTAGCCTGTTTGAGTTTTTCTCGTGAATTTATTTAATGATTCAATGACTGATTTTTCAATCACTGTAAAATTGAGCTCGGTGCCCAACTCCCATGCCCAGGCCCTTCCAATACCAATAGGAGTTACATCCTCTCCTTCTTTCTCCCTTTTCCCATGGGTTTCAACGCCAACGTTCCCATTTCCCTTTGAACACATCACCATTCCCAGTTCTTGCCATACAGTGCCCCAGTGCATGCTTCTCCTTATTATCAAAGAGGAGATTTAAAATCACCCAGCCTGGGGGTGTTTTGTGTGAACTACAACAGGAAAATCTGCCTGACCATGCAGATAGCCATGATAGCCTATCACACACAGGATAGTTAGAGTGGCTAGTTAGAGTGTAAATAGTTAGAGTGGCTGTAATTCCATTCACATCCACATAAAAGAGCTGCATGAAATATTAACTGTGTGTAGCCACTTGCTTCAGTGATAAATGATAAGACTCATTAGTCTTGACAAAGAATTTTTAAATCTGAGATTAGGTAATGACTATCCTTAAGAGGCTCCATAGAAGATAGTGCACATTCAGAGATAGTCCACTGGAATATACTTTTTATTAGGTCATAGTTCCAGCAATAACCAAGACCTTTAGAAGAAAGAGAAACTAACTTTCTGCCTCCCTAACAAGGAAAGAATCAAATCCTTTCTAAACCTAAAACTTTCATAACCAACAGAAATGGCAAGTGGATACAATCAAGATCATTTTTATCTTCATGCCTATACATCACACTCTGTACATCCTTCTTACAATTCTGCTGGCTGTCCCTTACAGGATGATTCTGCCTTTGGCAATCATTAATTTCTAATGACTTGCTCACAGAGAAGAAATGCCCATCCACCCTGGGACCAACTTAATCTGCTGAAATAGGCAACCTTACCCACTTGCCTATTGGGAAGGAGGTAAGGAACTACCCTCGGAGGGTAACTTCCAGCAGCTCTCAGAGAGGGTTACCCTACATAGAATACCCACATACATCCATTATTTCTCATCACTCTTAAATAGCTCTTCATTTTTTCTTTAAAGCATGTACTACCCTTTATAAATTCTCTCTCTCTCTCTCTCTCTCTCTCTCTCACAAATATTCTCACACATATATAGGCATATATATGCATTTAAATCTATTTATTTATTTAATCTATCAGGATGAAACTTTCATGGGAACTAGGTCTTTGTTCAGTTCAGATGTAGTCTCTGTGTCTTATACAATGCATCTCAAACATTATAGATGTTAAATAATTATTTGTTTTGAGTCATAAAATCTTCTGTCCTTGTTTCTGTCTCTCAGCAGGGTTGGGAAGAAGAGAAAAAGTAACAGGATAAATAAATAGCCTAGAAACAATTCCATCATACTCTAAATCATGAAAACTGGCATATAAACAAAGATCTTCCTATGGTTTGCATAGACAGCTGAGACTGCATAAATTACAGTTCCAAGACTGTAAAGTAGAAATTTGCTTCTGCACTAAATCGTGGATATTCTATGGTATCCAACTCTCAAAAGCCTAAGTTGAAGATAAGAATCTCAAAAAAGAGTATTAAATCCAAGACAATATTCAGAGTGAATTAATAAAAGAAAAGATAAAGACGGTTAATAAAAGGAAAACAATGATAAAAAGTTCATTTACTTTAAAGGCTTCCTCTAAAGTTGAAATCTGGCTTGTTTTTTCTGATTAATAATAAATAATGTATTGTATATATTTGATCTAAAAAAGTGAGAAAAAATTAATGGAGAGATAAATGCTAGCTTTGTGGCTTACTAACATTGTGTCCTTAGGTATGTTGCTAAACCTCTATGACAAGAGAACTGATGACTGGTTAAATAAAATGGGGGAGGGTCACTAATAAATTCCTAATGTATAGAGTTATTGCTAAAGTACCTCCACCTTATGGGCTGGACTTCAGAGTTGTGTCCACCTGGTGGCAAAGCTCTTACTGGGTCCTATTGTGAACAGTAAAGAAATCCACTTGGAAAGTTACACCTACAAAGTCATTCATATGAGTGACAGAAATTTTCCTGAGCTCCTTTTGTCCTCAGCTCTAACCAGAGACCTCCATGTCTAACTCACAGCTCTGGCACAACTGGAGGCTTGGTTAATTTCCTTTCAGATAAACAATGAAGCACCCAATTTTTTCTTTATACTGTGAATAAGTAACAAGTATCATTACTCATTAAAACAGAAGATTATTATCCTGGGATAGTTATTTTAGTGTGGAAAAAGTTCAGGCTTCGATTCAGAAACACAGGGCCTGAACTTTGACTTCACAATTAAGTATGTGACCTTGAACCAGTTATGTTCTCTCAATGAACCGTCTTCATCTCTAAAATTATATAACAAAATAGCACCCTCCTGAGGTTGCTAAGAAAAGTGATTATATGAAAGTGTGTTGCAATTGGTAAAGGGTTCTACTGAGGTCAGCTATTTTAGTATGGTGAGCCTGGAGTTGTTTTGTGTGATAACAGTAATATCCCTTTACAACTTAGGGATATCTCATGTTCCTTGATTCATTCAAATGAATATAGTCTGAGTTCCAGGATCACTTCTAATTCTCTGAGGAATAGCAAGTTTTTACTTCCAAATAAAGCTTTAAAAGCACTTTAGAATTTGTTTGTTTTCATTCCTTCCTTTGTTCATCCACTATGTATTAATTTATGATCTTTTATAACCACTGTACTAAGCTAATAAACTTAGGATGTATAAAAAAAGAAACATATGACTCCTTGTTCTTTGTAAACACACATTCATTCATTTAGTAAATGTGTATTGAGCATTTATAATGGACTACATAGTCATATGAGCAAATAAAGAGTTCAAAGTAAGTTGTGCAATAAAAAATAAATGTGACCACAGTACCATAGTACTACTCCAAAGTGGTGAATGCCTACCTAAGAACAATAAGAAATACATCAATCTCAAATTACCAATCATTAGTCTTTTTACAATGCCTAGAAATCTACAGGAGTGTGTCTAAATTCAAGAAACTCCTCTTGCCACTAATTTCATGAACGTATCTGGAATTTATTGTAGTTGGTTTCTGTGCAGCTGGGATGTTTCAATGGTGCAAATGCCATTCAGAATATGTGAGGTAACCACCCTAAACACACACTCAGTTCACTACATAGGTTCTTCTACAATCCACTGAGAGAGAAAGTCAACAGCCATTCAGCTCTGCAGAAGAGAAGAGATTAAAAATTAAGTGCCTTGCTCTTAACTGAGTCTTTCTCACAATCCAGTAGATGTATCTATTTTATCAATTTTTGTCTGTACACTTTTCTAGTGGTACTATCGCTCACTGGCAGCTAGATGATGTGAAAACCTATAAGAACACTCTTTAAAATCCCAAACAATGATTACTAACAGCTCAGTCTCACTCTCCACCAATAATATTTTTAATGAAGAGTAGATGGCATGTGAAACTTTTTAAAGGCAACCTTTAGACCCTGTTAGGCACCCATAGGAAGTGATAGACACCCAACTTTTGGAAAACCACTTTGCTTTAAGGGAGTAACCTGTACCTACCCCATATACACACATACCCTTATATGATTTGAGTGGGAGAAACATTTCAGTGCAACTTGAGCACTACTCATGGAACATATCTGGTTCAGAGATTTATATTCTTGCAAATTTGATACAGAGATTTATATTCTTTAAAATTTGGGATTGGAGCCAAGACTTAATTTAGCCTCTTCTGAATGGCTGGACAGGTAATACCTGAACTTGGGAGCCTATGTTGGCCATATTTTCCACTGTGAGATGGGAAGCAAAGAAAATCATTCTCAAGTAATGGAGTGGCATGAAGCAGATGTCTGGAGGAAAAAGAGAGATTTAATATGGAACAAAGATTATTTTATTTGGCCCACTCCACCCACTGTCAGTGAAGGTGCAGTAACATTCCAAATAAGAAGATGCTGCACCCAGCAAAAGTAGAAGTGCATGTGAAGGAAACAACAAAGCAAATGCCTATGGCTTGACTACAAACATATTACTGAAGACTATTTAAAGCTAAGTATGAAAAAATAAGTAGCAAATAAATGCAATGTTCCTGATGATACTTCTGTTATCAAGGATTTATTGATATTATGCAATCTGTCTTCCCTAAAGTCATCAGTACATATGAGTACATGAAAATATTTTTCTAAATTCATGTGTCTATTATTTTATTGGAAGACTAGAGGCCCAGCGCACAAAATCATGCACAGGTAAGGTCCCTAGGCCTAGCCCAGTGATGGCGAACCTTTTGAGCTCGGCATGTCAGCATTTAGAAAAACCCTGACTTAACTCTGGTGCCATGTCACATATAGAAATTTTTGATATTTGCAACCATAGTAAAACAAAGACTTCTATTTTTGATATTTATTTTATATATTTAAATGCCATTTAACAAAGAAAAATCAACCAAAAAAATGAGTTCATGTGTCACCTCTGACATGCATGTCATAGGTTCGCCATCACTGGCCTACCCTGTGATCAGGGCCATCTTCCACCCGCTCACCAGTCCCCAGTCCCTCCCCGCTGCCTCCACCCGTCCAGGCTCCCCTTTGGCCAGGCGATTGATCTGAGCCTGTGGGCTGCGGATGCACCTCATAGTGACTGGTCGATCGTCCGTTCCGGTCCTTACGCCGTTACAGTCACTGGCCTTTTATTATATAGGATTATAGCCTCAATGAACATTTTCCTTTAGTGATAGCTGTAATCAAGGCAGAGAGTGTTAAGCTCATATATTATCCTTTCACAGTGGACTATGAAGGGAATCATGATTCATGAGTCTGCGGACTGTTTATTCCCAGCTGCAGACATGGTCCCCTTCAGCCAAAACACAAACTATGTGCCCCACTTATCTGAATGTCAGACTTCCAGCAATGAGTCCTAAATGGAATGAGCTTGTAAACAGCCAAAGCACACATCCCAAATGTCTATACTTTGTTCCATGAAAGGGTTCATCCCACAATTATATTGACTCTTATTTCCCATCATCTTATTTTACACACCCAATTATCTACTTATTGATTCTAAAACTTTAAAGAGTAGTCAAGTGACCATGATTAAAAAACAAAAGCTGGAAGCCTAAAAAATGGCCACAGTTATTATAAAAGTCCATTTGTTTAGTAGCATTGAGTCTCTACACTAAATGAATAACACTGCAAACATTAGCAATATCTACAGAATTATTTCATGTTTACAAAACCATCATAAGTCATCAGAAAAAGGTTAAATTATGTTCAATATATTTTTCCCAAGATGATAGCAAGTGGGTAATATACATGGAAAGATTTATATTCTAAGTGGAATTTACTTGTATAGTTACATAGAAAATACATTTATGTTGAGAATGTCATTGTGAAACACTAATGCAGCTAGGAGCTGTTTCCAGCTGATGTTTGATGGGAACAATAGAGAAAGGATTTCAAGCATGGACTGGCCAATCTTTTTTCCCCACCCCCTTCCTCAGCATCCAGTTCTGAAATCTAACTTTTGCCTCCTTACCAGCTTTTCAAACCTACAGAGGTGCCTAAAAGTGCCTAAAATTTATATGCCCATTACAAGGAAATAATGGGCACCAATTTTGCAGAGGTTTGAATGCATTTGGAAATGGGCCATCACGTGCTGCCTGACCTAGCATGGGAGAGAGCACAAAATCACAAAGCACAGACATGCTCCAATGTAAGTGTCTCTCACTTCATTGGCTTCTACTCAGCCTGAGAAGCAAGCCTAGTTTTTCCCTGGGGAAAAAAAAAGTGCTATTTATTCACTGCACAAGGGCTATTACTTCATTAGGGGAAATCATCTTTTCATAACTGTCATTCATAGCTGCCACATTTACTATTTTGGTTTTACTGATCAAAGAGATATCTACAACTCACCATTTTTAATGAATAGATTTTTGCATATATTTATCATAAGATTGTTTTTTAACCATGTATTTCAATCCCATCAGAATTGCTGCTAAGCCTCAAGTGGTCTTGAGGGCAGATGCCATACATGCAACCAAATATATGATGAACAAGATAAGATAACCCTAGGGTGGTCATGATAATGCCTTTGAAAATTTCTAATGGGAGCCGCTCACTCAGCTCTGCTATGGAAAACTACCAGCTACCATTTGCTTCGCAAACACTGGTCCAGGAGCCTCATGGGCTATTGTAAAGAAAAAATATATATCTCCTGAGAAAAATAATGCAGTTTTAGGAAAGCAATGTTTTCAGCTGCTATAAGCATTCTAATTACTTTAGAATGTTTCTTCCCCCCACCCCCACCCCCTTCACCCTCCAGGGCCTTTTTGCTTTCGAATCAGCTACAGAAACAAAGCAATTTAGCAGAGTAAAAAGCTTATTAACACATGATGCAGTTCAGTGGCATGAGAAAATGCTGGGGAGAAAACAAAGAATCCATCCCATGAAAAAAAGGTTGATCTGAATATTTAAAAGAAGAGAAGCTGAGAAGAAAGGTCAAGAGGGCAGCTCTGACTTCAGAGAAACCTCAGTTCCATGGGAGGAAAATGGCAGTTTAATTCCTCAACTTGCTCAGCAAGTGCAGTTTACAGCTAAGGTAGGAAATTTACTAAATCCTCATTTATCATTTAAGAGAGTCCCCAGGTTCTCTTCAACTGTAGTTTCTTCTGCCTTTTTCAAACACCAAAGAAGGTGAAATTGCCCCCATTTATCCGTGGAAAGTGAATTTGAAGGTTTCGGCTTCTCTGCAGAGGTAATAGTAGGAAGGGTGAGGGTAGAGGTAAAGTGACAAAACTGTTTTATCAGAGTTCAGTAAGAAAAACTACCTGATGCTCCCTACAGAGCATTTGGAGCACTTGGAACGGAAAGGAAATAATATATGGAACAGTATGCAAGATATGCACAAGTTGGACAAAGCAATGTGGAATTTAATGGTGACTTCATTGCCAAAGTCTCATTTTCTTGATCCAAATAGACTGTACCTTGAACAACTCAATTTGCCTCCAAAAAACAGTCTAAGAAAATCCTAAAATAAAAGAAATGAACATTGAGGGTTTTGCAGTGGATACAAGATGCCTTGAACAGAGACTTTGCCTCCTCAAGAAGGAACATTTATTCATTCGCCATTTGACTATTGTGCACTATATGTTGGGAATGGTGCTGGACATGTGAATGTGAATATAATAAATTTCCAGGTTTTTTGGTGCTTATAGTCTAATATGGGATAAAGACTACATATCTATTTAGTGTTCATTCATTCAGTACATCTTTATTGAGCAACTAAATACAGTTAGCTCAATAAGAGGAGCCCAAGTATGAAGTCAGAGAAGAGGGTGTGGCATCCAGGAAGGCTTCTTGGGGTTGCTGATGTCTGAGCTGGGTTCTAAAGGTGAATTCTATATTATGGTGAATGGCATTGTAGCAGAGGAAACCTCACTCGCAGATGCATGTATGCATGAGACTGGCACATTGCTGGGGCATAGAGATTGTATCTAAGGAAAATGAGAAAAACTAAGGATATAGTCTACTTTATGAAATAGTGCATATAAGTGTTAGAAACACTCAGATGATTGGTTTATTTTTTAACTACATTTTTACTTGAATACACTTCCTTGGCATATTTCTCAAGGCAGCGATGAGGATTTGAAGCTATAATCACTGGTTCACTCTAGCTAAAATTCTCAGTATCAGACACTAACCATAGAGAGGAAAGCTTGGATAATCTCCTATGATGCCTCATGCAGGGGCTATCTTTCTGGAACGAGTAAATAGTCCCACATTGGTACTTTCTGTCATGCCTGTACAAAGAAATCTATCTGAAGAACTGTCAGCAGCATTATCTTTGAAAATAAAATCACTATATTTAGGACTGTGGCATGCCCCCAAACCCTCTGATGACTTCCTTGTCTCTAATCTGTCATGATGATGTATTAAAGATATCCTCCAAAAGTATCTTCCAAAGCCTCCCTCAGTAATGCACTCTGTTCTCTCATGGCCGTTATGGTCACAAAGCTTCCTTCCAGAACACCTGAATTCATCTTATTACAGTTCTAAGCCCATCTTTAGGACTTGAGAAATCTCTTTATTTTCTAATACCCTAATCCTCACTCAAAGTTCAAACCAATGTGTAAACAAAACTAAATAACAAAAAAGCCTCCTTATGCTTTATTTTCTTGTCATCAGTGGAAATACCTGAGGAGTGTGGTCACAGGACAGTCATAAAAAAATGGAAAACCTACCCAGCTTGTGTTGCTCAATGGTTGGGCATTGACCCATGAACCAGGAGGTCACAGTACAATTATCTGCCAGGGCACATAACTGGGTTATAGGCTCAGTGCCCAGTAGGGGGCAGCGGGAGGCAGCAATCAATGATTCTTCTCTCTCCTCATTGATGTTTCTATCTCTCTCTCCCTCTCCCTTCCACTCTGAAATCAATAAAAATTATTTCTTTTTTAAAAAAAAGGGGAAACCTAGTGGGTAGGAGAGGAAGAAAGGGTGAATAGTGGTGAAGCTATATAACTGCCTTGAACATTTCATGATAAACTGAGTCACTTTGGAGCACAAATATACTAAGGACAGAAAGTTCTGGCAATACCCAAAGTATGCATCCTTCTCTCTATGGGGGTAAATGAATGTTCATTCTGAAGCCAGGCACCGAAGAGAAAGACTGCAATTAATACAGTAAAATCCCATTTCATGGATGCTTGCATTTTCTCCTATGATGAATGTTAGTTTAAGATTAATGCATTATAAAAAGTCATCTAAGATAAAGCAATCAAGTGTCTACATGCAGTAAAGCTAAGAGAACAGGCCAAAAAATACACTGGTCCAGCTCAATCTATGCCCAGTACATTAGCTGCTTATTTGAATAATACAAAAACACAAGTGTATTCTGCAGCCTTGACCAGAACTAAACCTAATGAAGTTGATCTGCCATTGGTGACACCTGTGAAATTATTTTAATACACTTAAAACATCTTATTTAAATGACACATAGAAGTAACAAAGGAGCCCTGACCAGTTTGGCTCAGTGGATGGAGTGTCGGCCTGCGGACTGAAGGGTCCTGGGTTCGATTCTGATCACGGGCATGTACCTTGGTTGCGGGCACACCCCCAGGAGGGGGGTGTGCA
The DNA here is from genome assembly GCF_963259705.1 of Myotis daubentonii. NCBI lineage: Eukaryota > Metazoa > Chordata > Mammalia > Chiroptera > Vespertilionidae > Myotis > Myotis daubentonii. Next base: position 86,056,469 of record NC_081844.1, on the reverse strand, counting down.
AGAGGCAGCTGATCGATGTTTCTAACTCTCCATCCCTCTCCCTTCCTCTCTGTAAAAAATCAATAAAATATATTTTTTAAAAAGTAAAAAAGGAATAAAAATATCAGTCAATAAAGTTGAATTCTAAAGCTGCTTTAAAAAAGAAAAAGCACAGTAGATTGGTTTTAGAGTATCTGCACACATCTGAAGCTAAGTAATTATTTCTTTAACTTTATTACAGAAATGAAAACTACTCTGTGATAAGCTACATACAAACTTTCAGTAAAATAAGAGCTTACAATGGCTCAGATGTAGTAGCTGAGAAATAAAATAATAAGATCAATTTAAATCCTATAAACCACTTTTCAATGATCTGACAAAGCAAGAAATTAGATTTGGTATATTTTTTATTTGTTAATATATATTGATTTATCCATATAAACATCAGACTTATTTCACTCCTGTATTTGGAATCCCTTAGCTCTATGTTCTTTTATTATTTTTCACTACAGTTTTCCTACAGCTTTCTAAGCACACCTTCCCACCCCAGCCTCATGGCCAGTAATGTTCCTTCTCCCAGAAAGAAGATGCAGAATAAAGGAGGGAAGGCCATGCCCTTTGAAATTCATAAAAACAACTTTAAAACTCCAAAGAATGCATGGAAATTTGTATAGATGAGGATTTAAGTTATTTTCTCCCTGAAGATTATTGCCAGCCTCCTCCACCCCAGCAGATTCCATGTAATGATTCCATGAGAGGATGCAATACACACACACACACACACACACACACACACACACACACACACACACACCACACACACTTTTTCACCTAGTTTTAATGGAGGGAAGAAAAACAAAGTCAGAATAAAAAGATAGGAAGAGCAATTGCCCAGATAAATGCACAAAATCCTGGCATCGTGCACGTTTACCAGGTGTTGTTAGATGGAGGGTCTTGTGATTATTGTCTCCTGTCCACACCCCTACTCAGTTCCCGAGTCTGGGGACTTAGTGAACCTGCCATGACACTTGTAGCTCAATAGCCTGAAGAAGACTTATCGGCAGGATGTTTTGTACCCATTATGAAAGGGTTGATTGATTTTTAGATAATCTTCCTAGAGGCCTAAACTTAAGGAGGGCTTCTCCTCTCTCCCTTCTTCCACCTGAAGAATCTTAAATGTATGTGGCACCTTAGAGAAGACAGGGTTAACCAAGGGTTATCCACTGATGAACTGTGGACTGATTCTTGCCCCACAGATATCTTTTTAAAATCGTACAATGTAAAAAAAATTAATAAGTATCACATTCAGCCTCTAATTTCCAAATTCAGTTGAAAATAGGGAAGTCTGGCTACATTTGCCCACTTTCCTGCCTGGTAGCACTCAGCGGAGTTGAGTATCAGCTGTCCCCTGTAGTCAGCATACAGATTCTCCAGAGTGTCACAGTTGTCACTATTCCTTATAGCATGGCATCCAGTCACTTCAATCATGTGTGTTCTTTCCAGGATCTCCTTAAACACTGAATTTGAGGATATCATGGTTAAGATCATTAAAGAACCCCGGGGAAAAGTAGAAATTCAACAGGACATATTTCTCCTTAAATTGAGAAATATTCCATGAAGGATGTCCAACATCGGAGAGCTAAAATTGAAGGCCTCTTGGATGAAGTGGGGTAGGAAATAAATGGAAGAAATGAGAGGAAGCCCTCCCTAAGCTCCACCACCTCATCCAATGTTATCCCAAATCAGAAGGCACAGGTATATGCACTCAAGCCTCCAATGAAGGATATTCTGCTGGATTTATTCTGTGAGCTTGAGTCTGTAACAGGCTGCTCAGTTATGGTTAGCACAGAAGCACAGCACTGTGATCACATCAGAACATCAATCCTCTCTCATCTTTACTTGGTTAGGGACAACAGCCAATGAGCTGAAAATTCCCAATTTATAACTTCCAACATCTTACTAAGCTTAACATACAATTTAACCTTTATACTGGCTTCTCCCAAAAAGGCAAACAGACCAAGAATATTGCAAGATTTAAGTGAAAAGTCAGGCTCCCAGAAAGGAGGCATATGCTACTGTATACTGCATTTCACTTGGGAAACGAACTGTGGTATACAATTCTTCTCTCAAGAACCTAGGGACTCTCTGTAAAACAGGGTCCACAACTGATCTCATCCTGTCCTTGTCCCTGGGGGAACCAGATCCTCTCAATCTTCCTCTCACTTCATTATTACACAGAGTAGCTTCCTTCTTTTGCATGAAATCTGGGCGCCAGGCTCACCTTGAACTCAGAGGCTTATTTCTCCCTTATGGAGGTCTTATCAAAGCATTTTTCCAGCAAAGCCTGGATCTCACTATAATCGCTAGACCAACTACCAAGATTATAACCTTTTATCCACAACATTACACATGTACTCAGTATATTTCTTTTTTTATAAAGATTGTACCTTCTATACATGCAGTGTAAAATGGAAACATATCTATAATCAGTTAGCTATCAACCAGCAGGAAGCTAAATCATAAATGAAGAGTATTGGCTCCAGATGTTCCAAGGAAGGGAAGTGAATTTATAAAAAGAGAAAAGAAAAATAAGTAGAAATGAGTCAGAATGAAGAAGGTGTTGCTAAGAAAAAGGGTTTGATGTGGAAGTCCTAGGATATTGGCCCTAGAAAGCACCTCTTGGAGGTTCCACTTCCCCATTTTCAGATGGGAACACAACAGCAAAGTTCTTTGTAACAAAGCCACACAAATACAGTTGCTGAAATAAGGACTTTCTTTCTCTATCATAATGGCAGGGGCAGTTCTATTCCATGAGCCTTTCCAGTACCGAGGTTCCACCCACCTGGAAGTTCCACCATCACCTAGGATGTCCTCTTCGGCAGGCTCAGCGTGGCATTGTCATCCATGTGCCTGATCATGGAAAGGGAGAAAGACTGGCAGTCCCAATCAAGCATCTTCCTTTTTATCTCATGTGCTTACATGGGTGAGAATTTCCCCAGTTAATCTACATGTGGGATTACAGGCTCCACTTGTTCAACTGGAATTCTGTGATAATGGAAAAAGGAAGGACATATACATCGAGAGGGACTATGAGAAGACTGGTGTAGGTCTCAAGCAGGTAAGATGCTTGTCAGAGATCATGTGCTAGTGCAGCCATGTTAGGGTCCTAGCCACAGACTGGCAATCTTTTCCATTATATTCCTCCTCTCAAAGAGCTGGCCAAGAAGACCATGGACCGGGAAGAAATCGGATTTCAGGAAGTGGATGAAGGGATTCTGAATGAAGGCTTTCTCTGGCTGGCCCATGTGGATGTAGTCAATGCTCTTCTCTGGAACAAAGAAGAATTGAAGTTTGCTACACAACTGACCTAACAGGTAATGTTTTTCAATACATGCATTATTGGTGGGAAGCAACACAGAAAGCAGGATAGATTAGAAGACAAAAGCAATCCCAAAGGGACAATCCCTGAGAAGGAGACTTCACATGTTTTTTATTGGGTAGAAGCTAAGACAGTAGAGTCCAAAAAATGCATCTCCAGTGCAAAGCCTAGCAAAGAGACTGTGGTAATGAGGATTACAGGCATATCATTCACGTTAGCTGAGTAGAGCATTATCAAAAATAAACAAAGCTATTTTTGTCTCTTGGAAGAGCATAAACACAACAAGATTGGCCACAGGCCATTGAAAGAAATGACTCAAGGGGGTTATCATCCAATACTCTTCTACTTTCTTTTCTACCTCACACAGGCATATTCTATTTCCACTAGAAAGAAATGAAAAATTAAAAGTTCTAGTGTGAAATATAATTCTAGCAAGAGAAGTGAGACCTGTAAAGAAATATGAATTCTTTTATCTTCTCCCTTCCATATAGCCTTCATCACATTTAACAGACAATATATTTTATTCTGTGAATTTTTCTACCATTTCTAATATTAATCTTGCTATCCAACCTCACTTTCACCTTCACCCTAAAAATACTAGATTTTAATGTCTTTAGAGAAGTTGAAATTATCTCATAATCTCCATTATATCCCAGAGTACCTAGAAGAATGATGGTACAGGTCCTAATTTAGATGATGCTTCCAATCTTAATCATTTCTTACTGGAATTCTAGCATTTTGTTTTTGAAATATTTACCAGATGGTAGGCTGAATTAGAACACCCCAATAATGTCCACATACTAATCCCCAAAACCTGTGAATATGCTACCTTGCATGAGAAAAGGGACTTCTCGGGTGTAATTCAGTTGAGGATCCTGAGATGGGGCTATTCTCCGGGATTATGCACATGGGCCCTAAGTGTAATCATAAAGTCACAAAAGAAAGAGCAAGAGGGAAAATGTGGTCTGATGACTGAAACAGAGATTGAAATGAGGCAACCAAGAGCCAAAGACCATTGGAAGCATCTAGAAGCTAGAAGAGGCAAGAAACAGATTCTCCCCTGAAGCCTCCAGAAGGAACCAACAAAGGAGACACCCTAATTTTAGATCCTTAAGACTCAGTTTGGAACTTCTGACCTCCAGAACTGTAAGATAAGTTTGTGCTGTTTTAAGCCACTAAGTTGCCCTAACCGGTTTGGCTCAGCGGATAGAGCGTCGGCCTGCGGACTCAAGGGTCCCAGGTTCGATTCTGGTCAAGGGCATGTATCTTGGTTGTGGGCACATTCCCAGTGGGGAGTGTGTAGGAGGCAGCTGATCGGTGTTTCCCTCTCATCGATGTTTCTAACTCTCTATCCCTCTCCCTTCCTCTCTGTAAAAAATCAATAAAATATATTTTTTTAAAAAGCCACTAAATTTATGGTAATTTGTTATAGCAGCAATAGTAAACTCATACATGTATCCTCTCAATTAGCAATGCATTCACTGGGCTAACTAATCTTGTCTTACCAATTATCAGATATAAAGCAAATAGGAAGATTTAAATTGCCATCTGTAAATGCCTGAGCCAGCAACTCTATGTCTAGGAATATTTCCTAAGGATATTTACACAATAGGATTTCAAGCACCCATTAAAAATAATGAGAAAGATCTGCAAATATTGACCTATATACTGAAATGATATATTATGTAAAAAAATAATAAGCTGCAGCATACATGTAAAATTGAATATGTTTCATCTCAAGCAGCTTGGAAGAATATACACCAAATTGATCAGTGTGTTTATTTTTAGATGGTGGGATTTCAGGATGACCTTCCTTTCCTTTAATTTTGTTGGTCTATTTTTCTTTTTACAATGAACATTTATTAGTGTAACCATCTGAAAATCCAGGGAGATTTTTCTATCTTGGACAAAAGAAAGGTTTTATTTGCCCACAAATATTTTATCTAGCCTATGACTTTCTAGGATTGCTTACCTGCCACCTGTCTTGGTCTCTCTTCCACCACCCTTCATGTTATAGTCCTTCTGTTTCTATCACATCACTACCAAAAGCACCAAAAGTCCATTTCATGGGAGAAATAAAAGCAAACTCAAGAGTCAGGAGTACCACAGAATCTAATATACGTGTACGTGTCTACATTTTTTGCCCTTACCCAATTCTGTCTCCATCTTCCCCTATTTCTGTTAATGACACAACCACCTACCCAGCTGCCTGAGCCAGAGCATCAGGGTTGTTTTTAACTCCACATCCCAAATCCCATCAGTCACCAAACCCTCCCATTCTATGCCCTCAATTTCTCTTAAATCTACTCCTTGTTCTCCGTTTCCATTGTTAACAAATTTAGGTCAGGTTGCCTGATCACTTCTTCCCCAGTCGAATGTAATAAATACCCTTCTAGCTGGGTTCATTGACTATAATGTGTTCACCCTGCTCTTCTCCTCAGAGGCAAAACAATAAAGCTTCACAGGCTCCTCATTCTGAGCCAAAATCCCTCCAAAGGGCCTGGCACAGATTTTCATGATCTGTACTTGAAATCTTACTTTTTCTTACTATCCCCTTCCCAGACTATTGGATCCAATTGTTACAATAACACAGAACTTCTCTTCACAGTGCCAAGCCTTTAACTATGCAGTTTTCTGCCTGGCATGCCCACCTTGTCTATCCAATGACACCTCTTCACCCTGCAGGATTTGGCATCTATGTCACCTCCTCTGTAAAGACTCACCCAAGTTAGGCTTCTCATTCCCTAACCTCTCATAGTCCTCGTACATAATCATGGATGTAGCTGCAGATGAGAGCATTTGCCATTTTACAGTGATTAATCACTTATGGAATCTGTAGCCCCATCTTGATCCAACCATGAACTCCTATGGAAAGCACTGCCTTCTATTCACTTCTGTATCTTCAACACATGGCATAGTGACTAGCACAAATAGGCAATTAAAGAATGATAGCCAAATAGATTAATAAATGAATAGCTAACTTTTATTGGAGGCTTACTCTGTAATAGGCATAGCATAAACATTTTCTAACTGAATCCTCACAAAAATCCTTCAAGATAGGTGCTACTATAATTTGCAGTTCATAGATAAGGGAAAAAAAACACAAAGGGATTAAACAAATTTCCCAAATTTACCCATTTAGAACTTGCATAGTAGCTGAGACAGTCTAACTCTAGGACATTAGCTTGCACACTGGAATGAATGAATGAATGAATGAATGAATGAATGAATGAGCAATCTCCTCACATTTCTTGTTAGTGTTCAACATGTAAGGCTCTGGCCTAATCCTTAACCTGTTAGTGAGATATATATGTCCAAACCACAGTCCTGTATTCCTTCTTGCTTTGATAATGGAGTGAGAAGGTGAGAATGGATGTTATTAAACAGAGCATAAGGTGAGAACCCCCTGGCAGCTACTGGGAGGAGAAAACGGGAAGCTTTGGGTAGTTAAATAGTGTTAATTATTCATTAATAATAAGTCATGGCTCTTGCCTGTAACTATCCTATAAAAGTCATGACTAGAGAAAAGAAATGTATTTGATCAAGTATTTCTTAGATCTGAATTACAAAGACAGCCTCCAAGATGAATTTCAGTTCCTCATCACATGGTTTGCTTTCTTGCAGTTTTCCCGTGGACATCAATGCCATGGAACTTAAAGAGGATGTTTTTCATTCCAGCAACATTCACTAACCATTTCTGCAAAGTGACATATGTGAAGTCACAGCTTCTGGTTGCAGTGTAAGTGCCTCGGAACATGCATGGAACATTCCAGAAACCTTCCTGGTAGATACGTGGGAGAAGCAGACAATACATCCTCGTCTTGAGAGAAAAACAGAAGGCACAAGAGGCTGTCATTGGTCAAAGTTGCATGGCAATTTAGTGCTTGCCTCTCCAATCCCAAAATAGTCTTAAACTATATGCCTCTCAGTAACAATAGAAATGGCAAAACGGGCAATTTCCATTATGCTGCACCACTGAAATCATTATTTCAGATCAAGGTTTTAAAAAAATGTTTTTCCAGAAATATCTCAAAAGCTTAAAACCACTGTACAGTACAAAGAATTTGGGTAGGAGTAGATAGATATGAGTTTAGTATGCCCATTCTGTCAAACCAGAGTGAGGCAGGGATTTTTGGTTGCAGGGTACTAAAACCACTCCAAACTGTCTTAGCCACAAAAGGGGGGGGGCATTTGGGGGCAACTAGGCTGGCAGACAGGCAGTTGGGGTGATCAGGCTGGCAGGGGGGCCAGTAGGGGCAATCAGGCAGGCAGGCAGGCAGGTGAGCAGTTAGGAGTCAGCGGTCCTGGATTGTGAGAGGGATGTCCGAATGCCGGTTTAGGCCCAATCCTGGGGATGTCCAATCAGACATCTCCTGAGGGGTCCCGGATTGGAGAGGGTGCAGGCTAGGCTGAGGGGATCACCTCCCATGCATGAATTTCATGCACTGGGCCTCCAGTGAAATAATAAAACCTCCTGTAGCTTTTCAGCAACATTTGTATTTTCTTGAAAAGGTATTTGTTTCTGAAGTATAATGGAGGTAATGTCAATAAGCAAGGGAGCTGTTACAGGTAATTAGCCAATTCACCTTCAATCTTTATTGCCTTATAAATACAATTTAGATTCCCATAAATAAGAATTTGTGTGATACCTAATCTCCAAATAGATGCTTAAGGATAAGCAGATTCTTCTCTTTATATACCACTGTTCCTACAAGCTGAAGGACTCCAAGCCTCCTGTGTATGAGAAAGGTAACCATGGGAGAAAGCATAGCAAAAAGAGTATTATTTCTTACAGGACTCGGTCACACACTAATTCAAGTTCCCTGGCTTATGGAGTTTTTTAAAAAAACCCTCTTCCTATACCTGGCTGTTGATGCAGTTGGTTGGAGTACTGTCCCATACACGGAAAGATTGTGGGGCTCTAATCCTGGTCAGGGCACATACCTAGGTTACAGGTTCAATCCCTGGTCAGGGTGCTTACTGGTGATAGCCGATTGATATTTCTCTCACACATTGATGTTCTTCCCCTGCCCCTCTCACAAATCAGTAAGCACATCCTCAGGTGAGGATTAAAGAAAAAACCTCCTCCAAAAAAGCATATCCAATAGCCTTTAAACAAAGTTTTACTATGTCAGAGATGCAGAACTGTAACTAAGAGGGAAGAGCATTGCCTACTCTGAGCACATTCTCTGCAAGTGGATTTTCAACTATTTAAAAATAGTTAACAGTTTGTAATGGTTTTTAAGAGTAGGATGATGGAGCATAAGAGTGAGCAGCATAAAAGCAAAGGCATGAGACTGAGAAAAGGAGTCAAGGATGGAACCCTTCTCTGTGTCGGCTCCCTACCAGACAACGCAGGGCCTGAGGTTAAATTCCTTTTCTGCCTCTGACAACACTGGCACCAGGGCAAGGGCATCTGAGGAAGAGCCACAGGCAGGGCAGAGGTCTGACCTTGGCATCAGCTATCTGTGGGATCTCAGGGCGATCAGTTAACTCCACCGTGTGCCAGGTTTCTTGTCTGTAAAGTGATGAGGTTGATCAGTCTCCCCTGGCACCAAATTTGGTGAAGACTACTGTTCCATCAAATGGAGCCAAATAATATTTTTCCATCAAAAAATAAATGAATCTTTCAGTGCACAGACGGCTCACAGGTAAAGCAATTTTGAAAGCCACACTCTCTTAGGCCAATAGGAATCACATTCATTTTTCCTTCAGTCCGGTTAGAACTAGAAAAAAAAAATGGAGACAGCCACATTTGGCACAAATGATCTCACATTTCTTTAACAGGGGCTTTTCATGCCCTCTATGACGGGTCCTAGCAGCCTTGACACTCACTTCCAACCCTTCTTATCCCTCACAGGGCCAAGATCTTTATCACTCTTCTCTCAATGTCCTGTTTGGAACTTATCTGATGAAGTGAGAAGTCACACTAAAGCAGAGGTTCCCACATATGTTACCCACAAACTGCCTTTATACTGTCTCCTATCTTTGTACTCCTTATGTAATTCTTTATGTAATGTTTTCTACTCAACAGATACACAGTTTTTACTTCCAACTTGAGCCTCGTTAGAAACCATGCACTGAATGTATTATGTCTGTTTACTTCTAATTCATCTTAAAACATAGCTATTAAAATCATTTGTCCACCTGTGAATCACCTACAATCACTTCTCGTGCCCTGTGGTGTGCATTTTAACTTAGGAGATGCTTTATTAGAAGAGTATAAATGACAAATGTCTTTTTCCGGGGGTACTAGATCGAATGAAAATCCCTGACACCTTTTAAACTACCTGCTATTTGCTCACAACAATGTGTATTTCAGATGTGTCAGGGGATGGATGACAAACGTAAGAAAACATTTTACAGGACATTAATCTTAAACCAAAAGAATGGGAAGATCCCTTAATTGCAACTGGAGACATTTTGGAGGCTGGGAGCTTTTCTCCACATCTCTAAAATAATCATATAGCAACAGACATGGTAATAACAAGAGTGACAGCGCTTACTGCATGTTCACTATGTGCTGGGGTTCCGAGAGCTGGCGATTTTCCTTTCTCTTGTATTCCTGCCTGCATCACTGGCTGCCGCACCACACAGAGGACCTGGGAGACATTTTTCATGAGTGCCCCTATTTCATCTCAAAAAACAAACAGCACCGGGGAGAAATAGCCAAACCAAACTCCATGCACCGTGTCTCTCAGGCTTCAGCACAAAACCCCATTTCATGCTTCAGAGCCTTGACTATGACAGGGTGTTCAGGATGCCAAGCAGGGCGGGAGCCAAGCCCCAGAGGAGTGCCTGCCACGCACTGTGAGGCTAAATGGGCCCTGCAGGGCAGCCTGGCCACTTCCTGCAGGTACGGAGCTGCTGTCTGGCTCCTCTGCTTTCTCAGACAAGCAAGCAGAGAGGGGGGAAATGTGAGTTATATACCTGGTCCGTGAGGCTCACTGTGTCTTCCAGGATGATGGACAGCTCTCAGTTCCTGCTGGGGAACAACTTGCTGACAAACCCAGGTTCAAAGGCTGGCTCCACCAGTTACTGAATTTTATTATTCTGAACCAGTGGCTTAACCTCTCTGAGCTTTCATTTCCTCATCTGTCGCTGAGAGATGCAAGAGTCTACTTCAGAGGGGCGCTTGCTGATTCTGGTGGGATGACTGCAAAGCACTTGGCCCAGTGCTTGGTACATAGCGTGCCAGTCTCCTATCGCTGCCATAACTCATCATCAAAGACATAGTGACTTCAAACAGCTACTTAGTATCTCCCGGTTTGCATGGGTCAGATGTCCAGGCACAGTGTGGCGCAACCAGGTTTGCTAGCCAGGGTCTTCCGAGGCCAGAATCAAAGTGTTGGCTGCATTGAGATATTATTTGGAGGCTCTGGGAGAGAATCTGCTCCCAAGTTCATTTGGGTGGCTGGCAGAATTCAGTTCCTCTGACTGGATTCTGAGGTCCCCATTTTCTTGCTGGCTGTCAGCCGCGGCCACTTTCTGCTCCTAGAAGGCACACCCACTCCTTCTCCTGAGCCTCTCTCCATTCAGAAACCAGCAATGCCACATAGTCCTTCTCAGTCTCCCCTTCTCTGCCTTTCTTTTCTGGACCCATCTGAATAATCCAGAACTTTAATGACACCTGCAAATTCCATTTGCCATGAAACATAAGATATTTATAGAGTGTAACACCAGGGGAAAGGTCATGGGGGCCAAAATTCTGCCTACCATAATCATTCTATATTAATTATTGTTCAAAAGTCAGCCCTACAAAGGAGCACAATTTATGTACTCCAACTGCCTATAATGCATAGAGATTAAAAAACATAATAATAATCCCTCACTTTGATATTTACAGTAGCTTCTGAATAGCAGAGGTATCATTATTATTCCCATTTTACAGATGTTAGACTGTATAAGCAGGGTTTAACATTTGGAGAGTTAAAAAGATTCCAGCCAAAACCGGTTGGGCTCAGTGGATAGAGTGTCAGCCTGCGGACTGAAAGGTCCCGGGTTCGATTCCGGTCAAGGGCATGTACCTGGGTTGCAGGCACATCCCCAGTAGGAGATGTGCAGGAGGCAGCTGATCAATGTTTCTTTCTCATCGATGTTTCTCTCTCATTGATGTTTCTAACTCTCTATCTCTCTCCCTTCCTCTGTAAAAAATCAATAAAGTATATTTTTTAAAAAAGATTCCAAAGAGTGATGAAAAAGACATAGATTACTTTCCTCAATGGGGATTTGTGGCAGGAAACATTGGAGCTACAAATAGTTGCCTCCTTGGGGGCACACAAGGCTACCCTGGGTCTCTGTATTCCCAAGACTGAGATGCACAGCAGTGATTATCATAGAAGCCAGGCCTCTTAGTCATGGCTCTCCTGGTACAAGCAATGGAAAGCCTCATGACACAACAGAAACTAAAAAGGAAAAATATGTTTTAAGACTTAATAGGACTCTCATATAACCCGTAACCAAGGACTGAAACAAGGAACAAGCCAGCCTGAGAAAAATCCATGCAACACTCCTGCATGCTCACTCATCTTTGTGGGCCTGCTTCATTCTCTACTCTTAGCAAATCTGACATTTTGCCCAACCCCAAACCCACCTTTTCCCCAAATCCAGAGTTTATTTGCCCAAAGTTTAAGGGACCAACTTGACCAAGGCTTCCTAGCTGGAATTCTAAATTCAAGGGGTGTAGTTTAAGTCAGTTATCCATGTGTTCTAATCATTTATAATCAAGGAAGCAAAATCATGCAGGATGGATGTGATTGTCAGGCCCAAATGTGTGTGTGTGTGAATGTACAGAGCAGAGGACAACACTCAGAGAAGCAGCAACCATGGGGTGGACACTGCCCAGGGGTTTGCTCAGCATTCTTCACGATACAGCCAGAACTCAAAGGATCCTCTCTCTTTCTCTCTTTCTCTCTCTCTCTCTCCATATATATTTGCTGAGCAATCACACTTCCTGCAGGTGAGGATCTATTTACATTTGACTGCCATCATCCATCTAATCAGGCCAGAGACTAGTGCTGAAGAGCTGTTAGGTGACAGGTAAGTCCACATATGGCTGTTGGCTTGTTGATTTGCACCCCTACTCAGTCACTGTGACTCAGGTAGCAGGATTGGTTTCCTTTAAGATACACAGTATGGACCCCTGAGATTATACTCTAAACACCTCCTTCAGGCTCTTTCCTCAGAAGAGGGCAAAGGCATAGCAGCATCTTAAACTTGATAGATTGCCCACAAATAGAGCTAGCTCTTAATTCCAGGTGCTGGGACTCAAAATCCTTTACTTTTTCAATTCACTCTCTTAGAAAAGTTACTGAAATTCAAGGAAACATTTCACAACCATATGCTCCATTTACAGCAAATAATGGCATCAAAGGATGTCAGAGGAGAGAAGACTTGCTTAAGTAACATCTGGCACATAAAAAACAGTGGTCAGGCCCTTTGACATCCTTACACTCCGATGTGGGATCTGCAGCTCAACAAGGCTGTGAAGATGATTTTTCTGAGCACTGGTGATTTCAAGAAGGTAAATCTTTGGTAGAGTACTTGAGATTGTAGGTGTCATCATCATTGCCATCATAAGCCACCTTTCAGATGACCAACTACAATAGCAATAATAGCTTATCTTCACTGAACATTTGTTAGTGTCAGGTTCTCTTCTAATTTATGTAAATACTAGAGTCCTGGTGCATGAATTCATGCACCAGTGGGGTCCCTCGGCTTGGCCTGCAGGATTGGGCCGAAACCTGCTCTCCAACATCCCCTGAGGGGTCCCGGGTTGCGAGAGGGCACAGGCCAGACCAAGGGACCCCACTGGTGCACAGTTGGGGCCAGGGAGGGATGCAGGAGGGCTCCAGGGCACATCTAGCCCATCTCACTCAGTCCTGATCAGCTGGACCCCAGTAGCAAGCTAACCTACCGGTTGGAGCGTCTGCCCCCTGGTGGTCAGTGCACATCATAGCGAGCGGTTGAGTGGCCTTAGCATATCATTAGCATATTATGCTTTGATTGGTTGAACGGATGACCAGATCGGGCACTTAGCATATTAGGCTTTTATTATATAGGATATATGTGGATGTATGTACTATTTTGAGTAGGTAAAGCATGTATATATAAAAATAAATGCATTAATTTAAAAGTATACTTCCTCTGATCCCAATCCCATGATCCCTTCCCAAAGGCCAACTATGTTAACAGTTTTTTGGGTTTCCTTCCAGCAATAATGTTTGTATCAACAACCATCGGTCAATAACCCACTAGCCCCAGTGGCAGAATAATATTCATGCATTTCTTCACTAGTCTGTTCTACTCAAAGGTAAATTGAAAATATACTTTATGACAAAGAGCAAATAAGTAAATACTTTTTAAAATAAGTTGTCTGATATGGTTTCACCTGCTCCACCGACTAATCTTTTACTGGGTTGTCCATTGATTGAAACTTGTGCAGACAAACACATTCATTTATATCCTGAAGAGCTCCACCATTCTGTCTAATTGCTATTCACATCCCACTGCCTTTCACATTACCTGCAACACCAAATTTTTTTCAGGAAAATAATAGCTACAGTAACCTCAAGCAAGTAATAAAAAGCATTGATCCTTATTGGTTTAGTTCCTGAGAATACATGCAATCATGTTACCAAATGGGAACAGGAAACAAGTGGGAAAATAAATGTTCTGCCGATGTGGGTTTAATTAGTATATAGATGTCTTTAAAAAAACCAAAAACAACTTGAGAACAACAACAAAAAAGTTGTCTACTGGTCTAATTAGAAATAGTGATAAAATAAAGAAATACTAGTAAATGTTAAAGAAATTGCACATTTGTAGAACACAGTTTAGAAGACTTATTTGAGTAAATGAATTATCTTTCTCTAATTCCAGCCCTCAAGTATCAAATGAAGTAGTATCTATAGCAAATCAGAATATCTCCAAGGAATATCTTCTAAACCAGAAAGAATATCTCACAACAAGAAAGTTTGGGTATAAAAAAAGTTGTCCTCGCAATTATTAAAAATAGCAAATGGAAATGCTCCCAGGTCTGATAAGCTCACTGCTGCATTTGTGGTAATGACAGCTTGTCATCAAGGAAACAACTAAGGGAGATGCAAAAAAAAATTATAATGATAAGGTTTTTGCTCTGCTCTGAATTAACTTGTCCTCAGTTTTGAAATCAACTGCTAATGATAACCACTCAAAGAGCCATCAGTACTATTTATTCTATGGAAATTATTCTGCTGCCCAGATTGCTTAAAGTAAATAAGTAAAAAAATAAGTAAATAAAAAGAGCATGAAATTTGTCTTGATAACTGCAGGGCTTCTGATAGCTAGCTAGCATCGCTTATCAAATGAAAGACAGATCTATTTATCTCCAGGTTTTTTTTTTCTTGGAACAATTCCTTTCCAAAAATAATTATAAAGCAATTACTTGCCAGTTCTCGCTTTATTGGTTACTACTTTTACTCAAAGAATAGCAATTACTACATAATTACAGTATATGGTTATTTGGACAGTCTTAACTGCATCTGACCAACGATAAATTATACAGTCAGTGTAGCTCTAATTATGTATTCTATAGAGCATAAATATGTAATGATTGTGTAGTTACATATTAGTAAGTCCCTCTTTATTCTTCAGAGCCCCGTACAATAACATGCCATCTGATCAACCTCCACGTGGTAACCTCTGGAGCTGTTCTGCTTGGCTGGCGACAGAGTGCATTCCGCACTTCCCATCACTTCTCCATCTCACCCAGGTTCAGTAACAGGGCAGAGAGAAAATAAAAATTGAGAAGCAAAAATGTGTTTCTAGCCTTCCTTTTTAGGATGTGTACTTTTTGATGGCAACTCAGCAGCAGTGGCTTAGATTCAAGAATTGCAGGTGCAGAGGCTTGGAAGCGCCACCGCCTCACCTACACAGAATCACTGCACACAGAAGTCTGGATCCAAAAACAGAAAAGAGGCTTGAACTTGATTTTGGACCATAAATTTGTTGGTTATGATCTAAGGATATTATTTTGGTTCCAAAAGTGACTATAGGGATTCAGGTATCTGAGGAAAAAGAGTTTAGAGATGCAAGCCTCTAAGGAATTTTTTAAAATTTCCCTTTATAGAACTAGATTTTACAAAAGTCTGAATTGCATAAAGTAAGCTTGTCACCACCAAACTAAAGCCCATCACACTGAATTACACCTGGGCTGCTCTCTGAGAGGTGTGGCACTGAGGGACAGACGCTGACATTCACAGGTGAGGTGAGGATGAATGAGAGCGGACAACTGAGCAACATGCCCTCTGCCACACGCCTTCGCCAGAGGCCATCGTTCTCTGAAAACTCACTCCTGTGCAGTTTGCCCCGATGTCCTTGGAGCAGAGATTGTGCTGACTTGTCAAGTGTTCATCTCTTGGAGAAGAGCCTGTCACAGAAGCAGGAAGAGACCAGGGCAGAGAACACATGTGCCGAGGTACATAGAAAGCTGCAGCCACTAATACTGGGGTTATGAGATAAATCAGATAAGGCATTAGTCCCAGTCTCTGGCCTTGAGGTCTGGATTCAGGTTAGTATGCAATAAACATTTTTAAAATGAATAAGTAAGTAAATGAGTGACTAAGGGGCTCTATAGAAGTTTGCAGTCAAGGAGCAATGTAACTCAAAGAATGAAAGGAATTAAGAAAGGAGAGACTTCTCAATAAATGATTACAAAGTACCAATCTCTTCACATACGCCACCTCCTTCAATCTTTGCAAGAATTCTGTGCAGTGGGTATTATTATTCTCATTTAACTAATAAGGTTTTGAGGCTGGGACTAAGGAAGTCCCTTTCCTGATATCACACACTTAGTAAGTGGCAGGGCTGAGATTTGTACTGAAGTTTGCCAGACAGACATAATACCCCATGCTCATTCAACTAGGATGCCCATATCCAAAAACACCTGCTAGTACTGTTAATAAATACTAGTGGTAGGTGCTATACACATGTCATTTTATTCAAGCCTTATTAAATAATCCTATTAAATAATCAGTGAAAATTCTATTATCAATCGTAATCCACAGATGAGGAAACAGTGCCTTAACAAAGTGTGCTCTCTTGACCAACATGATAAAGCAGCTCCTAAAAATGGGATCGAACCCTGATCAAACAGCGAAGCCTGTACCCTAAGTCGCCTCCCTTGGCCACTCTCATACCAGAAATCCAAAGAGAAGAGGTCATTTCCTGCCCAATAAGGGCTTCCAATCTAGGGGAAGAGCCCTCCCTTCCCACAGGAACGCATTCCTGAGTTGCATTCAGTGGTAAATGAGCACATTCTCCTCTGCTGGTCTGGATCACCTTTCTTCCCCGCCTGCTGTGCTTTCACCTCACCCTCCCATAGCAGCCTGGATATGGACTTATCCTCCTTTCCTAATGGGCCCTGATTCTTCTGAGGTCTAAAAGGGAAATTCTTATTTCTGTACCCCCAGGGCCATGTACAAGACATGGGTAGGAGTAGGTGCTCAACCACTATGGAAAGATGAATGACTAAATGAATAAATGAATGAGTGAATGGATATGGAATTCTAGAAAGGACTTTAGAGAAAATTTATTCCAACTACTTCATATTACAGAATTCAATTCTTGGATTCAGAAAAAATGTTAATTGATTTGCTCAGAAGCAATTTCTAGATAAATATGTAACACATAGGCACACACACACAAATACCAGCCTCATAATGAAAGTAAAATATATAAAATGAGCCTCTTTGGAAGCAAGCTTTATGCATATTTTAAATTTATTACAGGATTTTTTTAGCTATATAGGCCAGAGATTGTGATGAGAACACACCCTAATTTGGCAAGTGTTTTGTATCCATAATGAGATTTCTAAATGTTATCTGTTTTAGTATAGAAATATGAGTAAAATATTTAACATAATTATGACACTTGTCATATAGTCTTTCCTCCTCTAGCCCCCAAAAGGATTACATAGCCTGAGGTGGTAGTCAGCAGTAAAGGGGATCTAAATACCTGTGTATTTTTCATGCTCGGACTTTTTTTAAACTTGGAGTCTCTGCCTCAGCAATAATTCCTGAAATCATGGGAGACTTGAAATGGACACAATCCATCTGACTGGTGACCTTATAACTTACCATCCAACCCAGAACTAGACACATTTGAGGGTGAAAGGGGATGTTATCAATAATTAGGTCTGGCAGGTCCCAAGCATCTCAGGACAGATGGCTGCCCTACTCACATGGACACATTCACAGAGCAATACTAACTAAGTTTTCAGTAAAGGTGAGAGGCCTAGTGGGGGAAAACTCAGTGGGGAAACATTCTTGGTATGGGAAATGTCAGGGACAGAGTTTTGACATGTAACCTTTGAGAGACTTGAGCATCTGATGGAGATCATAAACCTTCCTTAGACAATATACACACAAAATTCTGCACAACATTTTTGGAGGGTTCATAAATTCCTTGAACCCCGTCCACGGACTCTAGGGCTATTGAATAAGACTCCCCAGATTAAAAGCCCTGGTTCTACAGTGGGATTACTTAACCTTGGCACTAATGACATTTTGTGCTGAACAAAACTTTGTCATTGGGAGCTACCCTTTGCAATGTAGGACATTTAGCAACATCCCAGCCTCTACAAACTAGATGCTAGGAGCACCTCAGCACCAGTTATAACAATCAAAAATGTCTCCAGCCCTTGCCAAATGTCCCCTTGGAGGCAACATTGTCCCCTGTTGAGATTACTCTGCTAGAAGTAGGAACATGAACATCACACGTAAGGAGTAAGTAGACATAACTTCATAGTATACAATACACAGCAAACTAGAGTTTAATAAAAAGTGAAGCCCTGCTGTATAAAAACTGCAAAACTGCCCCCTTTGAATCTGTCTACACTCTTACTTCACCACAGATGTGACCATTCTCTCCACAAAAAGAGAGCAAACGACACTGACTTGGGGGAATCTGACAGGTGTTGAGCGGAAATGCTTCTGCAGAAAACATTCTGAAGTGTTTATAATGAGGAGAACTTGTAACCTAAATCAGGAGAAACATTCTGGAGGCTGTTCCGTTTATAAACAATCCCACAGACACAGGGAATAGTACGCACCTGGAGAAGTGTAGCTTCCAATTGAGTAAGTATTTATTAGACACACTCTGCCTCCTCAGCATATTTTTCTCATTTGGAAAATGAGGAAATGGACATATGATTTCAAAGATCCTTTTAGCCATAAAGTTGTGTGATTCTATTAAGATGTGTGTGATATAGATATAGGTACAGGTATATATACAGGCGTAGATACACACACACACACACACACACACACACACCCCTTTTTCTGAACTTTCTGAGTCTCAGTTTCCTCTACATACTAAGGGCGGACAAGTACACAGCAAGTTCTAAAAGTGGGTCTTCAGATGACCACCTGGCAAGCTGGCACACTGCCTAAAATACCCCTGAGTAATTGGTTAATAGGGCTAATGGGGGAGGGGGGAGGGGGGAGGGGCTTGGTGTGTCATTTGCCCCAGGGTTCCACATTTACAAAGAGCCTCAAATGTTAACAACTTGTGCTATTATCAATTGAGATTATTTGCATTTACATCTATATATCACACACACACACAGAATCACAAAATTTTGAACGTGCGAAAATGGCGCACTAAAGTAAACATATTAAAAATCATACCTTTGGTCCTCCTACTGTGGCATTTCTCCAATTTCAATGTACCAGGATATTAAAAAAAGTAGAAGCATCTTAAACTCCTCACCACCTCTGTGTCTCCACTTATTATGAAATTATATTCCTGTGCCCAATGCTTATAGGTTCTATCTCAGTAGGTCTGGGTGGAGCCTGAGACACTGCATTTTAACAAGCACCCTAGGGGGTTCTGAACAGGTATCTTGAGAGCACACTTTCACAAGCAGGACTTTAGCTAAGGAGAGAAGAAAGAAAAATATACCTTTCCCAGGATATTAGACAAAGGGGAATATAGAGAATTGTGGGTGACTTGGAAAGTGAAAGCCAAAAACATTTTCCTTTGCTTCCTTCTCAGCTAACACATCCATGCTTAGTCTTTAAGGCCCAGCTCCAGTGCCACCTCCTTGTAAAATCCTTTAGGCAATCTGCTGTTCCATCAGTTATTGCAGTATCCACTAAGCTGTGAGCTTCCCAAGAGACAGAGTATACCTTGATTATAACTTGTTTATTCAATGCCTGATACCAGACATATTCAATAAATGTGATGGGTATAGTATTTTATTTTATCATTTTCTTCTCTGTTACGATTTTGTAGGAAAGCATGAGACTTGGTTGGAAAGTTTGTAAGGAGGACATTCTGATAAAAGGGCAGTGTGTGGAAGGCTGCCTTCCCTGTTTATCAGAATTCCGACTTAAGGGAGACTTAGGGGAGTGCTGCAGGTGGCACCCCTAATTATTCCTTGACCTTTCCAAACAAGCCTGTGCATGTTCAGACCCCCAGGTGTTTACTGGAATCCTTATGCTTAATCCCGGGATGCCCTTGCCTAGAGGACAATGTAAATACATGTGTCCTCCCAAGAGTACTCATCCTATTGATTGTATCTAAAGATAAAAACAGCAATAAAAGGCTAAGGAGGCAGGCAAGGAAGCAGCCTGGCTCCTTCAGCTGGGCGGTCCCTTAACCCTTTCCCCCACAGTGAAACTGTCAGAGTAATCTGTTCATCTGTCATTCAGGAGCTGCTGGTCAACCCCAGCACAATTTGTCCCAGAAAATTCCAAATTTCAAGAAAGGCCATTGACTCTGAGCCTACATCACCTAAGATGACATTCTGGAGCAAACCTGAGATGAGAGGGAATTGCCAGTACGGTCAGGCGAGGAGACACAGAGGTGGGGATGGATTTAAGATGCTTCTACTTTTTTAATATCCTAGTACATTGAAATTGAAGAAATGGCACAGGTATATCTCTGGAGACCTTCTATAAGAGCTCTAATCCCTTCATGAGGTTCTACCGTTATAACTTAATCACCTTTCGAAGGGCCCACATACTAATACCTTTGAGAGTTAGGATTTCCACATATGAATTTGTAAGCACACATTCAAACCACAGCACTTACATATTTCATTGAGTAAGACTGTAATCAATTCTAGCATGTTAAATAATGTGGGAATTATACAAATATAAGACATTTTCCCTGCCCAATAGTTGCAATCTTCTTGTGAAAAAGACACTCACATCTGAAACAAGAGCACCATAAACAGAGAAGAGAATTTAATTTTGTTCTACGGGCTCCCGAGAGGAGGTCAACAAGGGCTACAATTTCTCCTTTCAATGTTTCAGAAGCTACAGAGAAATTTCTCACAAATGGGCTGACCTTACTCGACTTAAGCTGATTTATAAAAATAGATGAGATTTTAATAAAGAGAACAAAACAGGAAGGGCGCTCTAGGCAAGGGGAATTGCTACAGAGAAAAGAAAAAAAAAGGAAGCCAGAAAGCAGCGTGGCATGTTCCTAATACATACCTGAGACAGGCCTGCACAGATCTGGGGTCAAAGGAAAGAAGAGACAGAGTGGAGGATGGTTACAAAGAACCAGTTGTCAGAAACTATCGGAAGATGATGGGTTAAAAAAGATATGAGGACACACTGATTTAAGAACCGTAAGTGGATGTTGGATTGCATCATCAACTCCTATTTTATGGGAACAAACCAAGACCCCCAGAGGGTGAGAGACACACCATGTTAAGCAGGTCTTCTTGCTAACCCATCATGTTCACTACCTGCCTCTTCCCAATGGGTGCCCTTCCTCTGGAATATTCACATTTCCTAACATAAAATTTAAGTTTGAGATTTGATACCCCTCAAATGCAAATGGCCATCTTCTGTATATTCCTTCTATAAGCTTCTGAAATTAATAGCGAGAACATGAATTTTAAAAACATAAACATATTTTTCTTTTTTGATGTAGTTTATATTTTATTTTGCTCTGCAAATTTAAGGCTTTATGAACAGCAGGTAACTGGAGAACTAGGTCTCAAGAAACTTGTTCCACATCCCTGACATCTGAAAGTGGACATCAATTGATAGCATGGATAGAGGGCAGGCCATAGACATGGCAGAAGGTTTGTTTTCTAGATGTGTGGCATTTGGGCAATTCACCTAATCTCTATAAATTATGTTCCCTCAACTATAAAATTCAGGTGATAAAATCACCTACATCCCGGCAGTTTTGTAGGAACCAAATAGGACAAGGCATGTAAAGTACTTAATAAAGCCCCTAGAATACGTTGAGTTCTCAGTAAATGTTAGCTATTATTAGTCACAATACCTTCAAATACATAGTGCTTTAAAAGGAAATCTGAAAGTTATACCTTGGAGTGGCAGAATATGTACTGATTTGTAAATCTTAAATGAAATTTACTTAGCAATTCACTTTGCTTTCTGGTTTGCACATGCAGTTTATTTTTATATTAACCAATAGATAGATTGAACATATGCTTCAGACCCAAAAAAGCAGAAATCCCCGTAAAATACATCATTCTGTTTCAATGAGTGTATTCTGAATTTTGCGATCATAATATCCAGAACTAAGATAATTTAATTTCAACATGCATTAAAGCTTTGTGTTTTACAGGTTATTATTGTTTTTATGTGGGATTACATATGGCAGAAAATTTGTGCTGAGTTTAAAGGCTTCAAGGGTCTTACCTGGCCATATGTGGGTACACTCCAGGGGTAATATACACCTGAAGGTGTATGCCAATCTTGAATGCTTGAAAAGAGTCATAGCTATAATGAGATTCTGAGAGGAGTCCATGATAATAAAAGCTTAAGAACTGCCCTAACCAGTTTGGCTCACTGGATAAAGCATCAGCCTGGGGACTGAAGGGTCCCAGGTTTGAATCTGGTCAAGGGCATGTACCGTGGTTGTGGGCACATCCTCAGTAGGGGGTGTGCAGGAGGCAGCTGATCGATGTTTCTCTCTCATCTATGTTTCTAACTCTCTATCCCTCTCCCTTCCTCTCTGTAAAAAATCAATAAAATATATTTTTAAAAAACTAAAACAAAGAACTGGTGAATAATATCAATGATGGAATGAAAAATTGATAACTGAACACATATATCATAATAAGTAGCTGTACTTATAATTGGTAGATCTATATATAATAAAATTGATAAAAAGTTTATCATATATTGTGATAAAAGCAAGTTATAGGGTAATTTTTAAGTTCTAGAAAGATGTTTATGGCACATATTTTTATATATACTAAATACATGTAGTATTTCAAAGCAGACATATTATAGCACGTGTAGTACATATTTTATAAAATAAAACTGTGTATACTGGTATACATTTGTGTGCGTGTGTGAGTATATAGTATGGACATGTAATGTTTACTCCAATTTTAGAGAGAGAGAAAGGGAGAGAGAGATGAAAGAAACATTTATTGGTTTCCTCTGGTAAGCACCTGACTGGGAATGGAATCACACCTAGTTATGTGCCCTGACCAGGAATTAAACTCATAACCTTTTGGTGTATGGGACGATGCTCCAACCAACTGAGCCACCTGGCCAGGGCTACTATGCACATATTTTAGGGAGCTTAGAAAATATAATCTAAGTAATAATGGTTAATAATGGTTATCTTTAGGTAGTAAAACTAATATATAAGGTATTCATTTCTAACTACCCTATTTTCTCAATTTTAAGTTGCTTTTTCTTTACATTTTAATATTTATGAAATCAGAAGTCACCATATAATCAAAATATACATCAATTTAAGTATTTCTTTGCTTCCTCTCTCCCCAAAGCCCTTATAATAAATATGTGATATTTATTATCATATTGGAGGTGAGTCCAAATCAAGAAGATATAGCAGGTATAACTGGAAATATCAGGAAAACACTTTGTAAAGTATCTGATTGTCTAACTACTATGCTGTACACCTGAAACTACTACAAAATAATAGTGAATGTAAACTATAATTGAAAAATGAAATTAAAAAAGAAGAAATAGTCTGTATATACCTCTGAATTGCTTGAATTCTTTTAAAGAAGCAAATATATTTTTTATGATTTGTTTTCCTCTAAAACCACCAAAGTAGATAAGTTTTATGCCCTTTACTTTTGCTCCATATAATATGGAATAAAATAAACTAGGCCACAGGAATGTGTATCTACCTATAGAAATCCAGTATTTGCATATATTTGCATATTATTCAGTATCATTAAATGCTATTTTCTTAAACATTGGGAATATCTCCCGTGGTAAAATAGTATGATCAAGAAATGTTGAAGCTAGAGGACTTTTTCTCATCTCTCAAAAAAAACTATTTCACACTGATACAAATACATAATAATAATATATACATTACTACAGGCCCAGTGCACAAAATTTGTGCATGGGTGGGTGTCCCTCAGCCCGGCCTGCACCCTCTACAATCTGGGACCCTCCAGGGGTGTCCGACTGCCGGTATAGGCTCAATCCCGCAGCCAGACATCCCTCTCACAAGCCGGGACCACTAGCTCCTAACCACTCACCTGCCTGCCAGCCTGATCTCCCCTAACCACTCCCCTGCCAACATGATTGATGCCTAACTGCTCCCCTGCAAGCCTGATCACTCCCCAACTGCCCTCCCCTGCTGGCCTAATTGCCCCTAACCGCCCTCCCCTGCTGGCCTGATCATCCACAA
Source organism: Myotis daubentonii (assembly GCF_963259705.1). NCBI lineage: Eukaryota > Metazoa > Chordata > Mammalia > Chiroptera > Vespertilionidae > Myotis > Myotis daubentonii. The sequence continues at coordinate 86,032,459 of NC_081844.1, read as the reverse complement.
CTGACTTTCCCTGCTGGCCTGATCGCCCACCACTGCCCTCCCCTGCTGGCCTCGCCCACCACTGCCCTCCCTTGCTGGCCTGATCACCTACAACTGCCCTCCCCTGCTGGCCTGATCACCCCTAACTGCTCTCCCCTGCCAGCCTGATAACCCCCAACTGTCCTCTCTTGCCGCGACCCACCTCCTTCGCTGGGACCCACCTCCTTCGCTGGGACCCACCTCCTCCATGCCCATCTTGTGATGGCCCTCTTGTGGCGGCCATTTTGTGGTGGCCATCTTGTGATGATGTCGCATGAGGGCATTGCATGAGGGCATGACACCACCTATGCTTTTATTATATAGGATTGTAGTATTCTTACAATATGTAAGACACTGTTCTGAGCACTTTACATGTATTATCTTATTTAATTTTCACAATAATAATATAAAATAAGTTCAGTATGTCAGCCCAATCTATGAGTAAAGAAACTGAAGTTTTTGATTGGAAATTATGCTAAGTCCCATAATTAGTGTAAAGCAATGGCAGGAATTTTGTAGGTTTCTACGTGCCATCTACACCCTCATTTTTAATAATTGTACTACTTCCTCTCCTTGACTGAAGAAATAGTATCAATGTACCTGGAAATACTGTTTTTGTTCACCTGTTATTAAGCCAAAGTGTTTCCCAAATAGGGGACAAATGAGCAATAACACAGACCAGTGTAAGAACTTCATTCAAAGATCCTGCAAAGGGAAATATGCTCACTAGCCTCTGCTTTCCCCAGAACATTCCAGGGTCTGAATACAGCCTTCTGGGGCAGATACTATTTTCAAGGGTTTCTACAGGTTTGACAGAAGCAAGTGGCAAAAATTATTCCTGGTCTACATCTAATTAAAATTTTGTGATGTTTGTTCCTATTTAGATTGCCAAGGTTTGTGCAGCTTAAAAGGCATGTTACCTCCTTAAAAGCTAAGTGGAATGAACAAAGCCTGATTAAATGTGACTTGCTGGTGGATTTAATATTTATAAGCAGACAGTTCACTGGCTTCAAAAGTGAGTGTTGGTAGCCGCAGAGCAGAGGGTCTTCAGAGAGGTTAAAAATACACAGCTGGATGATGGGACTCAAAAACCAGTTAGAACCAAGTCAGATGTATTTCCATAAATCACTCTAGTGTTCAGATTTCATGTGTTAAAATAATTCAAAAGTAATTTTGCACTGCCTTTTGATCTGAAATAATTATAGTGAGTGCTGACATTGAAACAGATGAAAAATTGTGTGTCTCCCTTTCTTCAGAAATAGGGCACAACCAAATTGCTCTATCATAAATATTTTTAATATATTTTGTATTGTTGATAGTATTACAAATATCTCCCATTTCCTCCCCTCCCCCCCTCCCAGCTCCTACCCCTCCCTCAGGACATTGCTACCCTATGCTCGTGTCCATGGGCTATGCATATAAGTATACAAGTTCTTTGGTTTACCTATTTTTGTCCCCCCAACTCCACATCGAGGTATGTCAATCTACTGTAAATATTAACATCCACAACTCAGCGTTCAATTTGCTAGGTTTTGCTACCACAGAAACTGAAGAGCAACTAGCTATAGGACAGATAATCTAAAATTAAAGCCTTGCAAACAAAAAGAACAATCAAAAGAATTTTCCAAGTAGCCCTAATTTTAGTGGTGAGAACAAGAGAGAGAGTATGGGTGGCAGGGCATATCAGTTGGTATCACTGATTCCTTTACATTTGCTCAGCTATCACCCTCTGCTTGTATTTCCTCTCTTAGTATTCAGGATGAACCTTAAAGTTTTCTATCATCTGCAGTCCCCCTCCACTTCCCCTTGATTACCTTCTTCCTATCCCCCATACCAGTCTCCAAGCTGTAGCTGGAATCCATAGCCAAAGGTTATTTATTTGTCATTGACATTATTATATTTTTAGGAAGTAGACATGATAATGTTATGCTCTTATTTTCAAATGTTTGCTGGCTCCTTATTACCTACAAAAAAACTACAAATCCACAATCATGGCCTAGACAAGACTTTACATGGGTCTTAATCTTCATTTCCAGATTCAATGCTCATCACCATTTATCAAGACACTCCTTCTCTTGCCACAATGAACAAGTCCCTGGTCTCCATACATGTTATGCACTTTCATGCCTTTAGATAATTGTTCATGTTATTCTCTTGGCTTAAAATTCTCTTCTCTACCCTTCCTTCTGTATCTGGTAAAGGCCCATTGTCCAAGGCCCAAGTCCAATATCAACTCCTTCGAACAGCTTCCTGGAAAAGTATTACTTGTAAATCGCCCCTATTTTTGTCCAAATAACATACTAATCATATCAGAGCTCTTGTGTTTGTTACATCATATTATACCATTTGCCAGCCTGTCTGTGTAGTGCCTCTGTTTATTAGAGAATGAATGCCCTGAAGTCAGGGTCTCATGTCTGTTTATCCCTATACTAGAGGTCCAGTGCATGAAATTCTGGTATTTCCACAGTCAACTATTATTATTAGTCCTCTCTATAACACCTGGCAGTTTGTGCTGAAATCCTGTTATTTTCTTTGCTTATTAAATAATTTCTGAGTGGCATGCAGCTTGTATAAATTTTCCGATGACCAGGTTCCCCACCTCCCTGCCTCCCCCCTCCCTCACTCCCTCAGCACCCCAAAGCTGCCACTGGTTGCCCGCCATGTTACGTACCGCCCCCTGGTGGTCAGCACACGTCATATCGAGTGATCGAACTCCCATTCTGTTGGTCAAACTCCTGAGAGGACACTTTGCGTATTAGCCTGTTATATATATAGATAGTACTGGGCCTTGCCCAGGATGATCAAGATATACTTATAAATGAATGAAAACATGAGAGATCAGGACAGAGATGAACAAGAATCTCCATACAACATTTTGAATGGAATGGAAGTAACATAAGTTGCTGATCATATTATCCTTCAGATGCACATACTCTATTCCACTTTGTAACTTATTTTTAAAGCATAGTTTACTTCAGCGGTGTCCAAACCTTAATTTTAAACGTAAATACAATTGTCTTGCTCCTTAGCAATTAATTTTTCTTTCTCACCTGGATTGGGGGGTAGTTATATTTAGCATGGAAAATTTATACAAGCTGCACACCACTCAACATTATCTTATAAGCAAAGAAAATAAGTCAGGATTTCAGCACAAACTCCAGGTGTCATAGAGAGGACTAATAGTAATCGTTGACTGTGGAAATATCAGAAGAATAAAAAAGAAGAAGAAAAACCTGAACCAGATATGCAGGTTTACCTTAAAAGAGAAGTACCATGATGTCAAGATATCAATTGCTCAATATGAGAGTAATGTTTCTGTCCTAGGCATGCACACCCAGAGCTCCAAGTACCAAGATTCCACAGCTCCACATGACATGGATCTAATTAAGAAGTTCTCACTTGCTGGGGATTTACTATAACAAAGAGGGGCAGCATGGGTTACAAACTCTCTTACCAAGCAATTTGGGGTAAGTCCCTAACTTTATATAACTCAGACTTCTGTAAATAATTAATGCCAGCATATTTACAATTAAATATTAAAACTATCTTATAATATGTATCTCTGTCCTATGCCTTCACCACATCAGAGTAGATGTCCCAAGAACAAGATAATATTTAGCCTTCCTCTTACCAGAGCAACCAGTCTTTGTGTTTAGAGTTCAGAACTCCCTTCCCTAGGAAGACATCAATTTTTTGTGGTTTGAAAACTAAAAAGAGGCCTTGGCATGGTGAGGGTAGGGAGTGAGGTATTGCACACTGAAGAAGACTCCACCAGGTCTTTCTTGGTTGAGGAGGATTTAAACTAGTGTTAAAAAACTAAAACACCTATGGGGGCCATGACATGAATGTGTGAGCTATTCTGAGTGTAAAACAGTCTTGGTAGGACCTGTGATCCAACCTGGAGATTTCAAGTTTTGACTTAAGGCTTTGAATTTTCTGAAATAACCTTCCTAACAAATTGGGCTGCATTAGGCATTTTGCTGCTTCTTTGTAGTATCCGCTGAATCCCACCAAGTGGATAAAACTGGACTTCCCTGGAGGTTGTGTGGCTTTGAGGGTCAAGATTTGGCCAAGGTGCTAACTGCATAGGGAAGAGTTTGTAGGTCCAGGAGCAGGGTTTCAGGAATCCATGGTCAGAGAGACCAGGACATCCACTGAATATAGTAGAGGAGGTGGTTCCTCAGGTGGGGATGACCACATAGTAGCCTTGGGTCATGTGATAGGACCCCGGTGCAAGGCAGAGGCCAATGAATGGTAACAGACCAGCATTCAGTATGGCAGACATGCAGTGGGAATTCAGGTGACCAGCAGAGACTGGAGACCCTCTCCATCTTCTGAACCACATCCTGAGGCAATTTAAAATACAAAGGGTTGAGAAGATACATAAAAGTCTTCAATGTTGGATGTTCTCGGCAATCTTGGTGAATGAGGGCTTAAGTACAATTTAATTCAATGCAGGGGAAAAAAGATAAAAAACAGTTGTGACATTCTTACATTATATAGTATGACCCTGAGAAAGAAGACACCTACCAAGAAGGGCACCTGGTGGTTAACTGGGCTCAGATTAAAAAACAAAACAAACAAACAAAGAAAAACAGAGCCCAGCAGCCATTTCTACATTGGGGCCTGCACTTCTGGGAGAGGCCTGCACTGAACTACCTGCTTCTGCACCCAATTGCCTGTCTGCACTGTGTTTCTGTCATCCCTTATAACGGAGTTCCTGGAATCCTGTTTCAACCAAGAACGAGGCTTTCCCCATCCAATCAAAGCTACACAGCTCCAACCAAACAGAGAAGCCCTATTCTGACCAATCAAAGCAGTGCCTTTTGGGCTAATCAAACTGCAAGGATTTGGAGCCCTCATTTGCATGAAGACAGATCAATCAGGGACCAGAGATGGGGACTTCTATTCATATATGCCAGCTCCCTTCTGGCTCTGAGAGCACACTTTCCCTTTCCACCAAAGACTGAAAACTGCCTCTCCCTGGCCAGAGCAGAACAGAGCAGACCAGTGCAGGCCAGAGCAGACAAGCACAGAATGGAACAGACCAAAGCACAGCAGTGCAGGCCAGTGAAGTGCAAAGCAGACCTGCATGGAGCACAGAGGAGCAGATCATCACAGAGCAGAGCTTTCTAGTTGAAGAGGGGCCTCATCAAAGTGGTCCTGTATCACCATTGAGCTGTTTTGCACTGAATAAACTTTCCTTTTTCACCACTGCACCCCAAATTGGGGATTCCTGTTGGCATTGAATTGGCACTAACAACCATCAGTTGATAATTGCAATCCATAACGTTTTCAGAGATAATGAAAATAGGCATAATTTTTCTATCACTTATAAGCATCATTTAATACTAAACAATCATATGTGGTAAGAGTCATTACTATCCCCGCTTTGCAAATGAGGAAACTGAGGCATAGAGAAGTAAGCCTGACCAAGGTCACACACACAACTAGCTAAGAGCTACAGCCAGAGTTCAGATCAGGCAATCAAAATACAGAGTCCACACATGTAAACAACACACTGCACCACCTTCTCAGAATTAATGTCAGTTCCTTCCTCCCAGGATGCTTTGAGTTTCAATGTGTATGATTGAATTAGAGTGCTGTACAAAAATGTTAATTAGTTTTATTATTTGGATCCATAAGCAGGACCACAGACTGATTCTGCTAGCCCAAACTGAAAGTCTACAATTATTCTTCCTGTGAACCACAGCCTCCCAATGGAGAGGGGTAAGAAGTCACAACCCAGCTTTTAAAAATATATATATATATATATATATATATATATATATATATATATATATATATATATATATATATTATTATTATTATTATTATTATATTATTGATTTCAGAGAAGGGAAAGGGAGAGACAGATAGAAACATCAATGATGAGAGAGAATTATCAATCGGCTGCCTCTTGCACTCCCCACACTGGGGATTGAGCCCATAACCAGGGCATGTGACCTGATCAGGAATCGAACCATGACCTCCTGGTTCATAGGTTGAAGCTCAACCATTGAGCCACACTGACCGGGCTCACAGCCCAGCTTTGAAAGCAAAATCCTGAGAACCCTGCACTGTCTGAAGACCCCAGTCTTCACCTTTCCATAGGAGTTATCAGCCCCTGCAGCTGGGCTACTCTCACTTCTAACCTCTGAACATTGCACTTATAAAAGGAGACAAGTGGGGCTGATAGGTGTTGGTAGGGTTGATGGAGAAGGGTTTGCCTTCTCTGAATAGGATTGCGGACCAGAGTCAACATACAAACACAAATCAGTAGTTCTCAAGCTCAAGGAATCCACCAAAAAAATGAACTTGGAGATCCAAGAGCCCTTTATAAGAAATTTTAAATTTTAGTGTTTTAGTACCAGTTAAACATTTTTAAAATAATAAAGCATGTTTTAAATTATCCTGAATACCACCTCTTTGTAACAGACCAGGTGGCTATTTAAATGTAAATATATTAAAATCAAATAATTCTCAAAGTTAAGCTCCTCAATTGCACTAGCCATGTTTTAAGTGCTCAATAGCCACATGCTGCTAGGGGCTGTCCTATTAGACAGAAAAATCCTTCCTTAAGCTAATCTAGTCCCATTACAACATTTTCGTCATCAGAAACTTCTGTTGGAAAGTACTGATCTAGAAGGTAAATTTCATAAGAGCAGTGCCCTTAACTATATTGCTCACTGCTGTATTCTCATTGTCCAAGACAGTGACTGACATAGATAGGTTCTCAGGACACATCTGTACAAATAAGTGAATGAATAACTCCCAGATCTTACATCTATCCTGGGTAAGAGTAAAACAAAAATTGTGTGGTTTTGGAAAGTGGGCTTGCGGATTGAAATCACCCAGGAATGCGCCATATCTAATCTACATGCAACCTTCAAATATTAATGTGTGACATGTGTGTTATATTGCATTTTCTGCTAATTAAACTTCTTACCATAATGTAACTTTGTGGCCAGTCCCGTATTTCAGATATTCCCAGGAGATCTCTGAAAGAAAGGTAAAGGCAATAATACACTACTGGAAAATTTCTGTGAAATAACTTACATAATAAAGTGCATTGGAACCAATTTATGGATCCCTTTGTTACACAAATGTGCACCATTAATGAGTGGCAAAGAATGAGAATAGCACTTACATTTCCTATGGGGCTAGGCATACTCAGCTTGTTCATTTAAATAATATATGAGCCTATGCAACAGGAAAGTGGGAATACCCTGATCCCTAAAGTCCATACTCTATGTCCTACCCTGGCTGAGAATTATTAGCTCAGAGTCGTAGAGGGCCTCTCTCATAATGCATCAGATCAGCCAGTGAGTGGGTGAACTTACGCAAGCTGTCCAGCTTTTTGAAGTTAACGATCAACAACGTGCATACTCTTTATAAAGTACTTTTAGTGTGTAATGAAACTAATCCACTCTGTCTAACAAAGTGCAGTTCATTGCAGATGTTCAGATCTCTGTTAATAAAATAGGTCTGCTATGCCCTCAGTTCACCATAGAGAAGGGTCTAAAGGCAGGCATGAGGCGTCTACTGTCCCATCTCTATCAGAACTTCTCCTGATGTGTGTGTGTTTGATTTGGAAAATACTGTTTCTCCCAGTATGTTGCTTAGGATGATGTCCTGTGATCCCTCCTCCCCACCAATCTATCTACCCAGAGGCAAAAAAGAGTGCTGCCTGTTCAAAAAAGAGTGTTAGCCATTCCTAGAGAAGTTTGGACACACTCACGCTGGGCACTTTATGACCCAGAGAAGCCTCATCCAGCTCCGGGGTCCTTGTCAGGCTCCTCTCTCGAATTCTGCCTCTTAGATCCAGATGTGTAAGCATGACGGTAGGATCCCACCTGTCCTGCTTCAAAATGTTAGTGTGTGAATGGAACCGAATGAATAAAAACTACCCACCACTCTCTGCTCCGTGGCACCTCATTTAATCTCTGATGCTGCCCTTCCTGTCTAATAGTTTGGTTCTGTTTGGGATTTTTATAAAAGGCATCAATAGAAGCATCACCTTACTAATTGCCGAGTTGGTGATCCATGCTGAGCAGAGGCCCAGGAGATGTGCATGGCAACCTGACAGTGAATCAGAAGCATGGTCCAATTATCTTCACCTCACTGTGCCTTTACCTTTATCTCTAGCACCAGCACAGTATTTGGTTTAGGACACTCATATGACTAATATCTGTGGAAAGAAGGTAAGGGGCCAGAGAAGGCGAGCAGGCAAAGTGCTTCCCATCTTTGGGAGTGTCCACTCAAATATCCTGCATTTCTTCAAGTCCTTGAGGGCATGGCACCACACCATGTATTTATTTATTTATGTATTTATGTATTTATTTATTTATTTATTTATTTAATATATTTTATTGATTTTTTACAGAGAGGAAGGGAGAGGGATAGAGAGTTAGAAACATCGATCAGCTGCCTCCTGCACACCTCCTACTGGGGATGTACCCGCAACCAAGGTACATGCCCTTGACCAGAATCAAACCTGGGACCTTTCAGTTCACAGGCTGACGCTCTATCCACTGAGCCAAACTGGTTAGGGCACACCATGTATTTATTGAGTACTTTCCACCAGCATTGCATCAGGCATTATGGGGAAATAGAATCACAGATACACAAAATCACTCAGCAGGTTGCTTGGCACACTGTGTGTGTTCCATAAGCCTTGAGAGATTGTAAGAGCCAGTGCTTGGGCAAGGGCAAGAGGAGGAGGGAAAGGGTTGGGAGGAAGCAAATGCCATGTGCTGGGGGCACCGAGGGGAGAAAGGAGAGAAGGCAGCAATTGAACAGTAATTGTTCAAAGAGACAGGGTGAAGCTCATGTTAGAGACTGCAAAGAGCAGTAATTTGGGAGATAGCATGCCTGGGTTCAAAGCTGGCCTCAGCACTTACTAGCTTTGTAAACTCTCCAGGACTCAGTTTCCTCATTTGTAAAAGGAGAATAAAATGAGCACATGCATTTAGGGTTACTAAGAAAGTTAAATTAAGTGAAGCACATAATGTACTTCAGTACCTAGTACAGAGTAAGTGCTCCATAAATGGTGGAAGATGAGATTGATCAAATGTGATGCTAATCGAGGTGGCTCACAGTTGTTCTGTGGATTTATCAGAGAATTTCTCTGGAACAATTCCTGTCTCAGCCTCAGGGAATGAATAAATGGAGGTGATCTCTCTTCAATATTTGGTAGAGCACAATGCTAGCCTCTCTCTTGTGAACCACCAGCAAATTGTTCTGTGCTTTCCACGGGCCTCTTTGCTCTGGTTCCAAAGGCCCTAATATAAGTGCATGGAGTCAGGATCATCTCAATGCATCTCAAAGAGCCACCCTTTAGGTTTCCATCATAAGAACCCAAGCCTGACCTTCATCTCATTTTCCCATCACTCCTAAACCTCAGCCTTAGATGGTTTTTATCCTATGGTCCCCCATATGGCTGCATATTCCTATGAAGAAGTCTTTGTTCATGTCATGCTACCCCAAACTGAAGGTCTATAACTCTTATGTCTGTTACATAAGGATCAGTTCAAACTCACTGGTTCTCTGAATCATAATTTTTTTTCTTTTCTCTGGACCTAACAGAAATCCCACTCATCCCAAAAAGAATCACTCATACCATCTTTTCAATACTAATTATTATAACTTATCGAATGTCTACTATGTTCCATATACATTATATATATTTCCACTTATTAAATTCTCCTGACAACTGCCATGGTCTGGCAACTTGCTCAGAAAGGTCAAGTAACTTGCTCAAGCTACACAGCTAGTCTATAATCGAGACTAGATTTGAACTCAGGTTAATCACTCTCCAAAGTCCATGCTTTACCCACTACACCATGCTATTATTTAACATGTATGTTTATTTCTTATCTCTTGACTCAAAGCCATTGGAGGACTCCTTTTTTTCACAGTGATTTGATATAGAAGATTTTTGATCAATGTTCATTAAAGTATAAAGTAAGAACATAACCAGCAAGAATAGAACTGGGGGAAAAATGGGAAGAGAGTCACAATCAAAGTTTTCCTTATCTTTTCTCCACTCATTGAAAACACGGGTATTATTTCCATTTCCTTCTGATACTCATAGTACTAAAATAACAATAACAACTACATTTATATAGTTTCTGCTTTCAGCCAGGCACAGTTCTAAGTACTTTTATCAATCCTTTTAGTCCTCACAACAGTCCTACAGAGTAGATGTAATTATTATTCTCCCCATTTCACGTTTCCCCATGGGCACAGAGTAAGTGGCAGAGCCAAGATCTACACTCAGTCTGGCTCAGGAGCTCTTGTCTCAGAGTCTTAACCTTATACAGGGAGGTCAGAAGCGCTTTCTTTAAAAAGCTGGCATTTGAGAGAGAGCTGATTGATGATAAGAAGCAAGTCTTGCAAGATTTTGGAGAAGAATATTTCAAGGAAGCAAATCATTACTGGATACAAATGTCTACATGACATACAAGTTGTTCAAATTTACACCATTGAAGAACTCATTAAACTTCATGAGAGAAATCCACAGGCACTAAATATGTAAAAGATGTAAAGAAACCATGTATATAAGAGAAAATGTGAATGTAAGCTTGGGAAAATATTCATGCTTCCTACTAACCATGACATTTCAAATTAAGGTAACTTTGCCCTACTATTTTGCACCTAATAGATTTGTAGAACAGAACAAAAATCTTAAAGTCATAGCACAATACTGGGAAAATTCTGGAGAAATTGGAATGGTCACTCTCCTAGTGACATAAAAGTTTCACTGCCGCCCTAGCTGGTCTGGCTCAGTGGATAGAGCGTCGGCCTGCGGACTCAAGGGTCCAAGGTTCAATTCTGGTCAGGGGCATGTACCTTGGTTGCGGGCGCATCCCCAGTGGGGAGTGTGCAGGAGGCAGCTGATTGATGCTTCTCTCCCATCAATGTTTCTGACTCTTTATCCCTCTCCCTTCCTCTCTGTAAAAAAATCAATAAAATATATTTTAAAAAAAGTTTCACTGCCTGTTTGGAAAGTCTTAAATAGATTTAGTATCATAGACAATAATTCCACTCTAGCACACTTGTCCTGGAGAAATCATTTTGCAATGAACGATTCAAAGAAGTCCATTATAGCCTTGTTTATAATCACAAATACTTGGAATTGAAATGTCCAAAATTAAACTACAAGTAAAGTGAATTATGTATGATACATCAACTACTGCACTATTGTGTAGTAGTCATTGAGATAGCAATCATGAAGGCAATGAAGAAATTTGTGAAATGTTTATGGGTATTGTCTGAATAAAGCAAATCATAAGATTATATATACAATAATGATTATCATGTTATTAATATTAATATTAATATTGACACCCACCCATACCGACTTCTCTCCTGAGTTCGATATGACTGAATGCCCCAGATCTCAATAACCTTCCATGTAGTTTTGTGAATGGAGGGGACATGTATGAGTGTGTGGGTTTGTGAGTGAGTATGCTGTGTGTGCAAGGGTAAAGGGTCAGGCTTCAAAGAGAAGGATGGAGCATATGAGTTCAATGGATCCTTAACATGTGAGCAGCACTTCCTTTCAACTTTGGTAGAACAGTTGGCCTTTTCCATCTAGAAGAAATCATAGAAACAAGTTTACCAAGTGCCTATTGTCGAAACCTAGCAACTTCCTCAATAATAATTAATAATAATAATAGTAATAATGTGGGAAATTCCCATAGTTTTAAAAGATTGCCCTGGATGTAACCAGAGCATACCCGTGATGACCTCAGGTCCTCAGTCAGGGACCGGGAGCAGAGAGGTGACTAAAGTGTGTTCAGGCTGACAGCTGCACAGGATGACATTAGAGGAAATCCACAGTGGCAGCTTGCTTACTAATTCACAGCATGAAAATGCAGATGCTCTTCTTGGCTTCCAAACTGCCTCATTCTTTCACAGCCTGTTTCAGTCTCAGAGTAGCAGCATTTGTGCACAACTTGGGCTGGCCTTCAGGCTTGCACACACCTTTATGCCTCGCTCATGCCCATACTGCTGTCACAGGTGCCAGAATGGGGTCACAGCTGTGCCAGGAGCTCATTTGTTCAGCCCCAGAAAAGAGGAGGAAGAATCAGAAGTTCTCAGAAGCAGATTTGAAGCAGCTCTGCCTGGGCAAGGGCCAGTGTGCAAAACAGCCTGTCTGGCTGCATTCTGTGAGCGTGGGGATACCATGTGGTCTCCCAGGAGACGGATCACATGGGACAAGTGGCAGTCCCACCCTGTGCTTCTGCTAGTCCTTTGGAAAACAGAGGCACACCCTGCCTGACATGAATACTGACACATTTTACCATTTTAACTTTACTCAATGATGGATTTTTTAGATTCCTCAAATCGATGCCTCCAATTTTCTGAGGCAACGTCTCTTTTCTCCACATGGCCCTTCAGGATCTGTCCTGCCTGCCTCTGAACATTCTTTCTCCATCGTGTGTGCCTTCACCCTCCAGCTCTACCAGGCACCTGCTATGGTCTCCTGTCTCGGCACTTTGCATGCAGTAGAATAGCCTTTCCCACCATATGGTTTTCTTTCTGAGGATTTCCTCCTATTCATTATGATAGAGCTCAATTGTCACCTCTTCCCTGGAGCCTTCCCCCACCCGTCACATGCAAACCAAAGTCAGTCACATTATGGAGATCTCCATTAGAGTCCTTTGCCATGTTACAGCGTGTGTGTGTGTGCGTGTGTGTGTGTGTGTGTGTGTGTGTGTGTGTGTGTGTCCTTATTAGCCCTGAGCTCCTTTAGGGAAAGGCATGCCTTACTCATTTCCCAATCCCCTGAACCTTCTTCATAGACTTTCAATATCTGATTGCTGGACAAACAAGTAAAAGTCATTTTCACATGTACAGCCCTCCAAGCATCATTCACCTGCCCTCCACCCATGCTGGCTGTGAGGTGTTACTCTCTTTGGTATGGACCACATATTTTTAAGTCTTCTTCCTCATTTGTATTCTTATCCTCTCCCTTTTAGCAGCATGCCAGAGGACAAGGTCAGCATTCTTAATGCACAGTAAATGCTTAATAAAGATTAATAATAGCACCATCACATCTACTTAATGCAAGCTGCTACCTGGTGGGAATTAGTTTTGGGGTGAACACTTTGGAGGGTGCACAAGGTTCACAACTGCCACCATGTATAGCACAAGAAGAATGATTAAGAAGACAGGCTCTGGAATCTGCCTGCCAGCGTCCTTTCATTACACTCTCTTCAATACCATGTGAAATTGGATAAGTTATTCGACATTTCTAAAACTCAGTTTTCTGTAAAACAGGGAAATGGCATTCCCATCATGATTAAATAAAATGATGGAGGCAAAGTGCTTATCATAGTGTCTAGCACATAATACACACTCAGCAAAATGAAAGCTATTATTTTTGTTGTTAATGCTGTCTCAGGCTAAGTTCAAGTTTTTGCCATCATGATAATATAACCATTTTAATTGGTCTAGAATTTTATGAGTTTAGATAAGTGCCATCACCCATTTGCATCATTTTAATCATTAAGCTTACAAGGTAGGGTGGGAAGAGGTTAACCAAATAACTTATATGCACATATGCACAGCCCATGGGCACAGACCATAGTGGGGTGAAGCCCCGAGGTGGGGTTGGGGCTGGGTGGAGGGGGACCAAGGGGAGGAAATGGGAGACATCTGTAAGACTGTCAACAATAAAAAATACAAATTACCAAAAAAAACCCAAACCCCTAAATATAAAAAATAAATAAATAATAAAAATAGAAAGGATAATCACCACACTTTCTCCGAAAAGGAAGCAGTCAAGTGATTTTTCAAGGTCAACCAGCTTAGCCCTGAAACAAGTGCTGAGATATCTCCTCTACCAGGATACCACCCTATATGTGGTCTAGGGGTTTGGACTTTGAAGATGGATCAGGGGAAGCTCCAAAGTGATTCTATTACTTCAACTCTGAATGGGAATTTGTAAATCCAGTCCCATGTTGATTAAATCCTTCAAAACCACACTTCAAAAGAACAGGAAGTCTATTGTACAGACTGGTTCCCTTCAACCTCTGAGGGATTCCTTTTTATATCAGTGGCTCTCTGGGGCAAATGAGTTCTGGTTTCATGCTGAGTTGTATATTTAAGTAAACTGATCAAAGTCTACAGCTCGAGGTTCTTTATGCCAAGAGTAAACAGTTGGGTGAGATCAACTCCCAAAATCTACACTCCCTAAATTGCAGAGTGAAGTCAATACACAAATGTGAGATGAGAGGCTAAAATGTAGCCAGATGTGGCAGACTGATGACATTGGTAGACTCAGTTCTTCAACTGCCCTTGACTCTGGACTTAGCCACATGGCATGCTTTGGCCACTGGGACGTTAGCAATCAAGATGTGAGCAGAAGTATGAAAATCACTTACACATTGAGGCTCGCTTTCACTCTAGCTTCTCCTCCATTGCCATGAACATGCCCAGACTAGACTGCAAGAAGAGACACATGAGGCAGTACTGAGTTGCCTATGATCATCCCAACCTGAACAATCCTAGTCAGGCCAACATCCAGCTGACCCCCAGACATGCAGAGAGACTTACAGGGAACACAGGCCAAAAAAGAAGCAGGGTCACCAGGCCCCCCTGCAGCTAACCACACACAAATGAGCTGAGTGAGCCCAGCCAACACCATAATAACTACCTAGCCAACCTGCACTCTTAAGCTGTTTAAGGCTTATTGTTTTAAGTCATAAGATTTGAGGTGGTTTCTTATGTAGCATTATTGTGGCAATATATAACTGATACACCAGCGACCAAGTGGTAAGAACAGAAAAGAAGCCACATACAAATAGTAAATATATATTATTTTTCAAGATCTTTAGACAGGGGATATTGTAAGTAGAATCTCCTTTGACACAACTGCTCATTGATTCCAGTGCTGGGAAGTAGATGACTGAAATGTCTAATATTCTATCTCCTCCTATAAATGCTAAAGTACATAATGCGATTACTTTTAGAAATCTTCTTGGTTAGGAAGAAGGGCACATAGCATTACAACATATTTACTCACAGGTTTCCCAGTCACATGATCAAATGGAGAAAGACCTGGCTATTTCTTTGGGGAATGTCAAGTGTTAGTATTTGTAGTACCCCCCCCCCCCCCGCCCCACACACACACACTCCTTGTTGGGCATGTTGGTTTCTCTAGAGAGGAATCCTCCAATTTCTTGCCAAGCTAGTTAGAGTTCTGGGAGATATGCAGAGGGCAGAAGTTGAAGGTCTTATGAATCAACCTGTAGATATTAATTTAACTCCCCGTTTTCAGTATAGTATTTCAGCATTGTCCTCCCTAGGTTTGTTATCTCTGAGTCCAAAGCCTTGCTGCTTCAGTTATCTGATAACAACAGTCCCTGCACCTGCCAGGGACGAGAGAGTGGGTTGTTCGGCTGCACATAGTGGATGATTTATCAGTGCTTCTTATGCGTCTGTTTTCAGCCCTGTCCCTTGCGATGTCCTCAGAAGCCTGGACCCTTTGGTCTCTCTGGCCTCACCAGGGAATTGGGCTCAGCTTCTTGACGTCTTTCCCCTTCACTCAGCTTTCTCTTCCCTACTAAGTTAGTTATCACTTGTCTGCCGGGAGCCGGTCCATCCTTGCTGTTTCAAGGGACCTGGCATATATGGCATACGGTTCTTAATATGTTTGCTCACCTTCTTGGCGCTGTGTTTTAACCAAGGTCACCTCTCTGAGAAAGGTTGAATCCCCAGGTAGGGATTTTCCCCTGAAGTTAGGGAGGGAATAAAACCCCTCAACTAAGTGCCAGGCGGGTAATTAATCCCTTTAACTATGAACAATCATGCTTAAACTACATAATCTTTTCTCCCTGGAATGGAGATAAGAAACGCCCTAACCTTTGTAATAAAGATTGATAGGATTGAATCAACTGGTATAAATACAGATGTAACAAAACAGCAAGAGACAGAACTCAGAACACAGAACTAAGGACACAGGGCTTGGAAGACAGGACCAAGAGAGACAGAGCCTAGGCACAGAACCTACACAGAACGTTCTCTAGAGACAGAAGAACTTCGCTGGCGAGAGCATGCCGGAGGATCCTGGACAGGGACTGGCCTCGGAGCTTTGAGGCAAAGCCTGGCGAGAGAGCATGGCAGGGGATCCTGGACTGAACCTGACTGCAGAGATTGGCAGGAGAGCCTGACTAGAACCTGGCTACTGAACCTGGCTAGAGGAACCTGGCTATGATGATCACCCGAAGGCTGCCTCCGTGTCATTCCTTCTTCGCTGACTCCGTCCACACCTTTGGGGACCCCTGGACCTGCTGGGGTTGGACCCCGGCACTTGTCCATCCACTCTCTAGGTTCCAAGATGTTATTGACATTTCTCATCTAGTGCCATCTTCTGGACCATTCTCTTGATCCTTGTGGTTTTATAACATTTTATTCCTCTTTTGCCATTTTAGGGGTGTTTCATAAGAAACAGAGGGGGGTATCCTGTGTATTCAATTTGCTGTCTTTTACAAAAAGGCAGCAGGTCAGAAGGTCACAATTACATATGCTCTGAGTATAGGAATTACACTTTTTTTAAAAAATTATTTTTATTGATTTCAGAAAGGAAGGGAGAGGAAGAGACTTAAAAACAGCAATGCTGAGAGAGAATCATTCATTGGCTGCCTCCTGCATACCCCAAAATGGGGATCGAGTCCACAACCTGGGCATGTGCCTTGACTGGGATTCGGACCACGACCTCCTGTTTCATAGGTCGATAATCACACTCAATGCATTCCAGAAAACTCTGGGTCTTTCCTACTGCTCCTTAAGAATACAGAATACTCGCCCTAGCCGGTTTGGCTCCATGAATAGCAGTGATGACGAACCTATGACACGCGTGTCAGAGGTGACATGCGAACTCATTTTTTTTTATTTTTCTTGTTAAATGGCATTTAAATATATAAAATAAATGTCAAAAATATAAATCTTTGTTTTACTATGGTTGCAAATATCAAAAAATTTCTATATGTGACACGGTACCAGAGTTAAGTTAGGGTTTTTCAAAATGCTGACACGCCAAGCTCAAAAGGTTCGCCATCACTAGAATAGAGCGTTGGCCTGCAGACTGAAGGGTCCCAGGTTCGACTGCGGTCAAGGGCATGTACCTTGGTTGCGGGCACATCCTTAGTAGGGGGTGTGCAGGAGGCAGCTGATCGATGTTTCTCTCTCATCGATGTTTCTAACTCTCTATCCCTCTTCCTTCCTCTCTGTAAAAAATCAATAAAATATATATATTTTTAAAAAAGAATACAGAATACTCCCAGGAAATGGCTAGGATTGTTTCAGACTCTCAGTGATATTACACCAATATTGATGAATGACAGTAACATCAAACTTCCAATTAAGAGACCTCAAATTCTTCAAGTCTGGGAGAAGTGGACAGAGGACAGACCCTCCATCCTCCCACCTTGAAGGAGACCTCAATCATATCTAGGGTAGCACATTGTTTGACAGATGACACTTCTCATTCATCTTTCTCCTGGGTTATTACTCCCTGCTTTTCAACCTGTGCTACTGTCTCTCTTGTATGACTTAGAGGAAGACTTAAGACTTTTTTGAATATTTTAAGTAGCAATTATCCCACTGCGGAGGACTGATAAAGAGCAATGCATTGAAATTCATCAGCTCAGGATACTGGTGTGTGCTCCGGAAACACCTACTCCACTGATTGTGCTGTTCTCTGAGGCCTCATTACTGTAAAAGTTTGAGGAGCTCTTTCTAGCTTAAAGCAAGAGTACTAACAAGACCATGCCAGCATCACAGTCAACACCTCAAGCAGCTGAAATAGTACCATGAACTCCATGAGGATTCACTCAAGTTCTGGTAACCAATGAATACTCTCCATGCAGCCCGAAGTAGAAACCCTTAGATGTGACTCCATGCTTTTGTTTTCCTTTCTTCCTAGAATGTCTTCTCTCCTTTGCCTTAGAAAATGTCTATGGCTTATTTTAACACCCACATTAAGTTTCATCTACTAAGGCCTCTCTAATTTTCCTCACTTTGTGTCCCTATAACTTTTTATTCATTCCTTCATTTATGAACTGCTCCCAGTTTATCACTAAGTATTCTGTTCCTATGTCTGACCATGAGCCAGGGAGCAGAGCATGGGAAGGAAGAGTTAAAGAGACTGAAAGTATGGGTTTCTGTCACATACTGCTTACCTTGGATGTGAGTCTCAATCACCTTATCTGGAAAACAAGGATAATAAGAGAACCTATATCATAAGAGGCTATTAAGAATAAGTGTTGTAATGTGTCTTAAGTGATTAGCACATTGCCTGACATATCATAAGCTAGCATCCATAAATATTATCTAATATTGTTATTATTTTTAAAAGCAGGGCTTATGCGTTACAGATGTGTGTATCTACTATAGTACAATGCCTGGTACATAGAAAACACTCAGTCAATTTTAAAAGAATAAATAAAGGGATAAGTGGGTAATCCTGTAAGAATCAAACTGTTTTTGTAATCCAGGTAAATAAAGCACCAGAAGACTAGTTTTTAAGAGACTGAACTACCCATATGAATTGTCCATATTATTCCAATAAGCTTAATTTCTTACACATGGTGATTTTATTTTTCACTCCAGATGCTCAGTGAGCTTGGTGGATTCAGAATTGAAACAACTATAGTTTTGCTGGTAATTTTGGAAGCCATGGAGTGTAACACACAAGAGAGACACCAAAGCCACTCATAAAAATTTCAACCTCACATCACTCAACTTCTCTGAACTTCAAATGCCCTCATCTCTAAAATGGAATTACTATGAATCACACCTGCTCATTCCTATGGTTCGGGATTAAACATATGATATATGCCAAAATATTCTGCAAGCTTGTGAGACCTATGCAAATATTGATGTCTGTGTATTTATTTATTTGATTGATTATTTATTTGTACAAGCTTATTTCTTGGCACCATCTGAAAATTCCTATCCAACTTCACTAATATCCATACTCCTTCAGATATACCTAGTAGATTGAGTTAAGGCCACCAACAAAATCTGTTGCTGTGTTGGTGCATGATAAGAGAAATACAATTTTCTGTAGTAAAACCCAAGAGGGCCAATAAGATGCCTTCATTGATTGCAATGTCAGTGTTAAATGCTGCAGTGGCTTTGGACAAAAGGCATTCTTAGCACTCTGCTCTGGTCCTGGGTAAATGTGGCTAGTAGGTAAATGCAGGCTTCTGCATTAACTCTAACCTGAAGAGACAAACATCTCAGGAGGACCATCTCATCTTTATGCTTTACCAACCCAGGGACCATAGATCTATCAGCCTGCAGAGAAGAGGCATCCTAAAGCTTACAGAGGCACAGAGGTGCTCTTTGAATGAGCCAAGCTGATAAAAATTAAAGTTCGAAGTCACTGGGTAATCTAAGACATTTATTATACCTTCACTGAGCCAGGCAGGGCTGACCAGCCAAACAGACATCAGCCAGGTGAACAGTAAAGAGAAAGTAGTAAATGCCTCTAAGATTCACCTTGTCTTCCCCCCATGGGTGTCAGAACTGTAGGATGCACATAGTATTTCAAAAAAATGTGCCTTGGAAAGCACTGGAGGTCTTAAAAAACCTGTGTCTCCAGGGCACAATATAGATGTGTGGCATATTTACAGTTCATTCAAAAATTGGGTACAATGGGCAACGGACCTAAATAGATTCTTTTTGAAAGAAGATAGAAGAAAGGCCAAAAGACATATGAAAACATGTTCAAAGTCACTAATCATCTGAGAAATGCAAATCAGAATGACAATGCAGTACCATCTCATACCTGTCAGAATGGCTATCATCAACAAATCAACAAATGACAAGTGCTGGCGAGGATGTGGAGAAAAAGAAACCCTGGTGCACTGCTGGTGGGAATGCAGACTCGTGCAGCCACTGTGGAGAACAGTATGGAGTTTCCTCAAAAAACTAAAAATGGAACTTCCATTTGACCCAGTGATCCCACTTCTAGGAATATATCCCAAGAAACTAGAAACACCAATTACAAAGGATATATGCATCCCTATGTTCATAGCAGCACAATTCACCATAGCTAAGATTTGGAAACAGCCTAAGTGCCCATCAGTAGATGAGCAGATTAAAAAACTGTGGTACATTTACACAATGAAATACTATGCTGTGGTAAAAAAGGAGTTCTTACCATTTGCAACAGCATGGAAGGAACTGGAGAGCATTATGCTAAGTGAAATAAGCCAGCCAGAGAAAGATAAATATCACATAATCTCACTCATTTATGAAATATAATGAACAACATAAACTGATGAACAAAAACAGATCCAGAGACACAGAAGCATCGATCAGGCCATCAAACCTCAGAGGGAAGGTAGGGGAGGGTGAGGGTAACGAGGAGAGATCAACCAAAGGACTTATATGCAAACATAGAGGCTTAACCAATGGACACAGATAATAGGGGGTGAGGGCATGAGTGGGGGTAACATGAGGATAAGGACATATATGTAATAACTTAATCAATAAAAAAAATTTTTAAAAATTGGGTACAGATTAAAAATCACTATTGCAGCCAATCTGAACTAGGAATGACAGGTATCAAAGAACCAGGCAACAGGCTGGCAGAGCTCACAAGAGGTCTCCAGGCATCAGGAGTAGCAGGACTAACTGGAGGCAGCTGGGAGTAGCAAGACACACACTGGAGGTCTGATGGCGGAGGGCCTTGACAGTCAGGCTGGAGAGTTTGGAGTCTATCTGTTGGGCCCTTCAGATTCACAGCTAGTTTCCACATGCATGATAGAGTACACATGAGAAATGACGGGAGGAAAAGTTTCAGCCCTTGTCTAGCAGGAGTACACACTCCCTGCTCGGGGCTAAGAAGAGAGTATTCACCCCTCCCTTCTTGTTTCTTCTACACACTCAAATCACCCAGCAGCATATCTGCTGGCCCCAGGGGACAGTCTACTCTAAAACCCTACAAAAAGGAGATATAGATTGACTCTAGAATTATCCCTTCTTCCTCTTTCTGAGCCTCTAAGATTAACGAGAGGATTATGTCATTGCCTGGTGAATTCACAGGCACATGCACACCTCTCCTTGAATTATCCAACGTGTCTGAGTGTCATGTTAATGTGTGACTGTAATACTACTTCTGACATAACTCTGACAGTGTTAATGCAGGCTAACACATGAGCAGAACTTTTCATTTGTCACTTCTTCCTTAGGCAAATATTTACTGAGCACTGTGCTAGATGCTTCAGGGATCGAGAGATGAAAAGCATAGCTCTACAAATTTTCTCACCTTCTAGGTAGGGGAAGAGAAATGCAAACCCATTTTATATACAGTGTGATGCTGCTATTGGGAGACTAATTGATGTGAAACATTTCTGTAGAGTTAATCTACCAATATTAAATTGCAATGCCCTGTGACCCTGAAATCTCACTGGGACATATCCTGAAGACATACTAGTACTCACAGAAATTCACAGTTCACAGTCGCAGACATTCCTCACTGGGGTGTTTGTAAAAACAGAAAGCTGCACCAAATCAATGTGCCTGTAATTGGGAGCCTGGGTGATTATAAATTCTAGAACATCCATAAAATGGAATTATTACATAGCTATTTAAAACAATGAGGCAGTCTTATATGTGTTAATAGAAATATATCCAAAATACAGTCAACAAAAAGCAGAGTGAAAAATATTGCCAAAAATATATTTTATATGATTTTTAAAAGCCATGTTTATATTTAGTTACATGTGCATCAGCAATAGGCAAAATTTCTGTTTTATGGAAAGAAACACAAGAAACCATTAACAGTGATTATCTGTAGAAAGAGGGATTGAGGCATGTATATAAAAACACCAAATAATATTAATTATTAAAAAATACAGTGTGGCCAGTGTAGAGAACGCTATTGTAGATGCCATGGAAACACAAGCAAAGGTTCTTGAATTCTAATGGGAAAGGATAGGAAAGGCCAACACAGCTATCCAAAATAGGTAACAGTTGGAGAGCGAGCCAGTATTACACTTGAAGAAGCAAAGTTCCCAAAGATACTAGAATATGTATCTTTGGGGAAATACTGAACTTTCAAGCAAGGAGAAGTGCTAGATTGGAAACAAACTTCCAAAATCTGTAAATCACTAGAACATGTGCTCTCAGCTGCAGCTCAACAGTGTTATGCAGCTTTAGAAACTACTCTATACTTCTGTCTGAGGAAACAGTGTCATGCACGGACCTACAGGTAAAATCTCCACCATGGCCCAAACTGTCCCTTCCTGCTCTAAATAGTTTTGCTTCCATAAATAAATCAACAGTAGATGGTTTCATTCTCTCACTCTATTATGCTCAGTTTTTCTCAAAACTATACTTCCTCAGGCCTTCCTAACCCCAACCCTAAACAATACTGACTTTAACCATACCCTAAACAGTTCCAAAAACATCAAAGGCTGACCATAACATTATATGATGAGAGCAGGGAAGCTTTTGATTATAAGCACAACTTAACTCTTTTGTAGACTCTGTTATTACCAAATTAAAGATTTTATAAAAACAGTTTGTTAACTGCTTGTTTTCCAAAATTCTTTCTTAGGATAATTTATTCTCCCAAAGACAAAGAAATAGGCCCTGGATGCAGATTAAGAGAACTGGATTTTTTTCTGTCTTTTTCTGTGTGAATCCAAACTGATTTCCAAACAGTGAATGTCTGGGTTGGAAGCACCCATAAAAATCTCCTTGCAGTCATCTATAGTCAAGAAAAGAATAGCAGCCAATATTAAAATTAGGAACAATGTGAGTTACAAGATCAATTGAATCTGTGACACAAGTGTTTCCATTTCAATTTAAATACTTGGGTCACACATATTGATTGGAATTTGATAAGCTAGATGGAAAAATATTTCAACTCATCAAAAACTAGTATACTTGATAGAAAAGGCTATAAACATTTTAAAAATCTTACAGCATAGATAGATGTTTTTGTTTCTCTACCAGACAATTATTTTCTATTTTTCTCCTGCCTGTCTCTGACATCCATCATCTCTGATCACATTGATATTCTATATTTACTGCTACTCCCTGAAAGTCAATTTACTTCCTAGATTTTATTTTCCTAGACATAGGCATCCATCTTAGAGATATTTTGGGGGGTTTTTTTTGTTTGTTTTTGTTTCTTTTAAAGAATACTTCATTGATTTTTATTTTATTTATTTATTTTTGATTTATCTTTATTGCTGAAAGTATTACAGACATTCCCTTTGGAGTTTTTTTTTGTCCCATTGACCCCCTTCACTCCGCACCAGCCCCTCCCAGGCCTTTACCACACTATTGTCTGTGTCATGGGCTATACATATATGCATCTAAGTTCCCCAGTTAATCTTTCCCTACCCACCACCCCAACCCTGCCTTCCCTCTGAAATTTGTCAGTCTCTTCCATGCTTCTATGTCTCTGGATCTATTTTGTTCATCAGTTTATTTTGTTCATTAGATTCCATATATGAATAAGTCATGTGATACTTATCTTTCTCTGACTGGCTAGTTTATTGATTTTTAGAGAGAGAGGGAGGGAGAGGGCCGGAGAAAGAGAAACATCAATGTGAGAATTCAACATTGATCAGCTGCCTCCTGCATGCCCCCAATAGGGGATCCAGCCCACAACCCAGGCATGTGCTCTTTTTTTTTATTATTAAATCTTTATTGTTCAGATTATTACATTTGTTCCTCTTTTTCCCCCCCGTAACTCCCCTCCTCCCAGTTCCCACCCCACCCTCCACCCTCACTCCCCACCCACTGTACTCATCCATAGGTGCACGATTTTTGTCCAGTCTCTTCCCGCATCTCCCACACCCCTTTCCCCCCCAAGAATAGTCAGTCCATTCCCTTTCTATATCCCTGATTCTATTATGATCACCAGTTCATTCTGTTCATCAGATTATTTATTCACTTGATTCTTAGATTCACTTGTTGATAGATGCATATTTGTTGTTCATAATTTGTATCTTTACCTTTTTCTTCTTCTTCCTCTTCTTAAAGGATACCTTTCAGCATTTCATATAATACTGGTTTGGTGGTGATGAACTCCTTTAGCTTTTCCTTATCTGTGAAGCTCTTTATCTGACCTTCAATTCTGAATGATAGCTTTGCTGGATAAAGTAATCTTGGTTGTAGGTTCTTGGTATTCATCACTTTGAATATTTCTTGCCACTCCCTTCTGGCCTGCAAAGTTTCTGTTGAGAAATCAGCGGACAGTCGTATCGGTATTCCCTTGTAGGTAACTGTGCTTCTTTCTCTTGCTGCTTTTAAGATTCTCTCTTTATCTTTTGCTCTTGGCATTTTAATTATGATGTGTCTTGGTGTGGTCCTCTTTGGATTCCTTTTGTTTGGGGTTCTCTGCGCTTCCTGGACTTGTAAGTCTATTTCTTTCACCAGGTAGGGGAAGTTTTCTGTCATTATTTCTTCAAATAGGTTTTCAATATCTTGCTCTCTCTCATCTTCTGGCACCCCTATAATTCTGATGTTGGTACGCTTGAAGCTGTCCCAGAGGCTCCTTACACTATCTTCGTATTTTCGGATTCTTTTTTCATTTTGCTTTTCCAGTTGGGTGTTTTTTGCTTCTTCACGTTTTGAATCTTTGACTTGATTCTTGTGCTCCTCTGGTCTGCTGTTGGGTGTCTGTATAATATTCTTTATTTCAGTCAGTGTATGCTTAATTTCTAGTTGGTTCTTTATCACAACATCAAGGGTCTCATTAGATTTCTTGCAGATCTCATTAAGTTTATCGGCAGTTTCTAGAAGATTGTTGAAAGATCTTAAAAGTGTGGTACTGAATTCTATATCCTCCATCGACATTTGTGTCCTGTTTCTTTGTCTCCACATTTTTTATGCTTTCTTGGTGCACCTCCTAGTGGTCTTTGTGCGAAGTCTTGTTGTAGTTAAGCCTTGATTGTTGTAGGTAATACTGGGGATGATTTAACCCCAGGCCAATTGGCTGTGAGAATCAGCTGTGCCTGCAGTCTCTCAGTCCAGTTCCCAGAGGCTCTGCCTCTCAGAGTCCCAGCAACCGCTGCAAACCTCGGAGAGAAAGCTGCCCTCGTGTTCTGACCGATGCCAGATAGTCCCGCTTCTCCCGTTTGAGTCTGGGTCCCTAGGGACTCGCCCAGAACTGGAGCTCAGAGCC
Organism: Myotis daubentonii; assembly: GCF_963259705.1. Taxonomy (NCBI): domain Eukaryota; kingdom Metazoa; phylum Chordata; class Mammalia; order Chiroptera; family Vespertilionidae; genus Myotis; species Myotis daubentonii. Next base: position 86,007,273 of record NC_081844.1, on the reverse strand, counting down.
TGAGACTCCCTCCCGATTGAAACAGACAACCACGCCCTCAGCCGCCAGCCCGCTCTGCGCGCACCTCCGCACCTTTGTATTTTCCGCACTGCGCCTCCTCTGAGTCTCGGTATGCTGTTCTCTTTCCTTCTATTTGAAGAATTTCCCCTCAGCCAGCCTTCCTGTGGTTCTGGGTGATGTCTGTTCCATCTTTTAGTTGTATTTTTGAAGTGGTTGTGCAAGGCAGCAATCTCCGGTGTTTACCTATGCTGCCATTTTGGTTCCTCCTCCAGGCATGTGCTCTTGACCCAGAATCAAGTCGGCAACCTCCTGGTACATGAGAGGACACCCAACCAACTGAGCAATGCTGGCCAAGGTGAGAGGGTGTTTTTGAAGGAAGATATCCCATGTGACTGATGAGGGAAAATCAGCCACGTATTTGTACCATTTGGTGTCTTTCTTTTAACAACCACAGAACATTTTGGAAAATAAAAAGGCCTTTATGGATGACCTTTGACAGAACAAGGCATTTCACCATATCATTAATATAACCATATTAGAAATGGGTTTATTTGATTGAGTCTTTTATTATCATCATCACTATTAATACTCTTCTTATAGTTTTCTTCACTAAATGAAATACCCATAAAATCCTTCATATATTGCAGAGTCTCTACACAAATTGTTTTATTATTGAACAAGCACTTATTGAATGCCAACTGTGTCTCAAGACTTACTGTAGACACTGGTGATTTGGCCATAAAAAGTCATGGTTCCTAAGTTCATAGTCTTCCCAGCTGTGAGGAGAGGGGAAATAGGCAAGTCAAGAGACAGTTATGACAGTGTGACAAGGGCTTAGGTAGTGGTTCTCAACCTTCTGGCCCTTTAAATACAGTTCCTCATGTTGTGACCCAACCATAAAATTATTTTCGTTGCTACTTCATAACTGTAATGTTGCTACTGTTATGAATCATAATGTAAATATCTGATATGCAGGATGGTCTTAGGTGACCCCTGTGAAAGGGTCGTTCGACCGCCAAAGGGGTCATGACCCACAGGTTGAAAACCGCTGGCATAGAGGAAGGTAGTTGGTGTTCTGGAAGCTCATTGGCAAGGAGTTTCTTCATGATGTGTTTCCAGTGAATGGTTCCTAAAGGTTGTCATATCCAAGCTCAGACTTAAAGGAGAATAATCTATAGCAGTTCTGAAGGGAAGAGAGAATGAGAAAAGAAGGAAGAGAAGAGTGTTTAAGTCAAAGAGAAGAGTTTATTCAAAGGCCCAGAAGTAAAAAAGCACATGGCCTGTACTTCAGTGTGGCTGTAACATGGAATCTAAGATGGGAGGAAGAGGGAAGTGGGAGGAACCCAAGAGCATGAAAGAATTCTGAATGCTGCTTAAACTCTTAGACAATAGAGAACAATGAGGACACTGCAGGACTGAGATTTCCAGATTCCCCAGGGCCAAAAAAGCTAAAGAGCCCAACACAGAAATCCTGAGAGGTGATATTGGTGATCTGCACTATTGTACCTGCATACCCAGAGATATTGCAGGTTCGCTTCCAGACCACCACAGTAAAGCAAGATTGCAATAAAATGAGTCCAAATCTTATTGCTGGTGGAGCATCTTTCCTTCAATTTGTAAAAAGCACAACATTTGTGAAGCTCAATAAAGAAATGTGCAATAAAACGAGGTAGGCCTGTAGCGGGAGAGTAGGAAAAGATACATGTCTGTGTCTGTGTGTGTGTGCATGAGTGTGTTTAGTACAATCACCATCACTTTTCATCAAAGTTATCTAGGGAAGAGATCTGGTCTATAAAACTGCAACTTCACCCACGAACAGCACACTAAAGCAGTCTTTCCAGGTGAGTGCTTGAAAAGTCCGATTGACTGGTTATTGCTGGCACATGTAATCATCAGATTAGATTGCCTCATAGGTGAGAATTAAACAGGCACATTGACTCTCAGGCTGCTCAGAAAATGCTAGCTGGAGCCTGTGGTCCTATTTAGCTACATTACAGCAAATGTAGGAGATGGGAGGGGGCAGTTGAGAGAGAAGATAGTGTTGCACCCCGTGACCATTTTTCTACAGAGCATTCCCGAATTTCAACCCATGAGGCATCCCTATAACTTGAAGTCTCTGCACTCCCATATTCACTGCAGCATTATTCACAATAGCCAAGATATGGAAACATCCCAAATGTCTATCAGTGAAAGAAAATGTATATAGATACAATGGAATTACTATTCAGCCTTAAAAAGCAGGAAGTCCTGCCACATGAGACATCATGGATGAACCTGGAGGACATTATGCTAAGTCAAATAAACCAGTTATAGAAGGAAAAAATACTGCATGATTTTACTAATTTGAGGTTATCTAGAGTAGTCAGGCTCATAGAAGGAAAGAGTAGAATGGTGGTTGCCAGGGGCTGCAGCCTGGGGCAAATGAGGAGTTGTTCAATTGTAGTTTCAGTTTTACAAGATAAGTAAGTCCTAGAGATCTGCTGTACAACACTGTGCCTATAGTCAACAATACAGCATTGTGCATTTGGAATTTGTTAAAAGGGCAGCTCTCATGATAAGTGTTCTTATCAAAACAAATAAAAATAAACAATGAATAACAACAATAAAAATAAAAGTAGGACATGGAGATTTTTGCCCTGAGAACTAGTCAAATATCTCCTCCTTTTTATGGTAATATGTTGCCAAGCTAGTTTCATGGCTCAGTCTCCAATGAATCAGACACAAACAATTAATTGACAAGGACCTGATTATTTCTGAGTAGATTATTCATTTAGCTAACAAATGTTATTGTGTTCCAAGCTAGCATTGCAATAGGCATTGAATTTAAATTGAAAGCAAAATCAGGCATGATCCTTGCTCTCACATGGGAAAGACGACCATTGATCAGATATGAATAAATGTCTGATAACTAATAGAAGTCTTAGCTATAAAAGGAATGAAATTTTAGTAGCACACTTCTTGGAGGCTACATTAAAAAAGAACTTTGATTAGACTGTGGGGTCAGAGATGTCTTACCTAATTAATTTATTCTTAGACTAAAACCAGAAAGATGAGTAGGAAGCACGTAGATAAAGGAGAGGAGTGGGGAAAGTCATCCAGATGGAGGAAATGCTGAGTGCAAAGGCTCAGGAAGGGCACAGAGAAGGATGCCTTTGATGTACCAAAAGAAAATAAGACCAACTGTAAAGACTGGGCCCAGTCTGGCCAGCGTAGCTCAGTGGTTGAGCATCAACCTATGAACCAGGAGGTCACGGTTCTATTCCCTGTCAATGCCTATGCCCTGGTTGCGGGCTCAATCCTCAGTGTGGGGCGTGCAGGACGAAGCTGATCGATGATTCTCCCTCATCACTGATGTTTCTATCTCTCTCTCCCTCTCCCGCTCTGAAACCAGTTTTTAAAAAAAGACAGAGCCCAAACTCCTAAGTGTTATAAATTAGTCATTTTAGATCTATTGTTTGGATACAGTCTCTGAAAATATGAGCCTATGGCTAAAGGTCGGTTTTTCATAAAGTCTTCATGTTTGTCATTATCATGACTAACAATTTTTGAGCATTTGCTATATAGGCTGTACAATCTAAGTACCATGTATAGTTTATCTCATTTAGCCTTTACAACAATCCATGAGGAAAGGCTATTGTTGTCCTCATTTCCTGGATAAGGTACACTGAACTCAAGTGATTTGCCCACATCCACATAACTACTAAGCAATAGAGCTAAGATTTTAATAGGACTGATCTGATTTTTTAGTCCATGCTTTAATCACTAAGTTAAATTACATAGATAATATTTTTTATGTTATGCCCAGATTTCAAGACCCCCCAAAGATCCACCAGGGAGCACCAAATCCGATGCAAAAGCATAGAGTCTTTTATTCAAGCCCGGGACTTGGTTTTCCCCCCTTGCCTCCATTACTGGATGCAAGAAAGAGCCTGGAGTTCCAAGAGAACAAAGAATTTATAGGGCTTGGGGTCGGAGGAGGGGGGGTGGGGGCACACTCTGACCACTGATTTGGCCGATTCTGGTTGGTTGAGTGAGGGCCGGGGGCTAGTGACGTAAGGGCAGGGTGCAGTCTGGTTACACAAAGACAGGGGGGTGTTCAGCATACTTTTGGCCTTGGGCTAGTTTCCCCCGCTTTCCCATTGGCCGAGATAAGGGCAGGCTGAGTAACTGATACATTCTGCAGCTTTTTCTTGGAAGAGGGGTTAAGGACACAGCTATCAGTCCTGTTCTGTCCTTTCATTTTAAAAGTTTTGGTGTGTGTGTGTGGGGGGGGGGGGGCGGGGAGGAGGGAAGACATAAAAATATGCCTAACAGACTTGCAACACAGGGAGCAGAATCAACCAAGGGCCTCAGCTGCTGCACTCTGAAATCCATCACGGTGTGCAACAGAGTGAATGTTTGTGTGCCCACCAAATTCATATGTTGTAACCTAATCCCCATTACGATGCTATTGGAGGTATGGCCTTTGGGAAGTAATTATGACATGAGGACAAAGAGTCCTCATGAATGGGATTAGTGACCTCATAAAAGAGACCCCAGAGTGCTCCCTTACCCATTGTACCATGTGAGGACACAGCAAGAAGATAGCCATCTGTGGACAGATAGCAGGCTCTCACCAGGCAAGCATGTCAAACTTGTGGCTGGCGGGCCACATACCTGCTGGCCGCAAGTTTGATATGCTTGTTAGAGATTGATCTTGGACTTCTCAGCCTCCTCAACTGTGAGAAATAAATTTCTGTTGTTTATAAACCACCCAGTATATGGTAATTTGCCATAGCATCCAAACAGAATAAGATACAGCTTTCATGGGCTCCTTCCCAGACTAAGAGCAGCAGGTATACTAGGTAAGGCCAATTCCTGGGAGACATGGGACTTCTCTCACACCTGACTTTGAATTGAGGACTCCCTGACAGCCTTTCAAAATCTAGGACACTTCCATCCACTCTTTGCTCCTCTCTCCTTCCCTCAGGGTCAGACTTGCATTGTAGTCTGTTTTCCCAGCCTTTTCTGGGTTTTCTTTTTTTAAATATATTTTTATTTATTTCAGAGAGGAAGAGAGAAAGAGAATCATCAATGACAGGGAATCATTGATGGGTTGCCTCCTGCACGCCCCCTACTGGATCAAGCCCATAATCCTGGCACATGCCCTGACTGTAAATGGAACCTTAACTACTGAGCTACACCGGCTGTGTTTTTTCTGGGTTTTCTTCCCATTTTCTCTCCCGGAGATGTTTTCCTAATAAAATTTTTACACATTTTATCCTGTTTTGCCATCTGTTTCTTGGAGGACTCAGGCTTAGATGGTACCCAATAAAACATTTATATAACCAAAAAAGGCTGATAGAAAAGAAAAAGGTCCCAAGACTCTTTAGCACTCCAGTTGGTCCACATTCTCAGATGGTTAGAGTATAGTATTAAGTTACAGGTTCTAATTCATTTATTTTCAATCTATTGCATACAATCAATCTCAGTCTCTCTGAGATAGTCTTCTTCCTTTCCTGTCCCCTTTTCCCTCTCAAAATTTTATACAATGAAATGATGGGATTCACTTCAACATAATACTGGAGGTGGAAGGAGCTGATGGGATGTGACTGCGGCAGGATTGGCCAAAGCATTGATGGTTAAGCGTGGTAACTGATAGATTCATGGGTTGAGTATACTATTCTGTTTACTTTTATGTAGATTCAAAATTTTCCATAATACAAATGTGAGGGGGAAAATGTATTCTGATTTGAATAATACATGATGTAGTCACCCTACCTCTAACACAGGCCAGCTATTAATTTGTTCCACTGTTCACAATGAAGACTCAGTAGGACACATGCAGGATTCAGTGCACACACATTCCTATTCCTGGAAACTCATGAGTTTAGAAAGTTTTAAAACATTGTAGTGACTTTTTGTGGTTGCTGCAAGTGACAGAAATCAAACTCACAATGGCTTAACAAACAACAACAAAAAAAGAATATTTTGATTGCATAGTGAAAAAACACACCACAATAGTAGGTAACTTAAGCTTTGATTCAGGGACTTAAATTCTGTCGCCAGGAATTGGTCTCATGCCCCTCCCCTCTTTTATTCTATGATGGTAGACTTTTCTTTTATAGTGGCAAGATGCGTGTCCGTTTCCCAAAGTTTATGCCCCATGTTCTCAGTACATATCTCTATTGCTCTAGAACAGCGGTTCTCAACCTGTGGATCGCGACCCCTTTGGGGGTCGAACGACCCTTTCACAGGGGTGTCACCTAAGACCATCAGAAAACACATATATAATTACATATTGTTTTTGTGATTAATCACTATGCTTTAATTATGTTCAATTTGTAACAATGAAAATATATCCTACATATCAGATATTTACATTATGATTCATAACAGTAGCAAAATTATAGTTACGAAGTAGCAACGCAAATAATTTTATGGTTGGGGGTCACTACAACATGAGGAACTGTATTAAAGGGTCGTGGCATTAGGAAGGTTGAGAACCACTGCTCTAGAAAATCCTAGGATGAGCTCTGATTGGACCAACTTATATCACATGCCATCTTTAAGCCAATCACAATTCACAAAGAATGGAGAAAGTCCAGGGTTGACTGTCAAACTCTGATGTTGAGGGTAGTTCCCACATAGACTAAGGAAAATGGTTATTCTCCATCACAGTGCTATTGCCAGGAAAAAGAAATGGATAATGGGCAGGCAGATGAAACAGGTCTCCACTACCTTCTCTTTTGCCTAGGTATCAATTGCTTTATTATCATGTAAACTAGGGGCCCGGTGCACGAAGTTCGTGCACTGGGTGCGTGTGGGGGGGAGTGTCCCTCAGCCCAGCCTGCCCCCTCTCACATACTGGGAGCCCTCAGGCGTTGACCCCCATCACCCTCCAATCGCAGGATTGGCCCCTTGCCCAGGCCTGACGCCTGTGGCCTAGGCGTCCGGCCCGGGCAGCGGGGACCTGAAGCTGCAGCGGCCCCACGATCGGGGGCTTCGCTTTAGGCCCAGGCAAGGGACCCCTAGCTCCTGGGACTGCCAGCTTCGACCGTGCCCAGCTCCCATCGCTGGCTCCACCCCTACTTCCTGCTATCACTGGCCAGGGCGGAAAAGGCACCTGATTCTCCGATCATGGCTGGGGGGCAGGGCAAAGGCGGCCCCAGGGCCGCCTTTGCCCTGCCCCCCAGCTCTTAGCTCCCCCCTGGGTTTCTGATCACTGTCAGTGTCAGGGGGCTTCTTCCTGCTTTCCCTTTTGCCTCCCTGCATTGTGCCTACATATGCAAATTAACCGCCATCTTGTTGGCAGTTAACTGCCAATCTTAGTTGGCAGTTAATTTGCATATAGCCCTGATTAGCCAATGAAAAGGGTAGCTCGTACGCCAATTACCATTTTTCTCTTTTATTAGTGTTGATGAGAAGGTTGTTTTCTTTAGGTGAGGAAATATGACTTTAAGTCCACTCAAAAACTCAGACTAATAAAAAATTCTGCTTAGAGTTATTCTTATCTCTTGAGATTCATTACAACTGATACAATTGCACAAGATTTATATTGCTCCTACTTTCTCCTTCTTTATCAGCAAAGTCTTGCTTTGATTTACTTGCATTTAGAAAAATGAAATGAAATTATATTTTTACCTCACTAATTAGGTATACTATACAGCTAATTTGCAAGGACAGAGTTAAGAGCATAATAAAGGGAAGGTGTCTCAATACATGTATTATTCTTTTTTTTTCTGAGAAGACATGCTTGAAACTGAATTTTAAACACTCTAGCACTAGTGAAACAAATTAATAATGGCTCAGACACAGAGGTGTTGCATATTATTCATGATCTTGAAATTATTAATGTAACACTGCACCATTATTACCACATATTGCCATCAGAGTAATTAACACATCTTATCTAATAGAATAAGGCCTTCAAATCAAACTAAGAAGTAATTAAATTACATAACTATACAGCTGAGGCAGAAAGATGCATTCAAATGAATTTATACAATTGCATGTCACCTAGGTGGTTTTGAATAGCCAAGAAGGGTGATTTGTTATTTACTATCTAGTTTGTCATAGATGTCACTTCACTATATGGAGACTCAGTTTCTATGTACTGTGAGGAGATTAGAATAAAGTGATTACCAAACTTTGGTGTTCCTATGAATCACCTAGGGAGATTCTGAGAAATCTATATTCCCTGGTTTCCCTTGGAGACACTAATTCAGATAGTCTAGAATGGAGGCCAGAGATGTGTGTTCTTTAACATACCCAGGTGATTTTGAAGTTTGTGATCCATGACCCACATTATGAGGAATAAAAGAAGATTTTCAAAGGTCCTTCCAGTTTTAATGATCAATGGTGAGATCACTAGTTTTCCCTATAATGATAGATTTTTGTTAGGAATTGACATTTGTTTCATATATGAAATGCCCATGATGCCATTATCTACTTATGGTCTCACCTTTCTCTTCCATGAAACTAGCGTTGAAAAAGTGAAAAGCAGATGAAAAGAAAAATAACCATTTCCAGCTTTTATGAAATGCTACTCAGCTCTGAAATTATTCCAAACCATAACACTCCTATCCTATCTTATGTAGTAAATGAGTCACACCAAAAAATCATAAATGTGAGGAACAATTTATAATTTTAAGAAAACTCTATGATGTATTCTTCTTCCAAATGCCTTTTCTCTTTTAGCCCTCTGATTTCACAGAGTGGGGACTACTCATAGAAAATGTGCATAGTCTTCAACTTTAAACATTTACAATTGCAGTAAGTTAGAAGCTACTGGTATCCTGAGATTTCCCAAAGATCTGAGAATGGCTTTCAAGAATGAAACCAGGTTGTATTTATGAAGTTGTGAGACTTAATATTTAGCCCATTCCTATTGCCCTAATTGTGCCTGACACAGCACAGACGCATATATATAAAACAAGGTGTTGGGGAAGGAAGGTCTTGGTCGAATGTATAATTCTTTAGCATTAAAGTAGACAAATAGCAACTTACAACATTTAAGTATACAGTACATACAGATGTAACTATTTATGGTGTCAAGTGGGTACTAGACTTATAGGAGGATCGCTTCATAAATTATATGTCTAACCACTGTGCTGTACACCTGAAGCTAATAGAATACTGAATGCCAACTGTATTGAAAAAATAGATAAAATACAAACAAAAGAGAAAAAGTAAATAAATATTCAATCATATGTAAAATCACCAACAGAAAAGAGTGCAGCAATTTTGAAAAAATTATTTCACTCTTAGAGTCTGCACCTGCACTTTGGGCATTCTCTACCTGGTGACCATCAGAGCTACTTTGAGTCAAGCAACACAGTTGTCTAAAGCAGAGTGTATCGCTGCCATGAAACTTGAGATAGTGTTTGGTGAGCATATGATGAAGTCCCTGGGAACCTTTCTTAAGCCATGACATTGGCAGCAAAGCTGGCAGGAGTTACAGAAAATGGGGTAGAAGAGACTAAAAGTCCAGTTTGTTCAGGGACTTATAAGACTTCACAAAATACATGCTGTTCAACTGGCAAGTGCCAACATAATTTATCAAACTCGCAATCTTTGCAGCACACTCATCACAACAGAGCTAAATAAGCTGACCTTCAACATGCTAATATATAATATTATTATTATTATTATTTTTCCCCTTACCCGAGAATATTTTTTCCATTGCTTTTCAGAGAGAGAGTAGAAGGGAGTGATGGAGGGGAGAGGGAGAAAGAGACAAGACAAATTAATTGATTGCCTTCCACATATGCCTGAACAGGGATGAGGAGCGAATCACGACCCAGGTACATGCCCTTGACCAGAAATTGAACCCCGACCCTTTGGTTTGCAGGCCAACATTCTAACCACCAAACAACACTGGCCAGGGCAACATGCTGGAATATTCTTACCACCTTAGGAAACCCGGGTATAACTGAAAATAAAAACTCTAGTTTATCTTTTAGTATCTGTTTTCTAGGAATGTATAGAAGCACACTTGGAGCTTGGAGACAAAGAGTAGACCTCGCACCACTAGCTGAGTGATTTTGTATAAGTTATCTTCTACACACGAGTTCCTTCATCCATAAAATAAAGATTAAATGACTAATTACAAGTCACAATCAAATGGCATATTGTATGAAACACTTCTAGCCCAGTGACTGGCACAAAACAAGCATATAACAAATTTAGCTACTATTTCCAATTTTATTATTCATTCATTCTTTTAAATAAATATCTATTATGCACCTACTATGTATCAGGTACTATACTATATCACAGTATTTCCACACTTTAGTTATTGGAATATCACTAATTATTTTAGCCATTTCCTCAAATAATTTTAGTACTATTTCTTAGTTTTTTCACTTTTTTATTGAGGTATAATTGAGATAACATTGTAGTAGTTTCAGGGATACAATTTAATGGTTCAATATTTATATATATTGCAAAATGATCACCACAATATATCCAGGTTAATATCCATCACCACACATACAGTGGTCCCCCTTACCTGTGGACAATACATTCTAAGACCCTCTGTGGATGCCCAAAACCAAGGATAGTACAGAATCCTATATATATTATTTTTCTTATACATACATAACTATGATAAAGTTTAATCTATAAACAGGCATGGAAAGAGATCAATAATAACTAATAATAAAATAATTATAACAACATAGTATAATAAAAATTATGAGAATATACTCTCTAAATGTCTGATTATACTGTAGTCACCCTTCCTTTTGTGATGACATGCGATGACACAATGCCTATGTGATGAGATAAAGGGAATGAAGTTGGCACTGTGATGTAGGCTACTACTGACCTGAAAAAATCAAGAGGAGGATAATCTAGCCATAATAATGGCATGTCTTCAACCCAAAAATTTAATGTTTTATCTATCTTAACTAAGAACTTATCACACTTGTGGCCATAAATTTGAAGTTTGAGGTATAACAGCAAAACTAGCACAAATTTCTTTTTCTTTTTCACGATCTCATAGAAAAAAGATTCATTCTTACTATAGATCTTAGTAACCTCAGAAACAATACTTTTCTTTTTTATTAAGAAAACTTTCATCTTTTAAGAAAAATATTGATTGATTTTAGAGAGAGAGGAAGGGAGAGAGAGAAGTCAATTTGTTGTTCCACTTATTTACCCTTTTCACTTAAAAGAAGCACTTTACGGCTTCTCTTTGGCATATGTGAATTGCCAGCATCATTACTCTTGCATTTTGGGGCCATTATTAAGTAAAATTAGGGTGAATTGAACGCAGACACTATGCTACCATGACAGTCGATCTGATAACCGAGACAGATACTGGGAGACTAAAGGTGGGAAGCATCTACCGTATGGAGACACTGGACAAAGGGGTGATTCATGTCCTGGCAGGATGGAGCAGACAGCATGAGGTTTCATCATGCTACTAGAATGGTGTGTAATTTAAAATTGTTTATTTCTGGGATCTTTATATGTAAATTTTTGGACCATGAAACTGCAGAAAACAAATAGCAGATAAGGGGGGGACTACTTTAGGTACACATTTTTTTCATGTGATGAAAACTTTCAAGATTCACTCTCTTAGCAACCACACAGGGCAAGCCTAGGCCCTTGTTCAGAAGCATTTAGGGTCCAGCTGTCAGGCAGGGCCAATGAGATGCCTGGCCTGATGGAGAGGTGACCACAGGGAAATAGTGCTGAATGTGAGCAGGGTTCACACAGCGGATGGGAGATCAGGCATTCCCTTAATGAATCTGAAAGTGGCCAGGTAAAGCAATTACCTTACTCTAACAGAGAGTGTTTGCTGTGGCACCACAAGAACCACATTATGCATGCAGACCAATATCTGCTGAGAATACACTACTCCTAATGAAATAAACCCATACATTTCAGCGTCACTTGCTGTCACACAGACAGTCCCCTTATTGCATTATATCATAATCTCACTGGCAACACACTGTAAACAAGGAACCAGCCACATCAACCAAGTTAGATCAATGTCTGTGGTCATGTATACAGAAAATCCTCCTCTTAGTCCCGAGCTACAATGGGGAAGTACTAACAAAGGTTTGAGCAGGCAACTCAGGACTGTGCCTTTGATCCCTCTTCCAAAGCTAGAAGGAGGTTCTGAAGAGGATGGCCGCCGCAAGAAGCCTCCTTCTTGAATCTCCCCTGCTCAGGGTTGAAAACAAGCCTTTACAGTAAGGGGAATGCGCTGCAGCCAGAGAACATCTATGCCTGCAGTCTGTGTGGTGGAAGACCAAGCACACTTCCCCAGATTATTTGTTCACTCATTCATCAAGCATTTGTTGAGCATTTGCCAAGCATGGGGCTAGCCTCTGGGGAAAAACAAATGAATGAAACCCCATCTCTGTCCTCCTGGACTTCACACTGTGGTAGGAGTGACATACAAGCAAATTGGGTGATGAGTGCTAAATAGAAATACAAGGCACAGTGGGGGCAGGCTGATGAAGTGGGAGTGAAGGAACCCCTCTCTTTTAGGAGGAAGTGATCCAAAAGAAAAGAGCACAGGCAGGAGGGGTTGCAGGGATTTCCATAGTGGGGTAGTGAAGGAAAAGGTGAGGGTTCACTTTCCAAGAAGGAACCAGGGCAGAGAAACACATCAGAAATAGCATAGCAGGATCAAGGCTGTTTGGCTGAATGGTGAGGCAGGGCCAGATCATACGGGGCGCTATAGGCCCTACTAATAAGTTTGGGTTTTCTCCGGGAGGAGAGAAGGCAGTTCTTAATGCTGGATTTATGCTATTAATTTCTTCATCAGTTCTGTTTCATTTTTCTAGTGTCAGCCCAGTCTCAAGGGAGCGTCTTTAGAAATTCTTGGGGAATTCACTGTACTCTTCAATGTTCATGTTTTAAGACTTGTTTTCCAAGACTAATTGAAATTAGAGAGGTATATGAATTTACATATAATAAATCCAAAAATAATGAAAGCAATAGCTATAACTATGTATGGTGCCTCGGTAAACAGGCTTTGATAAGCACACACCCTTAGATGTATGGGGCATGGAAAAAAGAAACAGATTTTTCCCAGTGAGTAACTGTGCCTCTCAGCATTCTTTGTAATTCCATTGTAAAGAAGTTCTCTTAATTGAACTTAACATTCCCAATGTACAGGCTCTATTTTAAAATTCAGGCTGATGTCCAGGGCAGGCACATTTGGCCTCACCTATTATGTTGTTTATGTTGTCAGAGGGGCAGGGATTGGGAGGGTAGAGGGTTGGGGGCTAAGTGTAAAAGGTGAAAGGATTAAGCAGTACAAACTGTAGTTCATAGTAGTCACAGAGATGTAGGCTACAGCATAGGGAATATAGTCAATAATATTGTGATAAATATGTATGGGGCCAGGTGGGTACCTGAAGCAGCAGGGTAGACCACTCCATAAAGAACATGATTTTATAAGCACTTTGCTATATATCTGAAACTAATACAGAATAATATGGAATGTAAACTGTAATTGAAAAATGAAATTAAAAGAAAAAAAAGACAGTGGTTTTTGTCCCCAAACTTGTTAAGGCCAATTTTATATATCTTGTTGCAATGACCCAGTTTGTTTCAAAATTACACAAACTAGTAATATACAAGAACAAAAAGAAAAATAGTTGCTCCTTCTATGACATCTAAATGAATTACTTTGGGAAACCTCCATAAAAAATAAAAAATAAGAAGACACTCTGAAAAACACTCTGACCACCCACTATAAAGGTGCAATAGTTGAATTTTTATAATGGGTGTGATTTATTTAAGGAAGGCAAAAGCCATTTGGTGTAGCCATACATAGAAATGGCCTTGGTGTCACATCAATGTCTAAATAATATACATTTAAGTTAAAATAAAGTATTAAATTGTGCATAGTTTATTTTTTATGATTCCTTTCTTTAATGATCTGGCTTAATGTAGTCATTAGGGCCCAGATTTTGATAATTTAGTGCATATAGTATTTAGGGTCCAGCTTCCTTGCTGACTACCTGATGGGATGGGTTACTTTAACCTTTTATCCTTCAGTTCCCTCATGTACTAAACTGGAGGATAATGGTAACTACCTCACAGAACTATTGTGAGGGATATATCTGCTAAAGCTACAGAGTCTAAAATCATAACTGAGCCATAGCACTTCATAATGTGTTATTCTGATTTTTATTATAATCATGATTATATTGGGGAGGAGGTGGCAAGGAACTTCCATTTCTACTTTATATATGTGGGGAGCCGATATAGGGTTAAGCCTCAGACTGACAAACAAGTCCCAGCTTAGAGGGCTCAGTCCTCTTAGCATAATTAGGCTTGACCTTATAATACTCCCTAGATCTTATCTGGAAGCTAATGGCCTGAGGGAAGTGCAAGAAGTGTAACTATGCTCAAAACAAGTGAAACTCACAAGAACAGTGTAACTATGGTAACCACTACCTTGTTTACCTCTGACTATAAAATGGTTGGTGCGGCCTGAGCACTGGTGGAAGTCCTTCCTCTTGAGTTGGACTTACCGCCTGGCTCCCCAATGTTCCCAAATTATCTCTTGTCTTTTCTCTTTCATTTGTGTGTGGCTCCTCTTCCAGATCCTGAACCCTGAACTATGCGGGACGTGGAAGGAAACATTTACAACATCTGGTGCCCAATGGGAAATCTGGAAGTGAAGGCTTCGCCTAGAGCAAAAAAACAAAGTTTCACCAGCAAGGTGGAGAAGAAAGAATTCGCCATAAAGGTGGGGAAAAATTAATACACCGTAAAGGTGGGGAGATATTTCACCACACACAATGCCCAGGATTAACTGCAGATGTCGCAATCTGTAAGTAGGGTGGGAATGTTTTCTTTAGCCAGGCTAATGGGGCAGGATTTGGCTTTAAAAAAAGTAAGAAACTTTATTATAGACTTTTGATTTGCATGCTTAAGGAGTTAAAGTTTCAGAAGGAAATCTCGTATAATTTTTGCTTGATGTTATAGAACATAACCCTCGGTTTCTTGAAAAAGGTACATTAGATCTTGAATGCTTGCCAAAAAGTTAGTCAGAACTTGAAAAAAGGTCAGCAGCAGGAAAAAAAACACACAAAAAACTTGTCTCCAAAAATTGTTTCTCCTTGTGAAACACGGTATTTCATTTGCTAGAGCCTTTAAGAGAGGCCAAGAAGGATAGATCTCCTCCCCTTGCACCCTCCGCTCTTAAGAGGAGCAGAAAGAAAAGAAAAAATGGGAGGAATGGCCTTCATGGCTCCCTCCACCTCCATGTCCTAATCCTGAAGTGTTTAATTCTCTGTTAATAGAATCACCTGTGCAAAAAGGCCAAATTATAAAGAAATTGAAATATTAAAAGGTACTCTTTTTAATCAGGCTGAAAAAAGAGTGCCATGGTCATCTTAATGTGGTTTCTTGTCCAAATTAAAATCTTAATTTGTATTTGGAATCTAAAATCTGTAATAAGAAATGAAACTCTGCTGCCGAATCCACCTCTGGTTCGGAGAGATTCAAAGGTGGCAGGAGAGGGCAGAGCTGTAAACTCTCCACAATGAGATTACTTAATGTTTTATTTAAAAATTACCGGAGAACATCTTATGATAACCAAATTTTGGCTAAGATAACCTTGGGTGCTAGCTATTACTTTGGAAAGCAAAAAAGGAAAAAATTTAAAATCTGTTTTTCTATTAAGCATGACTTTGGGAAAAAATATGCCATCTGAGTCATTTGCTGAAACTTCCCCCAAAGCAGGATGTGGGGGAAGGGAAGAAGGGAGCACATGGCAATCCAATATGGACGCCTCCTCCCCAAGTATTCTAAATTAAAGTCTCCTTCTCATAATTGAAAAGTTTTACAAAATTCAAAAATACGTCTGGGATTTCTGTGCACATGTAAAGGGAAAAGCTGGCTTAAAACTAATGCGCACAACTGTCCTGTTTTTGGACATTTAGATAGAGTTTTGAGCTGGAATCTCTTTGCAAATGTACAAAATAAAACCCAAGACTGGTTATTTCCTAAGAAAAATGACGAATTTGACCCAGGGAAGAAATGCAGGCTGGTTCTAGCAACAAGATTGGTATTTGTCCATAATAAAGTGATTTTTGAAATGTTAATGAAGCCTGTTCCAAAGTTAACTTTAAGACTCCCAAAAGAAAATTCAGTAAAATTGTCCCTGTTACAAAATTTTGCCAAAGTAAATGCCTTAAAATAATAATTGGATTTGAATCTCAAGAATTATTGAAATATATTAATTATAAAAATCTAAGTAGCCCGGTAAAAAACTGGCCCTTTGTTAATTAAAAAACTAGCTATGCCTTTCTAATGGAGGAAGGGGCTAGTTGCTTCCTGCCTCTAGCAAATTCTTAAAGATTAAGAATGTGGTCAATTTACGTCTGAAGGGACCAGTTAGACCAAACTTGTTTTGCCAGCAGAAAACAGTTTTCCCTCGGCTGCGATCTCGTGGCCAATTTTGAAATTTCCCACCAGCAAGCAACCAGCAGGAAACAATGTAGCTACAAGTTTGCTTCTTGACTTTCCCCAGAAAAAATTATGGTCATTTTAAAGTCAAGGGCTGGGCCAGGCCTATTTTGCCAGCCTTAAACGTGGTTTTCCAGAGTCGCTGGGAACTTGGGACCTTGGAGTTTACTGAATCAAATGATAAAAACTTATACCTAGGTATTTTGAAGTGAAATAATGCTGAAATACTGATCTGAGTATGCCTTGTACGAAATCTAGAGGATAGAATTGAATCTGTTGGCTGATTATGTCTTGTATTTTTGAAGTTTATTCTTAAAAATGTTACTGATTGAGAAATGCTAAATATTTGACTTGCTAGCTAAAAGTTTAAGGTTTGGATTGAATTGGGAGAAATTGTGAAGTTGTTGTAGCTAGATGTCTAAAGTGTAGAAATTTATTTTTGAGAAAATAATTTTTGTTTTCTTTGAAATAATTAGGAATTCAAAATATGTTGCTTATTGGTCTAATTGAAAAAGAGGATAAATTCTGTGATCCCAACCAAAATTTTTAAATACAAAGATCAGTTTACATTTAATTGATATCTCTTAATAATTATAAAAAGTATATAATCTTTAAATCATATATACACATATATATCTGATGGTCTTTCAAGTTGGATTTCAAAACTATAACCAAGGAATGACTTTGGGACATTTCACGGGCCCTGAAATGTTTTCAAAAGTTTACTCTCTCTTTTTAATGGATTTTTTAATTCAACCAAATTTAATGACTTTGACTTGAAATACATGACCTTGAGGCACTATCAGTCAACATCCAAGAAGTAACCCTGTAGGTTACTTGGTGTAAAAGAAAAAGATTTTTCTTTTTTAAATTGAAATTCTCCAAGTGTAACCCAGCTGTGAGAGGACGAGGATACTGATTGGAAATTACTCTGCAAGAAAATAATAGAAAGAGGTTTTTCCTTCAAACATCTGGAGGACTGCAATTAAATGTACTAGGTTTAATATAGAAAGGTAAATAATTTGGATTTTTGCCTTCCTGAATATAGCTAGTGTAAAGTTACTGAAAGACGAATTGAAGAAATTTAATTAATATTATTTCCAGTTTAAAACTGAATTGCCATGGCCTAGAGCAAAGAATATCCTTACATGATATTATTCTACAATGTCAATAATAATTTTTGATATTTTACAACAGCATATTGTACATTTATCCCAAACAAACTTACAAACTGATTCTTTGACTGTTTGGCAGCAATTTAATAAGGACATGAAAGGATTTAATCCCTTCCACTGTGTGGAAGGCCCCTTGGGAAGGCACTTGAGCATTCTATATTGACCTCTCTTGCCCTTTTTACAAGGGGGTCCCTCTTCCAATTGCCCACAGCTGTTGCCTGAGCTCTCTGTTCATGCTGAGGTTGAAGCCTCATGGTGGCTGGCACCATGGATCTATCTCTCGCCCAATGGCATGAGCTGGGCCCTCCCTGAAGAAACCTGGGTTCCCCAAAATATGTGATCAATGCCGGGGCCCCACCAGCAGGCGAGGAGATCCCAAGGCAGTTGCTGGGCATGGAGGCAACAGGGGCATAGGCTACCAAGGAGACAGAACTGAACTTCACATCACTCTGTTTGGCCCCGGAGGATGGCTGGTTAGCCAGAGACGGGTAAGATTCCTCAGGGAAGGAACAACCTAAGACAGGCACAGTCGCAGAGGGGCCATCAGGAGAGAACTTGGGGGTCAACAGAGGTGGGGCACAGATCCTCACCGCCCCCCCAACTATGCAGGGGCTTGAACATTCGCCCCTTCTGAGGGAGGTCTCCTGCCACCATGGCCGCTTCCCGTTTCCCATGCCCAGCTCAGATCGGGACCCAGACAACAGAGACTTGGCTGACAGCAGCTACCCTATATCTAAATCCAGCCTAACACCAGGAGTGCTCGGGGCCTTCTCAAGGATGCAAAACAATCCTTTCCATTAATATTTACAGTGTAAACTAAGATTGTTGTTAGAGTATTAAATTTTACAGTAACGAGTTTAACTGAAATAAATAGTATTAACAAAAATTTTCATTTCATGGTAAAATTGCTTAACATGCAATGAACCTAAAGCAGTCATATTTTTTGTGCAAAAAAGTTATAAATTTAAATTTATCTAGACTACATTATAAGAATTTTCCAAAAGCCTCCAAATAATTAAATTAAAAAAGGGGGGATAGTGGAGGAATACCATGTAAGGAAAAATATCCTGTAACTAATTTACATCTAGAAAAAAAATTTTTTTCATTTGTAATGCTAACAGCAAGACACCCATGAAAAACATACATGGTGTCAAAATAAGCCAAAGGAAAATCATTTGGGCAAATATAAAAAGGATCCCAAGTAAAATTTCCTATATTAAATTTCGGTCGAGAATATGTTTATATATTTTCAGAAAAAAACTCCAAGACCATGTGGATTCCTGCAACAGAGAGGAATTATCAGGAATGCTCTAACCATGAAGACAAGGGGAAAAACAATCCAGAGATGGAAGACACTGATGATGCTTTGCCATGCTAGCAGTCAGCAGCTGTGCATCGCTGCAGGTTGCCCAGAATCAAACCAGAGAGGGTCAGACCTGCATTGCCACCATTTGTCCACCATCCAGAACTGAAATATCATTGCTGACATGTACACATAAGGAACTGTCGGACATTGAATCTTGGACTCAGAACTGTTGGACATTGAAATTGGGACTTAACATTTTTTGTTCTTGATGCTTAAGTTTTACTTTCATGGTAGCTTAAAAACTCTCATTATAGTAGCATAAAAACAAAAGAAGGGTGAGATGTGGGGAGCCGATATAGGGTTAAGCCTCGGATTGACCTTATAACACTCCCTAGATCTTATCTGGGAAGCTAATGGCCTGAGGGAAGTACAGGAAGTGTAACTATGCTCAAAACAAGTGAAACTCACAAGAACAGTGTAACTATGGTAACCACTACCTTGTTTACCTCTGACTATAAAATGGTTGGTGCGGGAAACTAAGATGGTGGCATAGATAAACACCGGGAAATTGTCGCCTCACACAACAATTGAAGAATGCCGCAAGGGTCAGAGCAAACATCGTCCAGAACAACAGGAAGGCTGGCTGAGTGTAATTGCTACAACTAGAAGAAAAGAGGGGCACACTGAGAGCCAGTGGAGCTGCGTAGGTGAAGTGCAGAGGTACGGCGGCGGCTCGCACGCGCGCGGAAAGGGGGTGGCGCCTGAGGACGTGGCTGTCTTTTTGAATCACAAGCTCCCGACTGCTCTGAACTCCGGTTCCAGCGGGTCTCTGGGGACCCAGGGCTCATACGGGGAGAGGCTGGTCTGTCAGGCGGCAGCGGGCGAACTTGAGGGCGGCTTTCCCTCAGAGGTGCTTGCAGCCGTTACCGGGACACTGAGATGCGCGGCTACAGGCGCAGAGAATCACCATAGCTGCTTTCACTGCCCTTTGACTCCCTGAGACCCCGCCCCACCCAGGCTGCGGCAGAGGCTTTTGCATGTGAATGTACCTAACTACAGCCCAGCCAGGCAGACCTGGAACTTCCAAGAGAAGGCCCAAGGCCCCGCAGCGGCTTGCATTGCTTCACAGCTGAGCCTCTTCGTGGCTCCTGCTGTGTGGCCTCAGGCAGGGGCTGAATTAGCACCTCCTTAGATCCAGGAGCCACTGTACCCAGTGGTCAGAGGGGGACCATTCTCCCACTTCAGACACAGCTGATTCCCACAGCCAATTGGCCTGGAGGTCAATTCCTCCCAGTGATCCTACAACAACCAAGGCACCAAGAGTGCACCAAGAGTGTCCACCTCAGGTAACTGGGGAGGCTGAGCCACTGGGCCCTACAGGACACCTGGCACGCAGGGCCACTCTATCAACACAGGGAAGCAGCCAAAATGCGGAGACAAAGAAAAAGGTCACAAATGGCAGAAACGGAGGAAAGCAAACGACTGGATATAGAGTTCAAGGCCACGTTTATAAGGTTTTTCAAGAATTTTATGGAAACCGCCGATAAATTTAATGAATCCCTCAAGGAGTATAGTGAGACCATGGAGGACATGAAAAAGGACCAACTAGAAATTAAGCATACACTGACTGAAATAAAGAATAATTTACAGAGATCCAACAGCAGACAAGAGGATCCCAAGAATCAAGTCAAAGATTTGAAATACAAAGAAACAAAAAATACCCAACCGAAAAAGAAAAAAGAAAAGAGATTCAAAAAATATGAAGATAGTGTAAGGAACCTCTGGGACAACTTCAAGCGTACCAACATCAGAATTATAGGGGTACCAGAAGGAGAAAGAGGGCAAGATATTGAAAACCTTTTTGAAGAAATAATGACAGAAAACTTCCCCTACCTGGTGAAAGAAATGGACTTACAAGTCCAGGAAGCGCAGAGAACCCCAAACAAAAGGAATCCAAAGAGGACCACACCAAGATACATCATAATTAAAATGCCAAGAGCAAAAGATAAAGAGAGAATCTTAAAAGCAGCAAGAGAAAGACAGTCAGTTACCTACAAGGGAGTACCCATTCGACTGTCAGCTGATTTCTCAACAGAAACCATGCAGGCCAGAAGAGAGTGGCAAGAAATATTCAAAGAGATGAATAGCAAGAACCTGCAACCAAGATTACTTTATCCAGCAAAGCTATCATTCAGAATGGAAGGTCAGATAAAGAGCTTCACGGATAAGAAAAAGCTAAAGGAGTTCATCACCACCAAACCAGCATTATATGAAATGCTGAAAGGTATTCTTTAAGAAGAGGAAGAAGAAAAGGGAACTCTTACCATTTGCCACAGCATGGATGGAGCTGGAGAGCGGATAAATACCACAGGATCTCACTCATTTGTGGAATATAATCAACAACATAAACTGATGAACAAGGACTGATCCAGAGACGGAGAGGCATTGATTGGACTGTCGGGCCTTGGAGGGAAGGTAGGGGAGGGTGGGGGCAAGGGGGAAAGATCAACCAAAGGACTTATATGCAAGCATATAGGCCTAACCAATGGACACGGACAACGGGGGGGTGAGGGGATGAGCGGGGGGGGGGGGGGGTAGAGGGTACACATATGTAATATCTTAATCAATAAAAAATATTAAAAAAAAATGGTTGGTGCGGCCTGAGCACTGGTGGAAGTCCTTCCTCTTGAGTTGGACTTACCCGCCTGGCCCCTCAATATTCCCAAATTATCTCTTGTCTTTTCTCTTTCATTTGTGTGTGGCTCCTCTTCCAGATACTGAACCCTGAACCACGCCGGACGTGGAGGGAAACATTTACAACATATATACTTCTCCATTGTTCACCACAGATCTCTACTGAAGCTCTAGTAAAAATGAAGTCTGGTTTGATCTTTTTCATTAGCCCATCAGGTTTTCAGCATGAATTTTTCAAGGTTTAAATGTTCTGTTTTTCAGTGTGTGTGTGTGTGTGTGTGTGTGTGTGTGTGTGTGTGTGTGCGGGCGCACGCGCGCCCACATGCACATGTGTTAAGGACAGTCAGCAAATAAATATAACAAAAAGCTTTGTGTGTTCAAATAAAACAATGCCTTCTCTATTTTTAAAAGAAGTGCAACTAAGCAAAGAGCATAACAAGATTTTTTTTATACATAACCCTGATATCCTTCCCACCTCTGCTCCCCTCGCCCCCATTATGCCTAACATGATACTAGCAGATGATAAACCAAGACCTGGGCACAGGGCGCTCTCTGAGTCTGTGGTCCAGTCTTTAGGAAGTTTTGCTTTTGGGCTTCCTGACCAACCTCTCCTAAGCCAGAATAGAGTGCACACTTTTGTGGTTCTTCACCAAGAACAGCAGATGACACAGCCTAACAACTTGTGTGAGAAATTTCCTCAGCCCAAGTTTTCATTACTCCCAAGACAGTGATCTCTTATCTCAATTTGCTGGGGTTGAGCATTCCCCAGTGTTCCAAAGAATTAATATCTCCCACTCAAAAACAAAAACAGAACAAAATACTTCCATTACCACCCAAATACTTTGGGATTTGAAAATAATATTTATATTTTATACATCATCGTTGGTTATTAAGCCTGCTAATTGCCAAATCTCTTTTGTTCCCAGTGAAATGAAAGAGAAAAATTATTCAGACAGTTCCAGTGTCTTGCGATCCCTATAAATGTATGTTTACATAGTGCCTCATATTAGACTTCCTCAGTCAAATCCCCTTTCTAACTCTGTATGGTCTTAAACAAATTAACTGATCTCTTTAAACTTCAGTGTCTATAAAATGCAGAAATAATAAAAGCACAGACCTGAAGGCATTACTATGAGGACAAAATAAGAAAACACATACCAAACACTACATCCAGAGGCCTTTCAACATAAAAATAATTGACAGTGCCAACAGAAAATAGTTGACATATGATTGGGCTCCATAAATGTTTATTATTTCTACTAGTACTGAGTGATAAAAATACTTCTGGAGGCTATGAATATTCCAGATAAGTTTTCAGCTCACCACTCTGAGGATGTCATGACAGTAAAGGAGGTAGCCGTCACTCCCTGTTTTCCAGGGGAGGGTAATACTGTTTGTAAACTTTAGCTACATCTTGAGTGCCATAAAATTAAAGTAAAAACATTCATAAATCTGAAGCAGTTGCTTCTGTTATCATAATCTTAAAAAGAAACTATAGCTATAACTATGTATGGTGCCAGGTGAGGGCTAGACTTACAGGGGGATCGCTTCTTACATTATATAAATGTTTAACCACTATGCTGTACACCTGAAACTAATATACTATCAAATGTTACCTGTAATTGAAAAATCAAAGAATAAAAGAAACTATAGCTTCACTTTCTAAATTCTGATCTACTATCCGGTAACAAAACCTGATGCCGAGTTTAGGATTTTCATGTCCCATCATAGGTGACAATCTAAGGCTTATTCATGCAACAGGGGCCCCAAGACCACTGCAATGACACCTCACACCTATAACTTATGATGCTGTCAACAGGCTGAGTTTGGCAGAAATTTTCTGTCAGCAAAAGTTGAGAATTTATGAATGGTTATGTCTAGCAGCAGTTGGATGTATATGAATCTGACCTATTAATGCTAATGTGCTTTTTCATTTTAGTATATTTGACATTTTTGCTTTTAGTCGTCTACTCATCCCTCATCTCATCACAGACATATAAAATGAAATCCCAAAGACCCGCACTCACTTTCACCACCAATTCAAAATCATGTCCCATCAGCGATTCTCAGTAACCTAGAAATGCCCTGAAGATAGGCTGGAGCTCTACTCTATGCTTTTCATACCTTTTCCCTTCATGCCTCTTTCATGTGTCCAACTGACTCTCATTACTGCCCTTACCTCTCCTACCTACACTTTTCAACGTAAGGCAATTGGTGGAGGAGAGTTATTAAAAATTTCCTTTAAAGACCACTTAGGAGAGATAAAGGTGACAGGTTTTCTTAAGAATCAAATCAAGCTTCCTTTGCCCTGTCACTTCCGGTCAAACAGTGTTGCCATTGTGTTTTCACAGTGAGTTCCCACACCACCCCTTCCCAGTGCAGGTTCCTCTAGCTGGCACTTGACCACAGCACATTATCTAAGAACAAAATCAAGACAAAGAATTTTTCTTCTCCTCTTCTGTGTGCTCATGCTGAAAATTGAGACTGCGAGAGGACAATTTAGTTGCTACCTAAATCTTTCTCTCCTAGGTTAGTTCCTTTTGCTCAAATAAATGCTTTCTAAAATGAAAAAAAAAAATAAATAAAAATTGAGACTGCAAATGGTATTCCATTCTGAGGACATATCGATGCAGTGAACAAACTGAACAAGCTTGGTCCTGGCTTCCTCCCACAGGTAGAGGCAGCTCCTGAATTTCCTAATGGGAGGGGCTTAGGATCACCAATCTGATGGAGACTTACCTGGAAGCTGTATTGGAAGTCACTTTTGTTCTTACTTCAATTGTGTATGTTTAATCAGGGCGACCAGTGCAAACAAATAAGGCTGATGGACACTACTGATGAGGCTAAGCATTGGTCCAGCAGCCTTTGGCTCAGCCACTGGGCACAGGGCAGGGTCAAATGTGGGAGACAAAGTTCCCAACCCTGTTAACACAAACAACCAAGTCCAATGTACTTCCCTTTTTCTTGCTTCGGGTTGATTTGATAGTCTAACCTCTAAGAAAGCAGACTACATATGTTTTTGTGAACCACCTAGCCAAGTGCTTGGCTTCTAGCAAGCTTTTTATAAATATTTGCCAAATGAAACTGCATCAGCATCTTAGCAGAAATCTGCAGCAAATGATTTAATAATATACGTTTGGTAGCTTTAAAGGTTATATAAGCTATGTGTGTTCATAGCAGAAAGATTTGAAAATGCTATTAATAAAAAAGAGAAATCATTTTTTAAGATTTAGAAGTTATTCTTCCCAGATTTTTGTTACTACTTTGTAAAATTAGAAGTGATTTTATTTTTCTGTCTAGTCTCTGTATTTTTTTGTCTTTAAATATAGCTAAATATGTATAACTTGCATAGTTTTTAAAACCTATAATTTTTAAAAACAATGTTCTGCCACTTTGGGTGGCTATCCTGCCTGTCTCCATATGCCTATATTTATTTAGAATGTCCCAAAAAAATGTAGAGACACTTTAGTAGCTGATAGCTCAATTGATGTTTCTTTCTTTTCAGACAGACTAAGCTTTGAACAAAGGAAATTCATCCTAAAATGCTATTGGAAGTTTGAAAACACAGTTGAAATACAAACACTGCCTGTATAATTATTCAAAGTGTGCATAGTTTTTGAAACCTATAATTTAAAAGATATGTATCTTTCTGCCACTTTAGATGGCTCTCCTGACTGTATCCATATATCTGTATTTATACAGGTTGTCCGCCCAAAAATGTATACACACTTTAATAGCTGATAAATCACTTAATTTTC
Organism: Myotis daubentonii; assembly: GCF_963259705.1. Lineage (NCBI taxonomy): Eukaryota > Metazoa > Chordata > Mammalia > Chiroptera > Vespertilionidae > Myotis > Myotis daubentonii. Next base: position 85,981,912 of record NC_081844.1, on the reverse strand, counting down.
ACTCCTTTACAGGTTTAACTGATTTGAAATAATGGGTGACGGCAGACTAAGTTTTGAACAAATAAAATTTATCCACTAGACTTTGTCATTGGGATACATAAAATATAAAGTATATGGTACAAAACCTGCAACAACAGACAAATTGAGGGCACACAAATACTGAAGGAAATGATTCTTTTTTAAAAAAATAATATATATATATATATATATATTAAAAAATATATATAAAATTGATTTTTTACAGAGCGGAAGGGAGAGGGATAGAGAGTTAGAAACATCGATGAGAGAAACATCGATCAACTGTCTCCTGCACACACCCCACTGTGGATGTGCCCGCAACCAAGGTAAATGCCCTTGACTGGAGTCGAGCCTGGGACCCTTCAGTCCTCAGGCCAACACTCTATCCACTGAGCCAAACCGGTCAGGGCAAGGAAATGATTCTTGATGTTTGCAATTCTATTGCTTCACTATATTAGCAGTGTTTGGACCAGAACAGTCATCAGTTTGAAAGCAGGCATTAACAAAAAAAAAATATTGAGTTCTATAGATTTAAATTTTGAAAATGAACTATATATTATTAAACACTGACTTTATAATCATTCAAAGTGTGTATACATTTGGGGGGAGATACCCTATATATGTATTTGTGGTTATTTCTATATTTTTGAAAAACAACCTGCTTTATATAAGTAATATAAACTGCTTTTCATTTCACTAAATAAAATTCTAGTACACAAGTTTTAATAGTTTCAAAGTATTTCTTGAAGTGGAGATTTTATTATTAATTATTTTTGGACAATTCTTGGATAACTATAAATAATACCGTGGTAAATATCTTATCTATATCACTTTATTTTCCTATGCATCTTTAAATATATTTTCAACAATAGTTCCTAGAAGTAGAATGTCTAGATGTCTGGATCAAAAGATAGGAAAATTTTAAAGGACAATAATAACCCTTTTACTGAGTGCTTACTATGTGCCGGGTATTTACTAAGTAATAACTCGGCCTTTACAACAACCAATGTGTTATATATTACTACTCTCTCCACTTTACAGATGGGAAGACTAAGTCTCAGGGAGACTGGGGTCTCAAGAGCCCCAGGCAAATCTCAGATGACCAAATTGCCCTGGCCTGTCTTAAACCAATCAGTTCTTGTGAGAATGAGTGGGCCTTGCACTTCGGGGATGCACTTTCCCGCTCCCTAGAGCTGCCCAACAGGAATGAGCATTATATGGAGACAGGGGCAAGGGAGGGGGGAAGAAACCCTTTCCGTGCATTTAAATTTTGGTAATTTTCAATTTTTACCAACCAATTCAGCATTAACCCCTCACAGCCACATAAAATGGGAAACAGAAAAAGGGGAAAGAAAAAAAAAACCAAACCAATGAGCTTGACTCTTAGATTATAGAACTCCTCTGTATGTTGGAGAGGTAAGTCATGTGACTCAGACTCTAATATGCACTTTTAATCATAAGATGGCAAGTATTGTTTAAAAACAAAACTTGTGTTTCTGCTGACTTAAGAGAAAGAACATTTGGGAAGGAAGAAAAAATTCATAAAAGACCAGAAAAGATTTCACAAATTATTTCTTACATATACACAATGATAACATGCAGAACTAAAAATAAATTAAGCTGCAATGTGTACAAATTTTCCTGTCCTCCTCTCTCCTCCCACCCTTCTTCTGCTTCCATGTCCCTGGTAAGTTCCCAAGGAGATAAACTCTCCCAAATAACTGTGTCTTTGCATCTTCCACCAACCACACCCCAAAATGGTTCATTGCTTTAAGGGTTTCCTTGGAGGCTCTTGAACTTAGGGCCAGCATGTGAGCTATTGAAAAAGCCACAGCTCACCCTAACCAGTTTGGTTCAGTGGATAGAGCGTTGGCCTGTGGACTGAAGGGTCCCAGGTTCAATTCCAGTCAAAGGCATGTACCTTGGTTGTGGGCACATCCCCAGTAGAGGGTGTGTAAGAGGCAGCTGATCGATGTTTCTCTCTCATCGATGTTTATAACTCTCTATCCCTTTCCCGTCCTCTCTGTAAAAAATCAATAAAATATATATTTTTTTAAAAAGCCACAGCTCTGGGATTGGCTAAACAGATTGTAGCCTCCAGGATATGCCTCGGGAGTCTGTTCTGCCATCTGCATCCAGACCTCTAGAGGATTAAGTACTAATATTTTAGCCCAAAGACAGTAACAGAAGTTTGTCTGGTCTGAAGATTCTGTCATCAGGATTACAAACTGACCTGGCCCATTTCCCAATCTAACAATGGTTGGAAGACTCAAATATTAACAACCATTCAAAATGTTAATTCAAAATGAATTAACAATTTCATTCAATATATGCCAAGAATGTGTCAACTCACATTGAACCTCCTGGGTTTTATAAGCAATTGGCTTGGCTTTTAACCACTATTATCCTTCCTGTATGAAAAAACTCAGAGAAGATATAAATGCCCTAGGTGCCCAATCAAAAGGATGTTACTACCAATGAGTACCTTCCCTCCTGGAGTTGTAGATATATTGATCAAAAGTGTTAAATTTGGGTGCACTAAGAATACATAAAATGCGTTGGGCAGTTGGCAAAGAATTGTCCATTAAGCACAGCCATGAAGGAGAATGTATTGATTCCTTCTAACATTTCACCTCCTCTCATAACTAATTGGTTTGTTTCAGAGAAGAGGCAGGATGAAATGTGTTGAGAAATGTGACAGTTCATCAAAGCAGACAGAGGTGAGCATTAGGATCAGATAAGCCCATGTTAGATCCCAACCCAGCATTTACAATCTCTATGATTTTGGCTGTACTTACTCTGGCTCTCAGAATTCCCTTCCGAGAAAAAAGGACAAAACCTCTGTCAAAGGCCTACTGTCAGGACTCAATGAGACCCCATGTGAGTGCTGCCCAACACTGAGTAGGGCTCATTACTTAATTCTCTTTCCTATTAAAAAACAAAAGGGAGGAAGGAGAGGCTGTCACACTTTGTCTTCTTTTGCTTTCACTATTTTTTTCTTTATTAAGTTTTATTCTTTCACCCTAGCCTACCCCAAAAACTGAGGAAGGAAGCAGGTTTATCTATCTTTGTGTCTGACTAGATTTGCCCATTGACTTGATTGGACCTCGGCATGATAGATAGATAGATAGATAGATAGATAGATAGATAGATAGATAGATAGATAGATGATAGATAGATAGATAGATAGATAGATAGATAGATATCAGTATCATTATATAGTTATATAGCTGTATTTCTCCACAAATGATAGGTCAGGACATCGTCAGTCAGAATCCAAGTGCAAGATGGGATTCGCTGAGTTCCGAGATGCCCCACCAAGTGGAACTTGAGTTTCCTGTTGAGATGCCGCCAGGCTGGAATATCTGGATGCTCTAGTGATTCAAGCAACCCAGTCACAGGAATCAACACCTGCCCACCGGCCTCAGGCAGGCTAAATTCTGCCTGGTTCAAATTAGAATCTGCCCACTGAGTCAACAGAAATAACACCATGGGACAGAAATTTTCCAGCTTATACACTTACCTGACTGGTAGGTGGTAGCCATTCTCAGTGCTATGTGTGAAGCTGTAACTGGGAACCATCTCGAGTGTGGGACCAGAATGGGAACACATACTTTAAATGGCGCTGACCTGGGGGTGGACTTTGATGATAGAAAGAAAAAAGGTCAATAGCCTGGGCAAGCAGAATAAAGGCAATTAAAATGTCAGAGAATCTAACCTAATCCTCTAACTATTACTAATGATGCCCTGGTTCCTCATGTAAACCTGTATTTTATATTATTCCCTTCAGACTAATAGGTACACAGCAGTGGGTTTGTGGGATAGGAAGAGTCTGTTGAAAAGCCCAACGAGCCAGGCAGACCATCTGTCAGCATGATTAATATGCTGGTTAACATTCAGCTGTTCTTTCCTTAGCATGGCAAATGCATCCAATCCATCACCTCTGTTCGGCTACTGCATGGCTAGGCCAAGATCAGCAATGCACCTTGATCTCTGATGACACTCTGGGGCTCTTCAGCTCTCTGAACCTCTGCTAGGCAACCTTCCTGACTGGGAATTACAGAAGGAAGTTGGTAGCAGCAGCAGTAGCTGCAGCACCAGCAATCATGTTTGGGGCTGTTCCATGAACTCACCTTTACATAAATAAGTTCTTAAAATGGAAAGGCTATTTCATTAAAATCAATTCAGCATGAATATATTGAATGCTGAAGGTCAGCATTATATACTAGTATTGAGAAATGGGAGAAGTGGGTTCCAATTCTGCCTCTAATATAGACAAACAATGTAATCTTGGGGAAGTTACTCAACCTCTCTAAGTCTTAAGGGCTTCATTTTTTAAAATATTGCTATTAAATAAAACAATGTAGACTGAGAAGTTAGCACACAGTTTGGCACATAAGAAAGTCTCAATAAATAATAATCATTATTCTAAAAGCACTGGATGAATCCTGGGGAGAGGGGGCGTAGATCTATAGGATATAAGATTGTGCCTCAGTCCTCAAGGACTTTAGTGGCAGATTCCAAAGATGGATAGAATTTAAAGAGATGGTGATGAGAGGAAAGGGCACCTTGGGTGGAAAAAACAGCACAAACAAAGGGCAGCATTATTTACAGTGACCAAGACATGAAACAACTAATATCCTTCGCCAGATGATTGGATGAAGAAGATGTGATGCATATAAACAATAGAATATTAGTCAGCCATAAGAAAAGATAAAATGTGATCATTTGAGATAACATGGATGGATCTTAAGAATATCATGTTAAGTAAAATAAGCCAGACAGAAAAGGTTAAGAACCACATATACCATATATGTGGTATATGAAACGGAAAGCAACAAATGAGTCAACAAGCCCTAGCTGGTTTGGCTCAATGGATAGAGTACTGGCCTGTGGACTAAAGGGTCCTGGGTTCAATTCTGGTCAAGGGCACATGCTCTGATTGCGGGCTTGATCCCCAATAGGGGGCATGCAGGAGGCAGCCTATCAATGATTCTCTCTCATCATTGATGTTTCTGTCTCTCCCTCTCTGTTCCTCTCTGAAATCAATAAAAAAAATATATTTTAAAAAATGAACAAACAAGAAAAACAAACAAAAACTCATAGACACAGACAAGAGTTTGGTGGTTTTCAGAGGAAAGGTAAATGGGCATGGTAAAGGGTAAAGGGATTCAAATATATGGTGACAGAAGAATATTTGACTTTGGGTGGCGGGCACGCAATGCAATATACAGATGATGTGTCATAGAAATGTATGTATCATAGTGATTTATCACTTGAAACCTATAGAGTATTATTAACCATTGTCACCCCAATAAATTTAATATTTAAAAAAGGCATGTGAAGTAATGATTGAGCAACACAGGTAGACTTGTGAAGCTGGAATGTGAATATGGATATGACCAGAAAGCGGGTTTGGAGGAGGGGGGAACTGAAGTCTGATTAGAAAGCTTTGGGTTCCACATTAAGGAATGGGGCTTTATTCTGTACATGGTGGAAAGCCATCAACCATTTCAGGATAAAGGAATTACTTGCCTAGAGGAGATCAGAGAGAGAATTTTTCTTTGGCTCGCTCTGGTATGTGTTAAGAATAACTATGTAATTGAATAGGTTTGCCTACAACACAGCAAGGAAGTTCCCCAGAGGGAGAAACTCTGACCTCCATAAATAACAGCTGTAGTGTCCAATCCTATTTTGGTGCCTTTTGAAAGTTTTGTTAGCAAATAGGTGAAATCCTGAGGGAAAGTAGAGTTGCAGGTGACATTCATTAATACTAACAACTGCCCTAAACCACCAGACAAAACCAAGGCAGGTCCCCACAGCCCAAGTCAAGCAGCAAATTGAGAAAGTAATGTGAGCAATTCAGGCCAAGAGTAAGTCACTTAGTCCTTACAGTTCATATCTGATGAGGAATTTGTCAACCCACTGCCTGGTAAAGCCAGTCCCAGTAGCAATCACTGGCATAAAGTGTAAACTTACTCCACCCTGAGCATAGTGGTAATCAGAGGTAGGGAAGCAGAGAGGGTAGTTAAGACTTGCAGTGACTAGGATTCTAGGTGGGGGCAGTGAGGATGGTTCTAGTGGGAACACCTATCAGAGCAGCCAAGGTTGCAAAAGCACTTCCCCTTCTCAGAAGTCTCTGTCCCAACCAAGAACACACTACAGAATATTCACAAAGATTTCGGAGAAAAGATGAGCTGCTGTACTCTCTGTTCCAGTCTTAGGAGAGTATAACACTTGGAACCAGTTAGAAACTCCTAGCAAGGGGAGGACTATAGCTACACAGGTCTCTGTATAATCGTTACTTATTGCTGATGTAGGTGATTACAGTGACACAGCAGATTTCTTGGGATGTCTGCTCAGCTTACAGAACATTTTATTTCTCCCAGAACTACACTGACTACCTGCATTAATTTGCTAGGGCTGCCATAACAAACACCACAAACTAGGTGGCTTAAACAACAGAAATTTATAATCTCATGGTTCTAGAAGCTAAAAGTCAAAGATTAAAGTATCAGCAGGACTGGTTCTTCATGAAGCCTCTCTCCTTGGCTTGTAGATGGCCACCTCCTTGATACGTCCTCAAATGTTCCTTCCTTGGTGCACATATGCCCCTGGTTTCTCACTGTGTGTCAAAATCTCCTCTCCTTATAAGGTCACCAGTGGAATCAGCTTAGAGCCCACCACACTAACCTCATTTTACATTAAGTATCTCTTTAAAGACCCTAAAGAGAATCATATTCTGACGTGTTGGTGCTTAGGACATCAGCATAAGAATGTTTTGTGTGATATCATGCATCCCATAGCACCGCCTATGGAGGTAGTTCTTTTTACCAAGTAACTCTCACCCTACCCTGAGGTATAGTTTATTAAATGAAGGCGAACCCTTGCACCAAGAGAAACATAACAGAATCTTCCTCCTGGGAATTTGGAATTGGGATGAAGAGATGGTCAGTCCCTTTGATATCCTGCTCTAAGGAGCTCTAAATAAGGAGTTTCACACATGCCAGGTGAACCAAACAGAGCAGGTGACCAGGAGTTTAAAAATGAAAAGCAGAGCTCAGAAAAAAAATTGATCTTTAGAGTGTCTTGGAGGTTCCTGTTCCAGTACCTCAAGAGAACCTTGGCCCTCATGTTCTGTGAGATCCATCTCTTATGGTTAAGAGAGGCAACCACAAGGTGGTGTGGTGGTGGTGGTCCTGGAGTTGGGAAGGATGGTGATGTCAATCAAGACAATCCCAGATTGTACTGCTGAACAGCAGCTCCTTCCCCTCAGGATAACCAGATTAATCACCTGCCTTTTCTCTAGCTCATGAATCCCTGGGACAAAGACTTCGTAACATTTCTCAGGAGATCCTTCAAGCATTTCACCACCCTACTCTATAGGCTTTCATTCTTCCCAATATCCAATCACATCTCATTTGTCTTCATTTAAGCTCACCTATGCTGGCTAATGTCTTCACTCACAGAGAGAAAACTGCTTTACCTTCTCAACATGAAAATACATCCTTGAAGAGTAATTAACCAAAATTCTTCCCCTTCTCCAGGCTGAGCAACTCAAGTTCTTTTAGCCTTTTCTCAGAAGAAACCGTTTTTGTTCATTTAAGTTCTGGGTGCTTCTTAGCTTTTTCATATCCCTTTTAAGGGTCCCTGACCAGATCTGGACTCTCCTATAAAGAAGGTCAAACCAAAGCTGAGTGCAGTGGAAAAATTACTTACTGACGCTGTGTGACATGTTCTTCATGTTGCATTTCAACTTTCTGCTGCCTTTCCCTCCCCCACAACAATAACACCCACACTAGCTACTGACATTCATCTTATATATAATATGACACCCTGGTCTTCTATTGTTCTATCTAAACTAAATCTGTTTTTGTCCTTAGTTTGCTTTGTTCCTTTTTTTACTAGAAGGTGTTTCATTTAGGTCTTTCATTTCCTCTTTCATCTTTCTTTTGAAGACCAGAACATTTAGACCAAAAATAAAAAGGAGGATAGATTACATCACCTCAGAGTGGTAAACTGACAGCTATGGACCAATTATTGCCCATAGATGTGTTTTCTGTGGCTGGATATTTTTAAGTGTGTTTAAGACTGTAATACCTTTACACCAGGGTGACATGCACTCTCCAATTGCCACAAACCTCATCTCTGCCTTTTGTCCTAAGTTATTTTTCTAGGCCTCTAATAGCATTTGAGGTTAAACTCCCAAATCTAAGCAACTCATATGAAACAGAAGGCGGGAGCTGGAGAATTGAAATGACTTCCCATGGTCACAGAGCTACTTAAAGGAGAGCTGGAACCTCAACCTAGAGTTCCTCACTTCCCACTCTAGTCTAGTCCTTCCATCAGCATGTTTAACAGCTCATTATAATGGCCAGGAAAAAGAGGAGTAAAGTAATGAAGAGTTTGGGGTATTTTTCAACTGATTTTTAGTGACAACCAAAGAGGTGTGGATCATTCTGAGATAATGAGCAGAAAAAGCTCAATCACTTTTGAAACTTTTATTTTTGACAAGAGGCCCAACCTCGGACCATTCCTATCACCCTTGCCACACAAAGGCCCAGAGTTCTATTTCCATCTCTGAATAACCCCTCCTTACCTGGAGGTCCTAGAGGACCTTAAATGTGCTGAGTTGTTTCAGGTTTTATACTTAGGTCATTGATCCATTTTGAGTTAATTTTTTTGTATGGTGACAAATAGCAGTCTAGTTTCATTTTATGTATGTGGTTTTCCAAATTTCCCAACACCATTTATTTTAAAAAAAATATATCATACTTCCCCCGTCCCCCCAACCAAAAAACTGTGCTGAGTTTTTAACAAATCATAATGGATTTAACATACATCTCACGGGCCTTCAGACACTGCTTTACTGTCACTGTAGAGGAAGAATCACTTCCAGAGCTTAGGTAATTAAGTCAGCTGAAGCTTAGAGGGCTTGCATCTGAAACATAATTCCTATGACACTTGCAGAAAAAAAAAATGGGTTAACTAGAGAAAGCCAGCCACCCCGCTGTGGATGGAAAGTTTGCTTGCAATTCCTAGGTTTGCTCTCCCTGACATGTCTATCAGGATTACTAATGACCAGCAACCACATGCCTCGTGAAAGGAGGCACTAATGCTCTAATGATACCAATTATACAACCGAACACTAAACAAACCAGGAGAGAAGGAAGACCAAATGAGTGATCGATAGAGGTAATTAGATTGCCCCTCTACAATATAGAAATGATTTCCATGTTCCATACTATCCCGCTGCTCATTCTGTAGATGGCATTAGCCAACCCAAAGGAATCCAAATTAAAAGAGACAGAACAATGAAGAAGGAAGAGGTGAGTGAGCTTTTTAATCATTCTGCCTGTATCAGATATAAAAAACTCTATCCTTCACATACAACTGTGGCATAATCTCTCACGTTATTTTAGAACAGATTTTATACACCAGAGCAATTGCTTTTACTAGCTATGAGAATCTCAGACCCAGACTCAGAAAAACAGGCTGTTTTACAGTAATTATTTTTCTTGATACTGTATTTAAAGTAATAATAAGTATTCAGCAAGCTAGAGTCATTTGAACTGATTCTAACCAGAAAGAAAAACCAGTGGGTGGAAGATTTATGAATTTGTTAACAGGTCCAGAAATAGCCTGGGAGTAAGTAGAGCTGCAATCGACAAAATGTTTATATTTTAAGTGCACAGTTCTTCTGTACCAAGGATGAGAACCAACACCATTGTTGGGGGGCCCTTTTTCACTCCCTGCGAAAAAATCCTGCTTACATTCAAGAAGAATTTGCTACACACTTCCTCTGAAGTATATATTCTTGCTTTTAACTCATTCTCTTTCTTTGATCACTGCATTAGGCTAAGTCTGCCTGGCTCTCATGTTTTTATGGCGAGGAGTGCTTTGGGGTCGGAGAACGTGGGTTGGCAGCTCTTCTGCCTCTAGCCATTTGCTCTTGGACAAGCTACTGGAGCTGTCTGTGCCCCAGTCCCCTCAGTTTTAACATTGGATTATAATAAAACATACCTCATAGCATCTGCATAAAAATTAAGTGAGTACTTGGAAGAGTGACGGCCCCAGTGTATGTATTCAACAAATGAAACCTATCATCATTATTATTAGAGATGCCAATAATAAAATGAAAAATGAAATAAAATAATGATTTTGAGATTTCTTGCTTTCATCTCTATGAATCCTGAAAGTATCTAAAACTTCAAAAGCTACTACGTTGAAAGATTCAAAAAATAAATTTTTGATGGCAAATTTCTGGGCACTTTGTTGCCAAGGGAAGAAGCATCAAGATATTTTCTTATTCATTAAGTGATTTATGAATTGGCAAATTCCATGTTGTTAAAAATGACAGTTTAACAAAGACATCCTGTTCATGGGGTCAAGAATACACTGTGCATGTAAATTTTAAAGTAGAAATGGATTCCTAATACTCATAAGGCAAGTACTGTCCAAGCATCAACTATGTATGTAGAATTGTGCTAGAAACAAAGAAAGATAGAAGCAAAACATAACTTATGCTTAATAGTCTCCCAAGGAGGTTAAAGCCAAGATATACACTTTTGTCCAGTTTAAGAATTCACCTTCTTCTTTTTACCTATATTAAATAACCTACTACTGGTCTTACCTCTGGTCTTAATCCCTTTCAGTTCAATCTCCATGGGGCTCAGATCAAATCATTTTTCTGTCTAAAATTCTTTCTTCAGAAGAAAATTCCACCTCCTCTAGCATTGGTTTGAAGATCCTTCACCATCTAACTTGATTCTATCTTCCTTGCTCACCTCAACCCTCCATTATCAGCATATACTCTAGTCAAGTTCCCCATTGTTTCTTGAACATGGCTTGTCCTCACTCTGTACCTGCTGGGTACTCCACTTGGCATACAGTTCTCCTCTTAAACTAGCGAACTTCTGCTCAGGGTTTAAGATGGAGTACCTAATAGGGTAAAATGCTCTGGGAAAATTATGCTTCACCCAGACACTCTGCATATTAATTATGAGCTTAGAAAGCCATAGCTTTCACCATCAGGGGTGAATATGCTTTCACAGTCATGTCGGGTCTTCAATAGTGGGATATATCTCTTTCCTCTCATAGCCCCTATAATTACCATAATGTCTGCCATGAGTTGAATGATCAATAAGCATTTACTGCATAACTGAATGCAGAAAGTCAATTAAAACTTATATATTACATACATATAGTAAATGACATTGCAAAATACCATATGGATTACAAGATGCTTCCTGCAACATTATCTCAGTGAAATAGTACAAAGCAATTTGTGACCTATTAAATAGTTAACTGATAAGTTGTAAAACTTAGCAGCAGCATTCAGGAAATGTTGAAAAGATTTGAGAAAAGAGATAAACAGTAAGGATTTTTTATTTATTTATCCTCCCCTGAGGGTATTTTCCCATTGATTTTTAGTGAGAGTGGAAGAGAGAGGGAAAGACAGAGAGAAATATCGATGTGAGAGAAATACATCGATTGGTTGCCTCCTGCAAGAGCCCTGACCAGGGCCCGGGCGTGGAGGAGCCTGCAACTGAGGTACGTGCCCTTGACCAGAATCAAACCCAGGACCCTTTGGTCTGTAGGCTGATGCTCTATCCATTGAGCCAAACAGGCTAGGGCAGAATTTAAAGGGTGACAGTGAAACAGAGATGTTTTGTGATGCCAGACATAACAAATCCAGATCTATTTTGGCAAAGGAATAACTATCTACATCAGGAACCTTATAGGTTTACTTCCCTACGCTTTCCAAATGAATCCATATCTTCTTTGGTTCAATGTTTTTCCATTAAGAGGTTAAAAACTGCTCTGATAATAATACAAGAATGGGCTCAGGTCATAGTTGAGTGTGGCCAAGTGGTTCCATTAAAGTCAACCCCAGCCACTAGGCATGACTGGTTTAGAAGCACTGCAGTTATATTGATCATGAAACAATCTATATTGATTAGTAAGATAGCCTGCCAGGAATCATTACTGACCAGGTTACATCCCTTCATTTCTATATGTACAATACAACTTTATTTTGGGCTGACAATACCAGCTTTATAGGTTTCTTATTTTTCTTGTGAGACAGATAAATACATGTCATTTTTCATTGTTGTAAAAAATGAAATTCTAATTTTTGTACTATGCTTAGTTGCAAATATTTTCCCATTCCATTTAAATGTTCCCCAAACCCTCTATTTCTTTCTATTATCCTAACCCCAGAATATGCACATTATACAAAATAGTAGGCCAAGGATGTGGTTCTGAAAAACAAAAATTTACCACTTCTCAATATTTGTACAGTTGAAAACAACAGGACATTTTTATTTTTCAGTAGAGGATTCTAATAAATCAGATAACCTATTGATATGTGAATGCTCCGGTCCTAGAAAATGAATTTCCTAAAATGATAACATCGTATTTCATTACACATTTTCCAGCATCACTCTCCATAAATATGTTGATATCTTCTAACAGCATGTTAGGGAGGGCATATAATGTAGTGGTTAGGGTCAGCTGTGTGGCTTTAAACAAGTTGCATAATCTCTCTAATCCCCTTATCTAATCAAAATGAGAATAATCTATATGTATAAAACCCTAATATGCAAATAGACCAAACAGCAGAACAACCGAACAACTGAACAACCGGTCACTATGAGTGTGCTGACCACCAGGGGGCATGCATGGAACATGGCGGGCATCGGCCAAGACAGGATGGTGGAGCAGGTGAGCCGGGGCTCCAGACCAAGGCGGGGCACCGGTCACTGTCATCAGGGCAAACCTCTAGTGATTACTGAAAATTCTTTGCTCCTGCACACTGCAGTCCCGCCCAGCACTTGCACCTGCTGCCAACGCCAGCCCTGCTCACACCTGATGCCAGTGCTGGAGCTGCCTCTTGCACCCACTGCTGGCACCCAGTGCCGGTCCCAATCGCTTGGTGCTGTCAGCGGTTATGAGCGGTGGTTGCCAGCCCAATCGCCCCTAAGGGCTTCTCCACCTCCCCCTGCTCCTGAGGGGCAATCAGAGCTGGCAGCTGCCTCTCGCACCCGCTGCCAGTGATGGCCCCACTCATACCTGCAGCCAGTGCCGGAGCTGCTGCTCGCACCCGCTGCTGGCACCCAGCGCCGGTCCCAATTGCTTGGCGCTGTAAGCAGGTGCGAGCGGTGGCTGCTGGCCCAATCGCCCCTAAGGGCTTCTCCACCTCCCCCTGCTCCTGAGAGGCAATCGAGACAGCAGCCACCGCTCACACCCACTGACGCGGCGCCCTGCTCGCACCTGCTGCTGGAGCAGGCCCCAATCACTCCACGCCATCAGCGGGTGCAAGTGGGGCCGGCCAGTGCTGTCAGCACGTGGGAGTGGTGGTGGCAGGAGTGAGGCTGCCTGCAGACAGGGGGCTGGGGGCCGTAGCAGGAGGGGCTGAATGGGGGCACAGAGGATGGGCCGAGACCTGCCCCTGTGCCTACTGCAGCCTTGTGGCCCATAGTTCCATTCAAGGTGCATGAATTCATGCACTGGACCCCTCCCTGTATATGTTACCCTATATAATAAAAGCCTAATATACAAATCAACTGAATGTCAGAATGATCAGTGGAATGACTGGTCGCTATGATGTGCACTGACCACCAGGGGGCAGACACTCAATGCAGGAGCTGCCCCCAGCCCACAGGCCCCAGGCCAGCCAAGGCGGGTGCCAGCGGGAGCCCCCTGATTGCCCCGCCAGTTGCCCCACAGAGGAAGGTGACCAGTGGTGGGCGATCTAGGGGCAGGGCAGGCTGGCAAGCGGGCCAGCCCCACCCCCAATTGCCCCACCAGTCACCTCCACAGCGGGTGCCAGTGGGGGCCCCCTGATCACCCCGCCGGTCTCCCCACAGAGGGAGGCAACTGGCAGCGGGCAGGGCCGGTGAGTGGGCAGTGCCCGGCTGGCCAAGGCAGGTGCCAGCAGGGGCTCCCCCGATCGCCCTGTCAGTCACCCCACAGACCGGCCTGATCACTGGCCATGCCTAGGGACCCTACCAATGCATGAATTTTGTGCAACAGGCTTCTAGTAGTATAATAATAATGTCCAAGTCAGAGGCTTATATAAAAACCACATAATATAATTTATGTGAAAAGCTTAGTATAGCAATTTTTTTTGCTACTGTTTTTACCAACATTGCCTGAACTCAAAATAAAACAAAACTAACCTGTTTCATTCCAATACATAGACTGCCCCAATTCCTCTGGTGAAAAAGCACTTTCAAGCAGGCACAGTCTTGGATGAATAAAAATCTGAAAACTCTCCAGTTTGCCTGGTAGTCCCTCAGCCACATACCTCTTGTGCCTTCTGTCTCCTATACTCTGGTATGTGACCTTGGTCTCAGGACCATTATCAAGAGAAATGGGCCCAGACTTCTCTTCCAGGCATTCTCCCTGCTAAATCATAGCCAGAAATGGGATCCTCCTTCTACCTTGCTATGTAGAAAGCAAGTAAAAGCCATTCACTTTCCCCTCACATGCCCACTATTTCCAACGAACCAACATCTGACTCTGAAGGACAGACCCTTGGCCTTCAAACGAAGCCAGTGGAGTCATCTCTCTCTTTAAGATCAAATTCTCCTGAAGTAGTAAAAGATATGAGTGAAGAAGTCTTCGCACTTACAAAAACAAAACAAAACAGGTTATATGATGGATCTGACAAAAAGGGCTGGATTTTCTACCCAGCCTCTATTTGTATTGATTGGAATACCCCTCAAAGGCATAATCAGCAACATTGTGCCCAAAGTACAGGCTACTAGCTGACTTGTTTCTGCAATTAAGTGTCTGACTGAGCACTTGATTTCAGACAATACACAAAAAAATAAAGTGATAAAACTAATGGTGGGTGTAACTAAATCTCCTTTCAAGCCTAGAGGGCAGCTGGTATAGTAAGGCAGGTGGCAAAAGAAAAACAAAACCACTGTGAGACAATTCCACTTCTGGGTATTTAAAAAACAAAACACAGAAACACCAATTTGAAAAGATATATACAACTTTATGTTCACTGTAGCATATAATAGCCAAGCTATGGAAGGAACCTAGGTATCCATCAGTAGATGAATGGATAAAGAAGACAGACATATGTAGTTAATGGAATATTATACAGCAATAAAAAAATGAAATCTTGCCATCTGGGACAAAATGGATAAACTGAGTATTATGCTAAGTGAAAGGCAGATGAAGACAAATACCATATGATTTCACTTTCATGTGGAAGCGAAAAAGGAAAAAGAAAAAAGAAATGACCAAATAAATCAAAACAGAAACAGATGCATAGATTCAGACAATAGACTGATGGTTGCCAGGGAAGAGGAGGGTAAGAGGATGGGTAAAAAAATGTCAAGGGTAATGAGAGGTTCAAACATCCAGTTATTAAAAACAAAACAAAACACAATAAAACAATGTCAAAGGGATATAGTGTACAGCATAAAGAAAATAGTCAACATTTTCATAATAGTTTTGTATGGTAACAAATGGTTACTAGATTTATCATGGTGATTATCAGATCATAAGGAATATAAATATTGAATCACTATGTGGTACACCTGAAACTGATATAATATTTTTGTCAATTAAATTTTAATTTTTTAAAAAGCTATGAGAAAGACAGAAAAGAAAGAGTATGTTTAAGATCAGTGGGATCCCTTCCTTCCCTGCAGTTAGACAAACTATTTTTATGTGGGTCACTGTTGTTATTCTAACAGAGCAAGGCTATCAGTAAAGCAGGGGTGAATCCTTATTGCATTCTTGGTTCATATATATATATATATATATATATATATATATATATATATATATATATATAATTCTAATTTAGCCATAAGAAAGATAGAGTTGAAGGGTTTTGCCAAGTGTCAGTGGTCCACTCTGTAGGAGTTCTAAGCAACATCAAATAGCTCAGTGATAGGAGAAAAGAAAAATGCATTGGTCCATTTTATTTACTCATAGTTCTACTCTTATTCCAGTAATAAAAGCATTCCTAAAAATGGGGAAGAAAAAAAGAAAAAGTCATTCAAAAATGATAAAAGGGGGAGCCAGAGTGAGAGAAGAATTGATCTGACACTTCTAGAAGCATTTCACAGCCTGGCTCCCACACTCTCATTTCCGATCTTAATAGATTTAAAGCATCTCCTGGGTTTAGGTGATCTGAAATCATATATAATTACGAAAATCATGCCCCAAAATTCAAGACATTAGCAAATTCATTTCTATAAGTTGATATTCTAATCAGCAGTCTTTCTCTGACTCCTGAATACATAGATATGGAATCATTTATAAATATATTTCTAACTTAGCCATAACAAAGACAATTAATTTAGAATTCTTGCCTAGAAACAAAAGGTGGGCAAGAGAAAGTAGGGAGGGAGGTTAACCATAGAAAAATGGAAAATATTCCTTTAGGCTATTTTTCTTAAACTTGACTTCCCAAAACATTTGCTTCTCAAGGCCGATCCTTTTCCATTTCTAAGTAGATTTGTTTTTCTGCCAAATGCTCCATAGGATGATAAATTCTCAAGCTGGTTAGTTACAGCAGTTCAAAGTCAGGTACTTTGAATGCAATGAAATTCTCCAAAGAATTGTTAAATTTTCTGGAGGATTTCTGTAGCATAGGCATAGCTTTAACGTTTGCTTGTTTTTATTGTGTCTATAGAACAGTTTCACTTTTCCAATCCACTGGCCCCTTGGAGAACCTGAAAACAAGGGGAAGGCATTAAATGTAGAAGAATGTTTTGATTGCCAAATATTCTGTTTAAATGGGAACTGCCAATATGCCTACCTGTGACAAGAAGCCATTTCTTATACAACCTCTCTGCTCTGGCAGTTTACATAAATTTGTCCATTTAATCATTCACTTATCTATCTATCTATCTATCTATCTATCTATCTATCCATCCAGTTAACAAATACTTACTGAGCACTGTAGCAAACACTACAGTTGGTTTTTGGTTATTGATTCCCCAGATCTCCTGGAGTCCCTTTTACCATTTCTGAGTTCATTCTTCTCTGGTGCATATTTGCTCCAATTCCTGTACCTGTGTCTATTCTTGGAAAACCTCCCTTAGGTGACTGGAGTTGCTTTGCACATAGGAGCAGAAAACAGAGAGCTTGAATTTCCTAGGAGTTTATGTCCCCATATTACTTTCCTATTGCTGCCATGACAAATGACCACAACTTAGTGGCTTAAAACAACACAAACATATTACTTTACGTTTCTGTAGGTTACAAGTCAGACATAGTTCTCACTGGGTGCTGACAAGGTATATTCACTTCTAGAAGCTGTAGAGGAGAATACATTTTCTTACTTTTTTCAGCTTCTCAAGGCCTTTGACATTCCTTGGCTTCTGGCCCCTCTTCTCCATTTTCAAAGTCAACAATATCACTTTTGTCTGACTCTTCTTCTGTTATTATATCTCTCTCTGACCTTAGCTAGAAACGTTCTTCACTTTCAAGGGATCATGTGACTTGATTGGGCCAATCTGGATAATCCATGATAATTCCCTTATGTGAAAATTCATACCCTCTAATTACATCTGAAAATTCCCTTTGCCACCAAAGGTAATGTTTTGGAAATCTTTGGGGGTCATTACTCTGCCCATCACAGTCCCCCATGACACTCTTAGTCAATAATTGACAGGTACAGTGATCGTCCCCTCTCCTGTCTTGGGTTGGAATTGCTCCGATTTACCCTGCAGAGTCTCCTGAAACATCAGGTTACCTCCACTGGAGCTTGCCTGATTCCCACTCTTCCCTGGCTTCTTCTGCTTCTCCAAATTCCTTATCAGCTTTTCCTGGGAGAACTTCCTTAATTATTTGCATGCGAATTCTTACCTTGGAGTTTGCCTCTGATGAACCCTGCCTATGATGAAAGCCTGACAAATGCTTAAGAAGCATGCTAGGCACTGGAACAAGACAACAGTGGCTGGTCAGGGGACTTATAAACTGACAATAATAATATTTTAAAAATACTAACCATTTATTAAACCCCTGACATTTGGCACTTTGCTTAGTACTCCCTTGACTAATATCAATTATATTGCATAAATTTATATGATAGGTGCTAAATTATCTTCTATTTACATGTAAGCTCCATCAAGTTAAAACCCATGTCTATCCCTAACATTTTACACAGTGCCATCTGTATGGTAAATGCCCAACAAGTGGCAGTTAGGTGAGGGACTGAACAGTATAAGTACTGTTTATAGCTGGTGTGACTCAGTGGTTGAACATCAACCTATGAACCAGGAGGTTGCAGTTCAGTTCCCCGGTCAGGGGACATGCCTGGGTTGTGGCTCAATCCCCAGTGGTATCTCTCTCTCTTCATTGAAGTTTCTGTCTCTCTCTCTCCCTCTCCCTTCCTCTCTGAAATCAATTAAAAATGTATTTTAAAATAAATAAATAAAAGGAACTGAGGAATTGAGAGGTTGAGTTAGCATATGTAAACCCAGTTATGCCAACTCCAAAGCCCATGCTCTACCTATACTATTTTGCCATCTAAATCTACTTTTTAAATTCAAAAAGAAATTAGGGCTGAGGATTTCACGTAGAAGGAATGAGGAAAGGTTTAATTCCTGAAGGATTCCTCCCTGGCTTATGTCCCTTAAGATTCTGATCAGGAACAAGCATACTTATGATAAATTCTACCAATTGTGGATGTATTTGCAAAATTTGAGTCAGAGAACCTGATAATGTAAAAAAATATCCCCCATAAGAAAAAATAATGTTGATCTGCAAATATGCCCACACATACCCAGAGAGTTAGGTATCTTGTGAATTTGTCCATAAACATCTCTATGCATCTTAGAAAATATACAGCTTAGACATCTACTTAAAACCCAAGTGAAATAACTGATAACCTGGACTTCATTAAAATTAAAAACTTCTGCTCTGCAAAAGACAACATCAAGAAAATGAGGGGAGACACCAAGATGGCAGCACAGGCAAATACCTATACTCACTGCCTCCCATAACCACATCAAATTACAACTAAAATACAGAAAACCATCATCCAGAACTGCCAGAAAGCTGGCTGAATGGAAGTCCTACAACTAGAGAAGTAAAGAAAGCACACTGAGACTGGCAGCAGGTGCAGAGGCTGGAACCGGCTGGTCCGGCACCCACATGTGCCGCTTTTTTAATCGGGAGGGAGATCATCTCTGTGGAGGCTGCCTGGAGGAGCAAGGAATCCCAGTCCCACACCAGACCCCCCAGCCCAGGGTCCCAGAGCTGAGAAAATAAGTCCTTAGAGTCCGTAAGAACTATGGGCTATAAAAACCAGTGCAGATTGGGGCTCAGTGATACAGAGGCTGCTGGAAACCCAGCTGCTCCTCTTAAAAGGCCGGCACACAAACTGAATTTACAAGATCTCACTTCTTCTGAGCTCCAGCACCAGGGCGAGGCTCTGGGGAACACAAACACATACCAGGAGGAACTGGATTGTCTGGCATCTGGGCAGGAACTTGGGGGCTGCTTTCTCCCAGATGGAACTGCTCACAGGTATTAATGTTCCATGCTGGGATCCCCCCAGTCGCAGGGCTGGCTGGCAGCCATTTTTGTTTGCTCCACCCTGGTGATTCCCTAAGACCCAGCCTCATCCAATTTTCAGCCCCACCCAAGCTGTGTGCAGCAGATTTTGCATATGAATGGCCTATCCTTGGTCAGGCTAAAATTTGTCAAACAACCTGCAGCTGGGTCAGGGAGCCCCAAATCTATCAATAAAAGGCCCAAGATGTGGTACCAGCATCAGCCTGCCTTACTTCACAGCTTTGTCTGGGCACTTCCAAAGCAAATACAAAGAAGAGGAATCTGCAGATATCTCTGTAGCTCCTGCTGGGTGGCCCCAGCTGGGTAGCTGACTTTGCACCTTCCATTTTTTCATTTGTGACATTTCTTTGTCTCCACCTTTTGGCTGCTTCCCTATGTTTGTTTCCAGGTATTGGGTAGAGCTTATATGTCTCCTTGAGTTGCTAGAGTGGCTTCATGTAATAGTTGTTCTATAAGGCTCAGTGGCTCAGCTTCCCCTGTGACCTGAGCTGGGCACTCTAGGTGCACGCCTTTGTGGGATGTGAGCACAGTATTGTTGTAGTTGAGACTTGATTGCTTTTGGTGTCACTGGGAGGAGTTGACCTCCCAGGCCAAGTAGCTGTAAGGACCAGCTGCAACTACAGTGGGCAAGCTGCTGTGCAGGAGACACCCCTAAGGAGCAGGACTTGCTTCAATGGGGATTTGGTGCTCACTGAGTTGCCCCTTGAGTGTGTCACTTATGGATGTGTAGAATTGTAATCTGGTATGGTCTGACACCACTGGTAACTGGGTAGAGGGGGCAAAAGGGGATAAGAAGAGGGACATCTGTAATAATTGCAACAATAAAGATTAAAAAAGAAGAAGAAGAAAAACCACAGTTGGGAGAACATATTTGCAAAAAAACACAGGTGATAAAGGACTGTTACCCAGAATATACAAAGAACGCATAAAGAAGCAGGTTAACAAAAGGGCCAAAGACCTTAAAAGATTCTTTACAAAAGAAGATATACAGATGGCAAATAAGCACATGAAAAGATGCTCCACATCATATATCATCAGGGTCATACAAATTAAAATAACAAAATACCACTACATACCTATTAGAATTGCCAAAATCCAGACCAGTAACACTACCACGTGCTGGTGAGGATGTGGGGTAACAGGAACTCTCATTTATTGCGGGTGGGAATGCAAAATGGTACAGCCACTTTAAAATACAGTTTGGTGGTTTCTTACAAACTAGACATATTCTTATCAGCAATTGTGCTCCTTGATATTTACCTAAAGGAATTGAAAACCTACATCCACATGAAAACTTTCACACAGATGTTTACAGAAGCTTTATTCATAATTTCCAAAACTTGGAAGCAATCAAGATGTCCCTTTAGTAGATGAATAAATGAATTAACTGTGGCACACCCAGACTATGGAATATTATTAGTGCTAAAAAAAGAAAAAAGAGCTTGCAAGCCATGAAAAGATATGGAGGAATCTTAAATGCGTATTTACTAAGTGCAAGAAGCCAATCTGATTCCAACTATACAGCATTCTGGAATAGACAAAATGATTAAGACATTAAAAAGATCACTGGCTTCCAGGAGTTGTAGGGAGAGAGGGATGAACAGGTGAAGCACAGAGGAGTGCAGGGCAGTAAAAATAATCTGTAATACCACAATTATGGATGCATGACATTATACACTTGCCCAAAGGATAACATATACAATGGCAAGAGTTAACCCTGATGTAAACTACGGACTTTGGTTGATTATGATGTAGATTCATCATTTGTAACAAATGTATGACTGGTGACAGATAATACATGGTTATACATGTGCACCAGCAGGGGACATACGGGAAATTTCTCTATATTCTGCTCAATTTTGCTGTGAACCTTAAACTGCTCTAAAAAGGTAAAGTCTTTAAAAAAGTAAGTTTCACTGAATTATAGAGCTCTCAGCATATCTTTGTTAGGTACCAACTAAAAGTAAGTCAATAGTTGTTTAAAAATTCATGATAATCTGTTTCCACTTATCCTGTCATTATTTTCATTTCAGCATCAGCAAAAGCAAAATAAGATATGACATTGATACTCATTTAAAAAACACCACAGTTTTAATTTAAGAGGATGCAGGGATTATATTCTAGTTAAATTACTAGATAAACCTCTAAAAAACATTCAACATTATATGCAAAATGTAATTGGCTCCTTGTTTAATTCCATAAAACTGACTAATGAAATGAAATGGATATTTTGTTTTATGAAACTATGCTTTTGTGGTTAGTTCATCATTGAAATTGGCATGGACCCAAGGAGAATTGGTATTCCAGATGCAGTCTACTAAGTAGGTTACTATCTTTCCTGCTTAATATGAATGCTTTTGAAGGTCTCTATAGATAGGTCAGGTTTCAGTCAAAATTATAAGGTTACTTCAGTCCGGCCGGAGTGGCTTAGTGGTTGAATGTTGACCTATGAACCAGGAGGTCATGGTTTGATTCCTGGTCAAGGCACATGCCAGGGTTGCAGGCTTGATCCCCAGTAGGGGGCGCACAGGAAGAGCTGTTTGATGATTCTCTCTCATCATTGGTGTTTCTACCTCTCTCTCCCTCTCCCTTCCTCTCTAAAACCAATAAAAACATAAAAAATATAAGGTACTTCAAATTAAATTTCAGCAATGGATGGGGCCAGAGACCATAATGACAAATAAGAATGAAGCTGCAAAGCATCTTTGTAAGAGCAAACATTTATAAATAAAAATATAAACTTCTAGAAAAGCCACAACAAAAATATTATAGAAACAATAAACATGAGCCATTAAATGACAGGAGGTATGTTAAATAACAGACATCTGTATGGTTCTTTAAACATTCACAAAAGGAATAAATTAGGGAAATAACTAATTATAGGGGTTTGAGGGTTTCTATATCATGTTAAAAAAATATTAAAGCTTGAAAGAATTAGTATAAGGTTGTAAAAACAGACATGCTGGGAAAGAGCCCACATCTATCTAGTAGAGAGAGGAAACCCTTGGAGAGAGGGGAATGCAACAGAAGAGATAAAGGAACTGAAGAGATAAGCCAGAGAGTAGCCTCAGTCAAAACAAGAGTGGGATTTGGATGCTGTGAGAGCTGTGGGAAGTTGGGCCAGTAAAGGGAAATAGCCAAGCTCCCAGTGAGTTAAGTACTAGTAACAATGTGTATGGGACATGCCCTTCATTGTCACCAACTCGTGTTCAAAAGGGCAAAGGAATAGTATGCTGCACAGTCTGTGGCCAACCTGGACCACACAGCTCTTTCCTAAAATATGTGCAACTCAGGAGCCAGGCTTGCCCTTTGCATCCTGACTCTGCAGAGTGAAAGTGCTAGGCAGCAGAAGGAAATTGAAAACTTTCCATTGATTCAAATGAAATTTAATTTGAAGTACTTGCCTACCTCTCAGCCTCTTCTTTCATTCTGCTTTTTCCATTAATCAACTACTTTTGTTCATTTTAGTTCACCTCTTCTCTACTAATATCTTTCAAATTCTTAGCTTTGCACTGAAGCTCCAAACCAGCATCAAAACCTACAAGTCTTTTGTGTTAGCTAAATCACAGTATCATCAAATTTGAACTCTCGCCCTTTCCCACCCCAAAAAGACTTTCAAGTTTCATCTCTCATGGTTTCTTCCATTTCACTTCTTGTGTAGGCCAGGCCATATCTTCATCTCAAATCCCAAAGGCCACCATCTGTGACTGGGCCTCCTCAGCTCAGACCTAGGCTATGATAGATTTCTGAATGAGTTTGACCCTCCAACCAATCCTAAATAGAACAACCAGACCCATTCTTCTACAAGAATAATTTCATCAAACCAAGATCTACTCAATAGTATCCTGAATTACCCAGGCCTTCCATCTGAAATTCATTAGTGCAGCAAAAACATACCATATCCCAAAGTACTGCTGCCCTGAACTGGGCTGGCATGGACACTCTCAACATCCCTCACAGACCCTGCCCTCATAGAGCTTACAATTCCAGTGCACCTAGTCATTTGATGCCAAATATCCCTTCAGTAATCTGGTGAAGAGCCTGCAAACCTTTTCTCATGATATGGTTTTTAAATGCATAAAATCAAACACAAGCATTACAATTATATGGAAAAATACTTAAAATAATTATTTAAATGTATGTAGAAATATATAAGCATCTTCACTGATGTATTAAATAGCAAGATCTAGCAGCACTCTAATAATTACTATAATTTTGAAGAAGGGCCTTAAACAACATTTCAAGACTCAAAAGTAATTGATATGATACAAAAATATTTGTAATTTCTACATATGCTAATATTACAGTGCTTGATGAAATTCATAGCTAAAATAAGTAATAAATTGAAGTTGGTAATTAATTAAAATTTATACCAATCAAGTTCCCAGATTCCCTGAGTTTTATTTCATTTTTAGAGTCCTTGGTCTAATGGTTTTAAGGTACACTCAGTGGAGTTCCTACAAATAGACAAAACTTGCCTCTCTAAAAAATTAGATCTTATTTTTAACTAGAGGCCCGATGCACGAAAATTCATGCAAGAATGGACCTTCTTTCCCCTGGCTGCCGGCACCGCCTTCGCTCTGGCTGGAGCCGCCTTTCCACCTTCCCACACTGCTCAGAGGCCCAGAGCAGCTGAGACAGTGAGGAACCTGCCCCACCCCCGGCCACTCGGTGCCTGTGTATGCAAATTAACCTGCCATCTTTGTTGGGTTAATTTGCATACTCACGCCTGATTGGCTGGTGGGCATCACGGAGGTATGGTCAATTTGCATCTTTCTCTTTTATTAGTGTGGATATGTCATGCTCAGTGCAATTCAATTAAAATATTTAGCAAGCAACTATTTACCATATATAAGGCATGAAATTGAAGACATAAAACCTGTGTTTAAAGGTCACACATTCTCCTGGGAGTAATAGACCATTAAACAAATCACAGAACAATATGCTGGTTGTCATATTATCAGTACTTCTTGAGTTCTAAAGAGATTCTAAGGATGTACAGGAAAAAACCATAAACTGTCTGGGAGAGCCGAACAAGATGTCACAGGGGACAATCTTTCTGAGCAGAAGATCGTGGAGCTGAGGGATATTGGTATAGCAGCAGTTTAGGGTGTTTGAAAGGAATGAGGGTTTAGTAGATTAGTAAATTTTGGAGCTCTACTGCACAACATAGTGATTATAGTCAACAATACTGTATTATAAAATTCAAAGTTGCTAAGATACTGGGTCTTAATTGTTCTCAACACAAAAAAGAAATAATTATGTGATGCGATAAAGGTGTCAGTTAATGTACAATGCTACACCCTGACTTATTCTCACTGTTAATTTTTTAAAGGGGCCATTTTTAATGCCATGAATAAAGGGGGGAAATTCACCAAGGAAATGCCCTTTCAAGGATTCTATTTTCAAGCCACTCACGTAACCAGGATGCTCTCTAAAGACATAATGTAACTTACTGCAGAACTAGAGGAGAAATCAAATCTTTGATTTACTGGCTACTTTAAAGACATTCCTCTCCACCTCACTCAACCTCACCTGGATTCAAGGGCAGGTATCAAAGATGCTCAAATCTGATACACATGACATTCCCACACATGGCCAGGGTCCCCCACCTCTGGTGACACAATCAGAGAGTGATGCTATTGCCGAGGGCACTGCTGCCAGCAGGCATCGTTAGGGCAGGCATATGGACAATGGTCCCAGATTATTAAGCAATGCCTTCATATCTAGTCCCATGGGAACCCAGTTCATAGTAATAACAGCAACAATTGACTACACAGGGCTCACCAGGTCTGCTATAGATCCCCATATGGTGCTTCATAGTTTGTAGATCATTGTAAAGGTTTTTGATTTAATAACACTAAACACCATTAAAGTATACCTTGAGAATTGTTCTAGTGATGAAAAGGATACAATCTGACACCAGACTGCATGAGTTGGAATCCCGGCTCTCACTTACTGGTTGTTAACCTGGGGTAAATTACTAGTTTATTCATCTGCATAATGGACTTCGAAGGTGTGGTGGTTGTAAGAATGCACCTACAGACTTCCAATCACAGGGAATGTAAGTGGTCAACAGACCAAGGGCCTGGCAGCTGTGCTCTGAAGTCCACAGCAGCATTTGCACCCATGCCCCATCTCGCACAGACTTCCACTGCCAATGACAGAATGCAGGAAGGATATGAAGGCAGGCCCATTTCCAGAAGACATGAGATTGCTTTAATGGCTAATAGTGAATCAAGGACTCCCTGCCCCTGTTGCATAACCTTCCTCAGATTGATGGCAATCTAGGAGACTTCCACCTAACCTTCCTTCCTTCCCTCTCTCTTTCAGATGAGGTGAAAATCGCATCACAGACCTTCTACCTCTTCTGGCTCCCTCCCCATTAATTTTATCTCACAGGTATTTCTACTAACAAAATGTTTGCATGTCTAATCCTATCTTGGCATCTGCTTCTGGGAAGACTTAGACCAACCCATAAGGACAAAGTGAAGTAAATTATAAAATATATTTAGAATCATACCTGGTACACAGTGAGTACTCAGTAAGTATCTGACATAATATTATGCTTACTATTGCTACTACTGCCGTCCTTACCACCATTACCATAGGAGGGAAATATCATTCATTCAATTCTAGGTAATCCAATCTACATGAAAGGAGGTTGCAGATATTCCTAATATTAAGATTAGAAATAAAGGTGTAATTCCTCCTTACAAAACTTATTTGTGAGTAAAATTAAATGGAAAAACTCTAACACACAATACAGATGTCCATTAGTAATAACATGTTTCCCCACCCTTACCTCCTATCCTTGGGGACAATTTTTTATTCATCTTCTCAGCACCAGCATCTCTCACAGTGGCTGGATCATGATAGGTGTTTATAACTATTTATTGAATTGTTAAATTGTGCAGCCCAATCTAAGGCTTCCAGTGTAAGAGGTAGAAGAGTATATAAAGTGATCTGTTTTATATCACAAATCGTAGAGCCCTTTGAAATTGGACATTCACTTTTATGGATTAAGTACAACTTGATCAATTCCCCATAATAACAGTGGAAATTGCAATGATGTCTCTGCTGGGGAATCTATAGGCTCATCCAGACTTACATCTGTACCTCCAACTCACTAAATTGGAAAAAAAACACAACTAAAGATATTTTTTAGAGGAAAAAGGCATATCTTTACTCATTCACTTGGGATGTATATGATGTTTGACTATGCTCTTGAATAAGGCATCTGGCACATAAAGAAAGATACCTACTAAAAACAAAACAAACCAAAAACCCTCAAACCTCCAGGTTTTATATTAAACTAGGGGCTCAGTGCACGAATTCATGCACCTTGAAAGGAACTGTGGGTCGTGAGGCTTCGGTGAGCCCAGGGACGGGTCTCAGGCCATCCTCTTCACCCCTACTCAGCCCTTCCTGCCACAGCCCCAGGTCCCCTGTCTGCAAGCAGCCCTGCTCCCACTGCCGCAGCTCCCACTCACGGACAGCACTGACAGCCCCTGCCCCACTTGCACCTGCAATTGGTGCCAGCACCAGCAGCAGGTGCGAGCAGGGTGGGCGCCTAGAGCAGGAACAGGGGAAGGTGGAGAAGCCTCAGGGACGATCAGGGCCGCCAGCCGCAGCTCACACCTACTGATAGCACCGAGCAATTGGGACCAGCGGTAGGTACTGGCAGCGGGTGCAAGTGGTGGCTCTGGCACTAGCAGTAGTGTGAGGGGGGCCAGCACTGGCAGCAGGTGCAAGCACAAGGCAGGACCGCGGTGCACGGGAGCAAAGAATTTTCAGTAACCAACAGAGGCTTACCCTAATGACAGGACTGGCGCTCTGCCGTGGTCTGGCACCCCCCACTCACCTGCCACAGCATCCTGCCACAGCTGACACCCACCATGTTCCTCGCTCTGCCGCCTGCTGCCAATGCCTGTCATGTTCCGTGCACAGCCCCTGGTGGTAAGCACACGTCATCGCAACCGGTTGTTCAGTTGTTCTGCTGTTTGGTCTATTTGCATATTAGGGTTTTATATATATAGATCAGGCCTGGCAATTGGCAGTGATTCAAAACAAAATAAAAACCTTCCTGCCTGAAGCACCCAGTGATGATGCCAATGATTTAAATCCCTTAACAGGAAAATGAAAGTCATTTATCATCACCATTAGCAGAAGGCTTGAAGGGGGGGAAAAAATTAGTGTGACAACCACTATTATAAGGACGTTTTCCACTCAGGCCTGTGACTGAAACACACACACAAAAAATTGTGCATCTAAAAATCATTCTATCTGATACTCTGAAGTTTGAAGAAATGGGCAAAAATGTACAAAAGGATTGAACCTTTAATAAAGAGTTTGTTGTCATGTCAGATAATCAGACTACCACTCCAAAGTACTATCATTCGAAACCATAGCCCTATGTTTGCAAAACAGACAACCGTGATGAATGCACTTTTGATTATAATAGAAGTGCTTCTTTCGTGATCCAGTAGTTTTATCTTTTGGGGTGAAACAGCACAGGGGAGCATGTGCATCCATGTTGATATTTGCAGCATACAAATCATACTGAGGCTCCTTGACTACAGAAGTGAGAGATGGGGAACGAGCAGCAACAGACAAGAAAGCCAAAGAGAAAACAGGCAGAGTAGGAGAAATGGCAGGAGGAAACATTAACACACTGTGGCTGGATCATGAGAATTCTCGTGTTTTTCTGTTCCAAGGCTTGTGGCCAATCACGAGAATTCTTTAAAAAGATATTAGTTTGTAAGAACATGCAATAAATAACTTCAAAATGCAATGTATATTTAATTTTAAAGTGTGCCTTTAACATTTATGTAAAACGTCTTCTGTACTTGTTCAATAGAAACTTATCTAGCCACTGGGTAAAGCTAGCAATAAAACTACTGGTCTGCAATGTGTTAAGAAAGTTGTGCATAGGAGTTTCATCTATACCAACTAATCCACATGTCAGACTTTGAGTAAAATGTTAAAGCATTTGCTTCCTTCTCTCTCATTTTCTTCTTATCCATAACAAAGATGCTAGGACTAATTTCAGGCTCTCAAATTTTCTCTAGTGCTAAATGGTCCCCCTGGTATTTGCAGTGATCTGAGAGATTTGCCTAAATCCCAGGTCTCTTTGTTTCCCAGAACATGTTTCTTTTTTTAAATTTTATTTTCTTGTTTAAAGTATCACAAATAGTACATATGTCTCCTTTTTTTCCCCATTGACCTTCCTCCAGCCTCACCTACCCCCTGGAACATGCCCTTACCCCATTCCCCAGTGTCTTGTGTCCATTGGTTATACTTATATGCATGCATATAAGTCCTTCGATTTGTCTCGTAACCCTCCCCCTCAACACTCCCCAGCCTTCCTGCTGTAATTTGACAGTCTGTTCAATGCTTCTCTGCCTCTGTATCTATTTTTTTGTTCATTAGGTTATGATGTTCTTTATTATCCATAAATGAGTGAGATCATGTGGTATTTTTCTTTCACTGCCTGGCTTATTTCACTTAGCATAATGCTCTCCAGTTCCATTCATGCTGCTGCAAATGGTAAGAACTCCTTCCTTTTTATAGCAGCGTAGTATTCCATTGTGTAGATGTACCATGGTTTTCTAATGAGATTCCCCCATCACATATTTTGACATGATTCCAGGGGAGTAAGTGAATAGGCTCCTCTGCTCCATGCCACTGAACATGTTTCTTTTGTGGGGCAGCTGCTTCAGCGGCAACCACATGTGACTCCTGTGGAGGCCGTTTTCACGCTCCCTCCAAACAAATTCCCTCTGACCGCTAGAGACTCAATCTTCTGAGAAGCAATGTTGTCCCCAGGCTCCTCTGCTCCATGCCTCTGTTGTCCACTGAACAGTGATGGTGCTTCTGCAATGAGGTATCTCAGATGATCACCTAGGCCCGTGGTCGGCAAACCGCGGCTCGCAAGCCACACGTGGCTCTTTGGCCCCTTGAGTGTGGCTCTTCCACAAAATACCACGTGCGGGTGCGCACGTGCAGTGCGATTGAAACTTCGTGGCTCATGCACAGAAGTCAGTATTTTGTGGAAGAGCCGGTATTTTGTGGAAGAGCCACACTCAAGGGGTCAAAGAACCGCATGTGGCTCGCGAGCCACAGTTTGCCTACCACTGATAGGCCCTAAGGGTTGGGTTCTGGCTGGGACACTCAGCCCGGAAACCTGAGGAAACCAACTTAAGTTGAGAGCTGTGGAAGAGGAGGGAGGGACAACCATAACTTTAGAAATGCCTACCCTCTTCACTTCCCACATTCTCTTTTTCAACCAGTGTTCTTCTTTTCATTCTTAGTGATTCCCGCCCCCCTTGGCTATAAAGATTTTGACATTAAAAATTGTACCTGATATACTTTTTAATTTGAAAAGCAATCCTTTAAACTTGAAATCTGTTCCTTACTTTTTTTATGTAAGTAACAAAATACAGCAGGTAGCAATTAGTGAAGAAAAAAAGAGGCATGGCTTATCTTTTGTATGTGCCATTCAACCTTACTGGGGAATGGCATTGACTATACATGTCAGTGCTAAAATCAGCGACTACAAAAACAGCATATTCACTCACTCCCCTGGAATCAAGAGAATTGTTACTGTCATTGAAAACCAGCTTTTGAGCTTTCCTTCTCACACAAACAGGCTTCCAAGCCACACTGGGAAGCAGAAAAGGCTTCTTTTCATAGCTTCCATCCTTCCTCAACATTGCCTACAGAGTGGGTAGCTCTTGTTTTGCCTTCCTAAAACCAAGGCCTTCTTCCCATGTCCACAGGACCTCAAATTTCCTGCAGGATGTGCTTGTTCCTTACTGGTAGTCTGCTGTGTCAAGGGCTGAGGCCCCTTTCTGGAGAATTTGTCAAAATTCAGAGAACTGCCCTGGCCAGTATTGCTCAGTTGGTTGGAGCATCATCACATAAACCAAAAAGAAGGTGGAGGGTTCAATCTCCGATCAATGTTTCTCTCTCTCCTCTTTCTTTCGCTTTCCTTTCCTCTCTCTATAAAACCAATGGAGGCCAGCCAGCATGGCTCAGTGGTTGAGTGTCCAGCTGTGAACCAGGAGGTCACAAATGGATTCCCAGTCAGGGCACATGCCCCAGTTGTGGGGTTGATCCCCAGTGTGGGACGTGCAGGAGGCAGCTGATCAATTATTCTCTCTTATCATTGATGTTTCTATCTCTCTCTCCCTCTCCCTTCCTTTCTGAAATCAATAAAAAATATATTTATAAATAAATAAATAAATAAATAAATAAATAAATAAATAAATAAAATTAATAGAAACATGTCCTCATGTTTTTTATAGTCCTAAAAAATCCATAGGACTATATACTTTTAAAAAGGAAAAAAAAGTGAATTTTACTGTATATAATATTTAAAAATCTTGTTTATAATATTGGCCCTGACACTATCTTGCTAAGTGATCTTGAACAGGATAAATCACTTCTAATATTCAGTTTTCTTAGATGAAATACGAGGGTATTGATCTAAGCTCTTTTCCAAGTTTAGCTGTCTGTGATAGATATTACACCATGCAAGTGCCTGTCTGTTCTCTAAGTCTAGCATGCACGCTACACAAGGAAGTCATTCAGCTGTTTATGGTGCTTTTCTCCTCAGCAAGGATTTTGAGGAGCCCAATGGAGCATAAGCATCATCAGCATCATCAGCGGCAGCAGCAGCTTTGAGCTATCTCACTGCCTGACTTCACCAGCTAATTCAATATTTCCAGACTATGAGACTCACCAAAGAACACAAAGAATTACACAATTGCAAATTTTTATTTCTGCCCTACAGCAAAGTTTCCAAAGAGAAATAAACACTGATGGAAAAATATATAGTGAGTTTTTCACCCTCAGGGAAGAATAGAGAATCTATGGATATGCAGCAACACAGCATAAATATTAACTCTCTCACTCCTAGTTCTGCTTCATACCCTGTCACCTGCACTGTGGATAAAACACAGGCTACATCTGTCATTGTGATGCAATTTCTTACAGCATTGTTATTTTAATTACACAGGTATATGGAATAGAATTTCCATAGGGAATAAAATCTCTCCTTCCAGAAAAGCCCAACCTACTAGTCATGGAGGAATGTTTCTAGGTCTCTGACAGATACAGAGAGCTAAGATAAAGGGGCAAATGCTTTGACAAATTAGGATCACAGTAATTCCATTTCTAAGCATCTACCTAATATTAACCATATGTAACATTATTTGTAATAGTGAAGAAGTATAAGTAATCTAAATGTCTATTGTCAAGGGGCTGGCTAAATAAAGTGTGATATAATAATGTAAAGTAATACTAAAAGCAAATAAAACTGCAAACGGAAAAATTGATAACCCCCTAAAAATATTGAGAGGCAAAAATCATATTGTAGAATATCACTTCTTTTTTTAAAAAGAAACACAATAGTTCCACATCATGCACTGATACATACAGAGAGGGCAAAAGAAGGTTTATACTTGTGAATACATGAAATACAGAGTTTATTCTTGTATTATTATTTATTATTGTATTATTTTCCATACAAATAACTGTAAACCTACTGCTCCTCTACCCTATATATTTACATATACTTGGTACATATTAGAATTTCTTTGAAGGGTACACACTCAATTCACAACAAAGGTTGACTTTCAAGAGAAGAGGTGAAGACTGGGTTTAAAACAAAGGAGTTCTTGGAGGAGAATGTATTCATGTACTATTTGTATAATGAAATATTACTTTTAAACAGAGAATATAATGAAGAATATCAAAGAGACCGATTTCATCAAGGAATTTTCCCATGGCCATGTAGACTGGCCCTAAAAGCACGTTGTCTGGAAAAACAAGGTCAGAAGATGGAACGATCAGCCTTGTCGAGAAAGGCACTCCTCCTGGCCCAAGCTATTTTACAATATTAATCTGTGAACTATGTTTATGAATTAGGAGTACAGTATACATTGTTCTTAAGCAAACACAAAGTCCTGAAATGATCTCTAATATTAAATGTTCAAGTCTTGTGAGCAAATCACTATTTAATTTCCCTCCTACCACCCCCCTTTACTCCCAGCCCACATCCTCTACCACCCACTGGCCCCAAACCACAAAATGACACATATTTACTTTCAAATTTAGAGTGAATTAAAACTAATTTAGTTTGAGGATCCTGTGATACCCTTTGGAATAATGAGTAGGACACAGCAGTGTCACAAAAGCAGAATTAGGAAAGCATGGGCTTATATGGTTGCCATGGGAATCTGTTCCCTGTAAAAATCCAGTTCTAGAGAGATCAGGAAAAAGAAATCTCAGAACAGCTGTAAATAGGGAAAGGCAGAATCACAAAGTGAATAATACCCATGGGTCAGAAGCTTTGCCTTCCCCTGCCTGTCTAGGCACATGGCATGTGAGGAAGGAAGAGTGAATCTGTGCTGGTTGCCAGGTTGCAATGAGTCCACTCTGCTCAGCCTCATTCTACAGAATTAAGTGCAGATGGAAGAGAAGTGCCAGGGAGGTGAGAATGTGTCCCTCCATGATTGTCCGGACCTGGTCACTGACTGGCTGTGTGATTACAATGCAATGGGCCTGGACCACTGCTGTCCTCTCTGCTGTTAAGAGCATGGACCCCTCCATGGTGGTGTATTATGTTTCCCAATTTTAATTTTAGCATCTACACTTCAGCAATTTGCATTTAAATGTGTTGTCAGAGAACTTCCAGAAATCTTTAATAGGAAGACCGATTTGCATTTTAATATGCTGTTAAAGAATTTCAAACATCTTTTTTTAGTGTGAATACATATTACCAGAGGAATGGCCACTGTTAAGGAAATTATAATTACCTGGGTACAATTTAAACAGAGTTGGCTTTCAGAAGCACCTTGGCTTTGTTGGACTTTATTTAAAGTTCCTTGTAAAATAGAATCTGAAAGAAAAAGGAAACCTTCTGAACCAGGAGTTCTTAAAGGCAGAATTGAGACCACCAGTAGAGAAATCAAAGCAGAGAGGAGAGGACACAAGTCTTGGTTGGTTATAACCAACAGTTGGACACATGCCTCTGAAGGAGGAAATAGGAAGGTAGAATTTTCTTTGTTGTTCCTTGCCAGTGCCCCATCTTGTTTCTTCTAAGCAGAAGTTTAAAAGCTAAATTCAGAGATAGGTCAAGTCCCCACAAAGTGCAGAGTGAATGTTTCTATCCACGCTTTTCAATTAGTATTTTCTTTTCTTTTCTTTTTTTAAAAATATTTTTTATTGATTTTTCACAGAGAGGAAGGAAGAGGGATAGTTAGAAACATTGATGAGAGAGAAACATCCATCAGCTGCCTCCTGCACACCCCCTACTGGGGATGTGCCCGCAACCAAGGTACATACCCTTGACCGGAATCGAACCCAGGACCCTTGAGTCCGCAGGCTGACGCTCTATCCACTGAGCAAAACCAGCTAGGGCTCAATTAGTATTTTCACAAGAGTAAATAAGCAGAACTTTGAATGGATACATCAGTTTTTGTGGATTCTGGAGAAATATTGATGACGTCACGGCCTCATGTTCAGAATGATAAAAAATAGTACACATCCCATTCTCTTCCTCATCTTCAGTGACTCTGGGTTACCCTGCCATGGCCTGCAATTTCAAGCTTTCTTGAATCTATCCCCTCCCTACTTTTCCAAGTATTAACTGCCCCATTATATAGTAACCTTTAACTCAACCATATTATCTGTTCCAACCATATTATCTTGGCTCCCCGAAGATTTCCCACCATGAATACCACACACTTTGAACTCTATGAAAGAGAGAGAAGGGGGAGGAGAAAAGAGAGAAAGTAAGGAGAAGGAGGATAAAGAGAAAAGGAATTAGAATGAAGAGGAATACCAGGAGAAAGGGAAAAGAAGGAGGAGAAAAAATTCAGAAATTCTCTCTTAAACTATCTTTTGACAATTCTCCTTAAAATGTCCATGTGGTTTTTATGCCTCTTTTTATTGAAAGAAATTCCCCTTAGAAGACTCCAGATGAGCTTATTTTGTAAATAGTGCTTCTGCATCATTAAAAAACAAAACAACTAAATCCAAAATGGAGTCACCTAAGCTAAGCCCTATGTCACCAAATGGAGATTTAATTACAGTTTCAGCCTCTCAGAAGTGAAATCTTACACCAGTCAATCAGAAGTTAACTGATCAGCACTAGTCAGGTAATCTGCCTGATAGACCCCAGCAATCATCTAAAGGAAAGGAACCTTGTGCCCTGGCCAGTGTACCACAGTGGTTAGAGCGTCAGCCCTCAGACCAAAGGGTCTCCGGTATGATTCCTGGGCAAGAGCATGTGCCTGGGTTGCAGACTCGATCCCCAGCCAAAGTTGGAGGGGGTGTGTGGGAGGCAACCATCCAATGTGTCTCTCACATCCATGTTTCTCTCCCCCTCTTCCACACTCTCTTAAAAGAGAGAGAGAGAGAGAGAGAGAGAGAGAGAGAGAGAGAGAGAAACCTTGCAATAACCAACCTGCTCTTTTGCCTAGTAGACATTCTTGTTCTGATGCCCTTCTGCCTATAAAAATCTTTCTGCACAGCTCCTTGGAGTTCCTTTCTATCTGCTAAATTGGATGCTGCCTGATTCAAATTGATTTTAGCTCAAACTCTTAAAATTTTAATAGGCCTCAGTTTATCTTTTAACAATTCAGAGATATATCTTTTTACAAGCAGAAAAGTAAAAACTCGAAGTCATGTCAGCTCAAATTGATCACTATAAATCTGTCAATTCAGGGAAAGAATGGCACCTAAGTTGACAAACTGCCTCTTTGCCATGCCCAGCCTCTGTCCATGGCAAAGTCAAGGATACAGGAGGAGGACAGCACCAACCCCCTAAATACAACCTGCAATAATGGAAAGCAGAATGAAAAACAGAAATGTATACAGTCACAGCTTCAGGGTGGAAACTCCAGGAAGCATCCATTCATCTACTCAATTAATATTCGCTGCATTCATTGTGCGTGCCAGGTAGAAAGAAGTGCCTCACATAGCAAATGTATTAAGACAACAGGATAACTGAGAGCAGCAAACATTTTAAAGTGCTCCCCGTGGGCCAGCCCTGCCCTAAGTGCCTTCCATTTATTAACTTACTTAATCCTCACAGTAACCATCTTAGGTAGGAACTACTGTATCTACAGTTAGTAAGCATGGAAGCTGAAACACAGAAAGGTTAAGGAAGGTGCTCAGTATCATGCAGCTCATATATGGTACAGGTTAGACTCAAACCAGGCCATCTAACCCAGAGCCCACACTTTCACCATTGAGTCAGTTCTATTCCATCTTCTCTGAAATTTTTTATAATTTTTATAATCTCTCCTTGGGAGTGATGATGGTGTTTCATAACTTACTCATATTTTCTGGCCTGTTTCACTTGTGACTATTAAGAAATAGACTTTACAATTAGGATATGTAAGACATGTATCTTAAGAAACAAAAATCAGTGGATGACCCAGTAATCCCACTTCTAGGAATATATCCCAAGAAACCAGAAACACCAATCAGAAAGATTGGTCCTATGTTCATAGCAGCACAATTTACCATAGCTAAGATTTGGAAACAACCTAAGTGCCCATCAGCAGATGAGTGGATTAGAAAACTGTGATACATCTACACAATGGAATACTATGCTGCTGTAAAAAAGAAGGAAGTCTTGCCATTTGCAACATCATGGATGGAACTGGAGAGCATTATGCTAAGTGAAATAAGCCAGTCAGAGAAAGATAAATATCACATGATCTCACTCAATTGTGGAATTTAATGAACAACATAAACTGATGAACAAAAAGAGAACCAGAGAAATAGAAGCATCGAACAGACTTTCCAACCTATGAGGGAAAGTGGAGGGTGAGGGGGTGAGAGATTAACCAAAAGACTTGTATGCATGCAAGTGAGCATAACCAATGGACACAGACAGTAGGGGGGTGAGGGCATGTGCTGGGGGGTGGGAGCAGCCGGGGAGAGGTCAATAAGGGAAAAAGGAGACTCGAGACTCGTATAATACTTTAAACAATGAAGAATTTAAGTTAAAATAATAATAAAATAAAAAACAAATATACCTGAAACCTATATAATTTTACTAACCAATGTAACCCCAATAAATTCAATTAAAAGTGAAAAATAAAAAGCAGAGACAATAAAAAATAAATAAAATAAATGCTATGTGGGAAATGCATGCTTAATAACGAACAGATGGACTAAAATATCTTTGTCATTGGACAGGGAATATAAGTCAGCAGAGAGGTTAAAGAACTGATCCAATGATTTCTTCTCAGAGACACGGTGCCCAACTGTTGGCCAGTAAAGGGGAAAAAAAAAGAAATTTCCAGTGCTTACTAGTTTCACATACTCTGGGCACGTTGCCTATTAGCATGACACTGAAGCTGAAATTTTACACATTAGGTGGGCAATTACAACAAACTCATTTGCATGCTACTGATTTTTTTCCAAGAAGGAAAAAAACACTGAGGTTGGAGAAGGGTGTCAGGCCAAAGCCTTGATGTTTTTCATTAAGAATTTTTTTTTAATGCTATTAGATCTTCAGGCTTTCAAAGCGATTGTGCAGTTCTCAGTAAAACATCACCCACCTGAATTATTTATAAAGCTTCAGGAAACTGCAAACTCTGGTGAACAAACCTTTCTGATACTCTCACCTTCTGGAGGGCTGTTTTGGTGTCTCCCTCTGCTTCTCTTCTGCAGATATTCTGGGCTCTCTTTACTACAGCTTCCCATTTACCTCATAAGTCAGCACAGCTGCTGAATATAGGCAAAGGATGGGAAGAAGGAATCCAGTACAGGTGCTCTCTGAGCACTTAGTGCCTGCCCCCAGCTGCCAGATGGGTGAAGATAGGTTAGACAAGTGACAAAAGAAGATGTAAGACAATGGCCACAGATATACATATACATATACATATACATATACATATACATATACATATACATATACATATACATATACGCTGTCGATTCTAACAGAGCCTAAAAGTATTAATAATGTCTGTCACTTACCAAAGGCTCATATCCCCAACACTTTAGATGCAGTTCATTCAGGAAATAACTTTTTCACATTCCCAAGAACACATGTGGATTATTTTTTTTTTCTATTTGCTTTTTAAGTAATGTTACTATCATCAGACCACAATACTGGAGTATAAAGCCCTTTATAAAGTCATATAACTATTTCATTCTATAGGACAGAAAAAAAAATGAAACATTGACCTCAGACATTTGTAGCTTTGAATCCTAGTCCCATCACTGTGCGAACCTGACACATCACTTAACATTTCTGAGCCTGTTTCCTCAATGAGACAATTCAGATTATACTAACTACTGAAATTGGCGTAGTAAATCATAGCACCAACTACATTCTTGGTATCTAGCAATACTAGTTATTATGATAGTGGCTCATTCATTCAACAATGTTAAAGATGCTTTTAAGAACCAAGCACTGTTTAAGGCACAGAGAATACAGCCAACTTCATGGAACCCCAGTCTTCCTGGAGACTGTCCTCTTTTAAATTGTTGGTAGTCAGGTTGAGAGGAGCTGGCGGGAATGAACAGGAGTTTTGTTTCAAGATCATTAGCTATCCCCTTGCCTTCATTACATTTCCTGATAAAGTGCTCTAATAAGACCACATAATCCCAACCTCTCTCACCCTGTAACCTCAAAATAAAGTGATTTTCTCCTGAATAGAGAAACCCTTAGGGCTGTAGAGGAACATGCAGCTGTGGGTGGAACAGCAGGTTACTATCTTGGTGTGGAGTGGTGGTTATTGTTGCTGTCATTGTTTCCTAACCATCTTGCCCGCTTGTGATTAAGGTGATAATGTTATACCATGCTGACATTCTGCTTTGGAAGAAAATGTAAATAGATATTTTCAGCTCCTGTACCATTTTTATAAGTAAACTAGAGGCCCAATGATGAAATTCGTGCCGTAGGCCTTCCTTCCCCTGGCTGCCGGCACCGGCTTCCCTCTGGCACCTAGGACAGGGCTTCCCTCCCGCCGCCAGCAGGCACCTGAGACCTGGGCTTCCCTCGCAGGCCCAGCTTGGTCTGGAAGGTGGTCCGGAAGGACATCCAGTCTAATTAGCATATTATGCTTTTATTATTTAGATAATCACTTCCCTACACCTATTGGCTTTATAGGGCAATAGAACCAAAGCTGTTTTTATTCTTCCATAGCAGAAAGGTAAGAGTGCAAAGAGCTGGAAAGTGTGTATCTCTGGCAAGAAAGAAAGACAGGGGTTTAAATGTACAATTTCCAAAAGGAAGCTTCACTCATCTCATTATAACTGACTGAAATTATATGGACTGTTATTTATTAAAGATGTGTCTTAAATTACTGGATAAGTAGGGGGCTAAATATTACATGTATATTAATTTTGAGTAAACTTTTAAGTACACAAGGGAAGATTTGATACTTAGTCATTATATTGTTAATTTTTAATAAACAAAACCATCTCCCTTTTATGTAAATTCATGTTTACACATGTATTACCATTTTAAAATTCAAAGTTATATTTCTAAAAGAATCAGAGGAACACCAGGTTCCTCGGGGAAAGGGGCAAGCAGATCAGCTCATCAGTGATGCCAGACATGAATCAGTTTGGGGGTATTATTTCTTAATTACTTCATTTTATGGCCCCAACCCCCCAACCCCACTCCCCTCTGACCGCTGTCAGTCTGTTCTCTACCTATGAGTCTATTTCCATTTTGTTTGTTAATTTAGTTCATTAGATTCCACATGTAAGTGATATCATATGGTACTTATTTTTCTCTGACTGGTTTATTTCACTTAGCATAATGCTCTCCAGGTCCATCCATGCTGTCGTAAAGGGGAAGTTTTTTTTTTATGGCCAAGTAGTATTCCATTGTGTAAATGTACATCTTTTCTATCCATTCATCTACTGATGGGTAACAAAACACAGACATAGACAACAGTATGGTGATTACCAGAGGGAAATGGGAGTGGGAAAAGTAGAAGGGGGATGGAGGGGGTCGGGGAAATAAATGGTGATGGAAGCTTGATTTGGTGTGGTGAACACACAATACAGTGTATGGATGATGTATTAAAGAACTGTACACTTCTGGGGTGGAGGTGGGGCAGGAGCGGCCAGGGAGAGGTCAATGGAGGAAAAAGGAGACATATGTAATACTTTCAACAATAAAGAATTTAAATTTTAAAAAAAGAATTGTACACCTGAGACCTATATAATTTTATTAACCAACTAGAGGCCCAGTGCACTCGGGGGGGGGGGGGAAAGGGGGGGGTTCCTCAGCCTGGACTGTGCCCTCTCGCAGTCTGGGACCTCTCAGGAGATAACGCCCTGCTGGCTTAGGCCTGCTCCTGGGAGGCAGAGGGCAGGCCCAATCCCTAGGTGCAGCCCCTGGTCGGGCTCAGAGCAGGGCCGATTGGGGAGTTGGGGCGCCTCCCCCTGTCATGCACAGAGCAGGGCGGATTGGGAGGTTGCGATGCCACCCTCAGTCACGCTCAGGATAGGGCCCATTGGGGGGTTGGGGCACCGCCCTGTCACACTCAAGGCAGGGTCGATGGGGAGCTTGTGGCGCCACCTCCTGTCATGCACAGAGCAGGGTCAATCAGGGGGTAGGGGCGCTGCCCCTGTCACACACAGAGCAGGGCCTATCAGGGGGGTTGGGGCTCCTTACCCTGTAACGCACAGAGCAGGGCCCATCAGGGGGGTTGGGGAGCACCCCCGTCACGCACAGAGCAGGGTCGATCAGGGTGTTGGAGAGCTCCTCCGTGTCACGCACAGAGCAGGGCCCATCAGGGGGTTGGGAAACTCCCCCCTGTCACTCACAGAGTAGGGCCGAGAGGAGAGTTGGGGCACCGCCCCCTGTCACACACAGAGCAGGGCCGATCAGGGGGTTGGGGCGCCGCACCCTGTCACACACAGAGCCGCAGGGCGATCAGGGGGTTGGGGAGCTCCCCCCGTAT
The DNA here is from genome assembly GCF_963259705.1 of Myotis daubentonii. NCBI lineage: Eukaryota > Metazoa > Chordata > Mammalia > Chiroptera > Vespertilionidae > Myotis > Myotis daubentonii. The sequence continues at coordinate 85,941,383 of NC_081844.1, read as the reverse complement.
CAGGCACAGAGCAGGGCTGATCAGGAGGTTGGGGAGCCTTCCCATGTCACAAACAGAGCAGGGTGAATAGGGAGGTTGTGGCCCCGCCCCCTGTCACACACAGCCGCAGGGCGATCAGGGGGTTTGGGTGCTGCCCCCTGTCATGCTGATCCCAGTGCCTGGAGGCCTCTTGGCTCTGCTGATCTCGGTGCTGGGAGGCATATTACCCTTTTACTATATAGAATAGAGGCCTGGTGCATGCGTGGGGCTGGCTGGTTTGCCCTGAAGGGTGTCCTGGATCAGGGTGGGGGTCCCTACTGGGGTGCCTGACCAGCCTGGGTGAGGGGATGATGGCTGTTTGCAGCTGGTCACACACCCTTCAGGGTGGGGGTCCCCACTGGGGTGCCTGGCCAGCCTGGGTGAGGGGCTGAGGGCTGTTTTCAGGCTGGCGGGAGACTGAAGCTCCCAACTGCTCCTTTTTTTCTTTTTCTTTTTTATTCTGGGCCAGCTTTAGCTCTGGCTCCTGCTCTGAGGCCTCTGCTGCTGAAAGCAGGTATCTGGTTTGTGTTCTATAATCGAAACAATGTATAACTCCAGCTCTGAGATCCAGGCCCACTGAAAGCAGGTTTCTGGGGTTTTGTTTAGTTTCTATATTTGTTACAATGTTTCAAACTGCAAGCTCAGAGGCCGGCAAGGCAGGCGGGGAACGTTGGTTTCCTCCATCACTGAAGCAAGCAAGCCTCATGTTAGTTTCAAGCTGCCTGGCTGCCGGCCGCCATCTTGGCTGGCAGTTCATTTGCATATCGCCCTGATTAGCCAATGGGAAGGGTAGCGGTCGTACGCTAATTACCATGTTTCTCTTTTATTAGATAGGATGTCACCCCAGTAAATTCAAGAAAAAAGTAAAAACAAACAAAAAACAATGAATCAGCACCATAGAGGCTACAAAAGGTTTTTCCCTTTTAAAACAATATATTCATTTGCATTTCTAGGTGTTCAGAAAACTGGTGTGGTAAGGATTAAAGTGGGAAAAACATACAATTCCCAGCTCTTTTTTCTTCAGAGGTTATAAGAAAACCTGTCCAGCCTGGTGAATCGTGTAATATGCAGACATATAAAAATATTTGCAGAGGGAAAATATTCTCCACAATTTAGTAGTTTTAAAACGTAAATCAGATCATATCAGTTCCTTGCTTAAACCCTTCATGGGTTGATCACTGTTCTCAGAACAAACTGCGCACTCCTCCACGGCCCACAAGCTCTGCCCTTCATCTGCAGCCACAACTCCTGCTGTTCTCACACCAGCTCACTACGCTTTGACCACCTTGAAAAATGTCAAGTTCTTTCCCACTTGAGCTCTTTTCTTCAGCTCTGCTGTCCCCTCTGCCTGAAGCACTGTTCCCCCAGTAATGTAAAAGTCTGACTTATAGACAGGGAAAGCCCACCTGAGAAGTGAGCAAAGCCAAGAGGTCAAGAGAGGTGACTCCTGCTGAGGTCACAGAGCACCCAGGCCATCAGCTGCGTAAGTAAGGAGACCCGCCCAGCATGCTGGGCGCTGGCCTTTTCCCTGTTGGAGTTCCCCTGATAAAGTCCCAGTACTACATCACTGCACACTTCTCCAACTGCAGGATGCACAGCCCCAGTTCTGTGCAGAGGGAGAAAAACAGAGTACCCAATACATCTTTCTGGAACATCAAGTTTATTACAAAATTCAGAAAAACCAAGTACTTTAATAAGAACTTTGCTCCCATAAACATGGGAGCAAAGAAGGCAGGGGAGGGAGAAAGGACCCAGGAAAAAGTCCAGTCTCTGAAGTCTCATTCAGGTGGGAGCCACGAGGTGGATCTTCAGCAAGGGTGGCCTCTCCTTTAGACCCTCAGGGGGCTCCAGGAAGTCTACAAGCTCAGCAGATATTTTGGATAAGATATTTCTGAAGACTACAGAGCTGATGGATACCCTCCTGATGTGAATCCCGTGCAGTCATCCATCAGACCAAGTCCTCTCACCTTGCATGCACAGCGTGCACTTCAGGCACCTCTCTCACCCACAGTGCTTTGCGTCCAGCCTCTGGCTCTTCTCCCACACCACATGGGAAGCCTCCCTGGAGCTCAGCATCAAGTTCAACATTTAAAATGCAGGGAGTGATGCTTGATCTCCCCAGCATCTTTGACGGTGGCCCTACCTTAAGCGTCCACAATTCCACAATTTTAAAAATTACTTGGCTTCACTCCTGTCCTTTTGAGATACTGCTTGTTAGTGCACAGCCTGTGAATATTAAGAAAAAAAATGAAGACCCTCCAAGCCACTCCCTGCTGACCATGGCTGTGGCCAGCGGGAGAGGCTGGGTCCCACCATCAGGCTGCCCAGCTTGGATGGAGGCAGTTTTCATGGTGGCTTCCTCTGGGGCTCCACCACTGCTGCTGATGCTGCTGCTGCTGTGGGTGGGGAAGGAGCACCCAGGGCCACACTGAAGGACTAGGCTGGGGGTGGCAGTAATCGACTCTAGGACGAATGGGGGAATGGTGATCCTTGATTCCAGGTTGGCTGGGGAAGCGGTAACCCTCACTTCAAGACCAGCTGGGGTATTGTACCCTGATGGCTGAACCTCTTGGCTTGGGGAAGCACTGCTGTTGGGGAGGGGCAGGGCATTATCCTGATGGTTTGCATGGATAATGCCCTTCATCTTGGTTTTTGTGGTATCTAGAATCATGTACATCCCCATAATATTATTATATTTTCTTCCTCTTACTGACGTCTGGATCTTGTGCTGCCTAAATCCCAGGTTCTTCATTATTTCTGCTACCTGGGGGTCCAAGTCACCCGGGGTGCTCAATGTACAACCTCAGTTCTTCCTCCTAACCCATATTGAGCCATGGGTTCTTCATTTTATCGTCTGGTCTTTTGCTGAGGTTGAGGGTCATTAATTTATTTTAAAGGTTTTGACCTCCCCTTGACATAAGGTATGGTACATGGAACTGTCCACTCAGTATTTCCTTCTTTAGTTTCCCAAAGTTGTCCCCCACAAATGGCACAACCCCATCACCATCCTATACAAAACTATCCCCAGGCTCCATACATCAACTTTGGGGCCATCATAGGTTTGATGCTGAAAGACCTCTGGGGCCGAATAGCAGATGGTGCCCCAGAAGGAGGTCAGTTACTTGTCTGTAAATTCCCTACTGAAGCGAAAGTCTGGCAATTTGATGGTCATATCACTGTCTATAAATATGTTGTCTGGCTTCAGGTCCCTATGGACGATGCCCCTCTGGTGGCCATACTGTACCACTGATACCAGCTGATGGAACATGGCTCGGGCTTCCTCCTTGGTCATGCATCCATAGTCCATAGTTCTCCAGATAATCAAATTAAGTGCCCTCCGCAAACATGCTCCATAAAAAGAAACAATTTTTCCTGAGTGACAATCAACTCAATTACTTTTATGATATTTGGGGGATTTACCTCTTAAGACAATAAATAAACTCCTTGAAAAAATCTAGAGAAGCCCCGCTGACACTCCTTGTTGAAAAAATCTAGAGAAGCACAGTGAGTGGGCTGCAAAATGATGAGACAGGGCAACTTCAAAGTAACAAAAATTGAGAAAAATAAAATTTAAAAATATTTTTTAAAAATGGACTAAAAATAAAACACAATAAAGAAAAGAAAAATAATAAAAAATTTTAAAAGAAAAATGAGGAAACAAAAACACAAAATGGAAATAAAATGGGAAAAAGAAGCTAACTAGTCTAAGTCCAACAGGTCACCACAAATCAGCTTTCTGGGCTATAATGGACAAAAACCTCAGCCGGGCCAGGGTCTCACACAGGAGTGGTTTGTAATTCCCTCTCAATGAGCAGGAAATGGACCAATCACAGCTGGGCATAAACCACAGTGGTTTTCTCACTTTTTGGTCTCACGATCCTTTTGTTTATGTGGTATATTAAAGATTTACATTTACTTTAATAGAAGTAAAAATATGTAAGATATAAAAAATAATATAAAATAAAAATGAAATGTCTGATTCTCATGCTCCAGGCCTCAGTTCAGATATCACCTGCTTAGAGAGGATGTCCTTGATCCATCCATTCCTACCTGCCTCACCCAGCTGGTCAGGTTTGTCATCTTCATAGCACTGACCACAGTGTAGCTGATTCTTGTTTACTGTCAGTCCTTCCCATGAAGGGAGGAGCAAGACTGTAGTGTTCCCTGTGTCTAGCACAGTGAGTGGAAACAAAACCAATATTAAAAAATAGAAAAGTTTGGGGGAACAAAATAAAACATTGCCAACTACTTATTTAATCAAAGTGATTAATAAAAAATATCTTTAAGAAATTCATGTTCTGTCCTCACTCAGCTTTTGGGGCAGGTAAGATAGGACAGAGGAGGGCTGAAGTCTGGGTTTCCAGGTATGTGGGTGCTCAGCGAGGCTGAGGAAAGGCCAACAGGTAGGAGCCTTGCTGTAAAAATTAAAGAAGATGATTCATCCCTCCAGTGGTACTTGCCAAAGGATATAATGAATTTGGATCTGCAATGAGGCTGCTACATATTTTATACTTTGAGTATCCATTGCCAGGTGATACAAATGACTTCTCAGGTGACCTTGAGCAGGCCATTTAGGTAAATTTCTGTGTTACTTAAATGAACCATCTCTGTGGAGAGAAACAATGATGAGGCTTGTTAATTTACATTTGTAAACACACTGAAATCTCAGGATGAAAGAATTTCTGCAGAGGTACAAAGACTGAGGTAATATGTTGGGGCAAATTCTATCCTTTATGGAGGCAAAAACAGAGCAGGCAGGCTTGGGGACACATAGGGGGATTCTTTGGCACATTATGTTTCAAACTAATCTTCGAAGAAAGGTCCCTACTTTCAGTACATCGAGTGTTTTAACCACATGTATATGTTATTCTAGTAATTACTTTCCTTTTACACTTCCCTTTAAAGTCTCAGCTTTAGGGGATCTTTAGAGGGATTAGCCTGAGAGTTTGCCCCTCTACAACACTTGTTACTTTTACCTACATCCATGACACTCAGCTCCTAAGCATGACATTCTCTGTTGCTGAGTTGATTTGGGACCCAAACGGGGTCATTTCATTAATTCTAGACAGATGTTCACAAGTTCCAGTCAGAGATTAGACAAAGGTCAGAAAGGAGAAAAGGGGAAATTTCAAAAGAAGCTGCCAGTCTACTAGTTAAATATATCCATTTATAAAAATGGCAATAGCTAAGTAATAATATCAACAACATAGGGCATTTTCTGACTTTTTTCAGCAAGGTAATACAGACTCAAAGATAAGACATTTAATGTAAAACTGTCAAGGCAAAAGCCAAGCTCTAGATAACTCTAATTTGAGGTATCCTACAGGCTGGGGTGTTCAATCAGGTGAATGAGCTGCAAGTTTGGGAGCCTTTTAAAATGAAAAACAAATGCATGGATCAATACCTTTTAACCTGGCAACTCAGGGATTAGTTAACAATATCCTGTATGGTCCACTCCAGTGAGGCTGGAGGGAGTTCTTGTGGAGATTTTTTTTGATGGACCATGTATCCGGGTTGTAGGCCATGATGCTCGGTGTCTTTGTCTCCAGGAAGTGCTCTGTGAAAAGATTGCCCTATGAACTTACATTAATTTCAAGAACGTTTGTAAGTTCTTAGCAATAAGTTAAAAACTCTCAGTAAGGCAGGTTTGCACATTCCCTGATTTAACCTCACTTGATAGGCCCTCCAATAAAACTTTCAGAAGGGGACAACTGATGTATGCCCAAAGGAATTGATCTTAATTTAACAACATCAAGGGAAAGACTTTAGGCCAAGGCAGATGAAAAGATTCAACAAGTTTACCATTTGAATTTCACCTATTTTGTCAGTTTGTTCTATGAAACCAGAGGACCAGGGATGATACATGCAATGGAAATGCTACAATATCAGCCAAGCTTTGCACACCTGGTATAGAATTTGTCTAGTGAAATGAGTTCTCTGATCCTATGGGACTCTGTGGGGATTTTCCAAGCAGCAAAAATCCTTTCTACGAGTATTTTTTTTTAACTTCTATGGCTATAGCTCTACCCAGTGAGAATACATATGGATCATCATTATCCCATTTTTATCCTGGAAGGGGTGACAGCAATTGCATTGAAATCCACTTTCCAAACATCAAATAGGCCTTTTGTAAAGAGAGATTCCCTTATTTTAGCTATTCCTTTAATCTTTTACTTTAAAAACTTTAAACTTCACAAGGAATTACAGGAAGTTAGAAGTAAAATCTAGCTCTTTAGATATTAAGGTTTGGTTTACCTAAGCAATCACAGACCAGATGATGCAGAGTACATCTTACTCTTCCTTCATAATTTCCTATTAAGAGCACACCAAGAATATAGATAAAGAAACCTTCGTTCTTTTAACAGAGAGAACCCAAATTCCAATTCTGGATCAGCATACTTAAACTTAAATGAATCCATTCCAACCTTAGTTTAACCACACATAATATTTCTTTTTCAAGATTCCTTTTCCATGAACCTTCTGAAACTTATAAATCTTTTATCTTTTGTTCTTTTTCCTCTTTTATTTTAGAACATCATTTACTTGAGGATAAGATTACTTTCTTTTCTTTCAATAAAAGTGTGTTTCCATTGCCCATACTTTCTTTTACCAAACACACATCTTATTCTCTATACACAATCATTTTCAATCACCCTAATATCCTAATCAGGCTTTATCACAAATGTCTGGATCTTCATCTGAGGCATCTTATGCCCTTCTGGCCTTGTAAAATGACACATTAAGTCTCCAAACTCATCATCCTGGTTTCCCATCTGGTCTGTTAGCTCCAAAGATAGAGTGTAGTGGGCAACTGCATGTCCTTAATTAAACCAGCATCCTTAAGTTAGTTTTTATTTACTAAAGATTAATCCTAGATCATGTGCACTTTAAAAGCAAATGTGCTAGTTTCTATTATTTCTCCAATTTGTATGAACACTCATTTGTTTTAAGCCAATTGAATAGAACCCTTTCACAATCTAGATTTGAATTTACAAATCAATTTCTGACAGTACCATCTAGCAATGGTAATATACTGCCTATGTCTGTAACAAACATAAATAGCTACACATACACAGATAGCACAATACAAAACCCAAAAGAAAAATTATGGATCCAAATGTGTTTTCTAGCAGCTGGACTAGGCTGAGGTTTTGCTCAGATGGTCAAAGAGTTTGCATGCTGTCAGAATTCCCATAAAGCTGTATTTTTTGTTTTTTAAATACAAGAATGCATTCCATTATCTCTTAGAGGTTTGAGATTCTTTTTTTTAAAAGTTTTGCTTTAAGGTGGGCTTATTAACAAACATAAAGAAATAGAAAGAAAATGTTCACAATGAAATTGGAAGCTCCAAAAGTAAAAAGAATTGGCACCAAAGGCCTGGGTTTAAAGAGGAGCAGATTTTCCTGGGGGAAGATTGAAAAATGGCTCCAAAGGTGCAGCCTGAGCATCGAGTGGCTGCTGCCCATCTGGAGATGAAGATGGGAGAAAGGAAAATGGGTACAGAGGGTAGGCAGGGCAGTAGGCAAGGGGGGAGGCTAGAAAGTGAGAGATCTTCCAAGGTTTTATTTAGTAAACCTGGTTTTTGAGTAGCAGGCACAAGGGTCAGAAGGAAAGTTTTCCAACTATCTCCCTTATGTTCCAGTTTCGTGAGTGCTAGTTTCCTTCTAAATTTACCAAGACAGTTAGCCAGTTTATTTTTTCCTAAGGGAGGCGATAGTAGTGTCTTGATTTATTAAGAGATGTCAAGCTACCAGTTTAAAAAAAAAAAAAAAAAAAAAGCTTCCCGTGGTTTCTGGGAGGCACAGTATTTTTCTCTGTTCTAACTGAGCACACACATAAACAAGCTGTGGGGTTGCAAAGGAACCCCATCTTGACCAGCAAAGCTTGAGAACATCTTGTGTGACCTTTGCCAGAGGCCTTGCCAATTGCAATTCTCTGGACCATCATTTCCGTACATGTAATCAGCCCAAGTCCCAAGCGGTGGCTGATTACATGTAAAAATTTAGAGTACAGGTTAGTCATGTTGTACTCCTCTTCATGGGTGGGGCCCCCAAGGACCACTAGTGTGTGCGTCCTCACAGACCTTATGGACAAAGGCCTAGTCCTCATCTGTAGGATACCCTCCCTGGTGCCAAATGAGACTGAGAGATACCCTTCCTAGGCACCAAGCCCGAATTACATGGAGGGGCCCTTCTGAGTCCAAGTGTGTGAACTAAGGTCAACAGATGAGGGTCCTCTGCCTGAATGAATAAAGTCTCCGAGACCTCAACCACAAGCATGGGAGATCCTGGATCTGAGAGGACTTACCTGAGATCCTCTGGCACCTCTGGGAAGATAACTTGAACATAGGAGTTGGGCAGGTGCCAGATGTGTTGGATTGCTTCAGAGTCCCATCCTCATCACCATGGAATGTCAACAGAAGGTCACTGAAGTCAATTCAACACCAACAGGAATCCCCAATTTTGGGTGCAGTAAGGAAGGAAACTTTATTCTGTGCAAGCAGCTCAATTGTGACATCGCACAGCTGTAAAAACAGCACAGCTGTGGAGCAGCTTAACTGTGACACACATGGCTATGAAACAGCTCAATTGTGACATTGCATGGCTGTGCAAACAGCATAGCTGTACAGCACCTTAATTGTGACATAGCACAGCAGTAAAAAAGCTCAATTGTGGCTGCATGGTTGTGAAAACACAAAATACCACGTGTGGGCGCATGTACAGTGCGATTGAAACTTCGTGGCCCATGTACAGAAGTCAGTATTAAAATACCATGTGCGGGCGCGCATGTACAGTGCAATTGAAACTTCGTGGCCCATGCGTAGAAGTCGGTATTTTGTGGAAGAGCCACACTCAAGGGGCCAAAGAGCCGCATGTGGCTCGCGAGCCGCAGTTTGCCGACCACTGCCCTAGGGCCAGGTCACTTCTTTGGCTAGGCAGCTCTGCTCCATAGCTGTCTAGTCCGATATGCTCTGCCCATGTGTTGGTCTGCTCCACTCTGCTCTGGTGAGACATCAGTGTTTCAGCTCCAGCCAGGAAATGAAATCTTTAGCCTTAGATTGAAAGAAAACGTGCATTCCCAAAGCCAGAGGGGAGCTGACAAAAGTCCCTACCCTGGTCCCTGATGCAAATGATGACTCCAAATCCTTGGTTTGATTGGTCCAAGAGGCACTGTCCTGATGGGTCAAAATGGAGCTGCTCTGATTGATCAGTGAAGAAGCTGATGAGGAAATAGCTGTGTGGCCCTCAATGGATGGGAAAAGCCTCTATCCCAGGGGTCCTCAAACTACGGCCCGCGGGCCACATGCAAATACAAATATTGTATTTGTTCCTGTTTTGTTTTTTTACTTCAAAATAAGATATGTGCAGTGTGCATAGGAATTTGTTCATAGTTTTTTTTTTAACTATAGTCCGGCCCTCCAAAGGTCTGGGGACAGTGAACTGGCCCCCTGTTTAAAAAGTTTGAGGACCCCTGCAGTCTATCCTATTGGTTGAAATAGGATCCCAGGCTGGCTGAGATGGCAGAATCACAGTAGAGGCAGGTGGCTCAGTGCAGAGGCAGGCAGTTCAGTGCAGGCCTCTCCCTGAATGCAATTTATGTGAGAGGTCCCTGTGTAGAAATGGTTGCTAAGCTTATTGTGGCTTTTTGTTTTTGCTATTTTTTTTTTATTTGAGCCCAGTTAAGCCACCAGGAGCTTTTCTTGGTAGATACCTTTTTTCTCAGGGTCCACAAAGGATAGCGCAGACTGTCACTTAAAAGCAGAGTAAGCACCAGGAAGTTAACTGGTACCTGAGCCTCATTTTCATATGTAAAATGGGCATGGTATGACCTATTGTTTCCCACATGACATACGTCAGAATTTATAAGGTCTACAAGATAAAATGCACTTATCGATGGAGGCAAAACTGTAGCCAACATAACGACCTATTTCATTATAGGAGAGGATGGGATTTTCTCCCCAACATCCTTTTCTTCCTACTTCCCAAGGACAGAATGGAAATCTTAAGTTCTGAACTGCAACATGGTTGCCATGTCACATCACAGACCCGGCACCAGTTAAATGAAGCAAGACACTGGCATGAGAATTTTTTAACATTTCATAGAACACGGGGATTTGTGGGTTTTTGTCCCTGGGGGACAAAGATTGAATGTAGTATTTCAATCATACCCAAAAGAACATAGTTAATCTTTCACAGCTACTTAAACCACTCATTCAAAAACAGTAATGCAAATGTTCAAAATATTTATGCTTCGTAGGCAAAATATGGCACCTTGAATTATTGTCCTGCACTCTCATATGCCACGGACTTACGATTCATTTCAGATCAGGTAACCAGAAAATCACTGTGTTCAAAGGGAAGCACTAGCAATAAAGTCTTTATCCTCACAGTCCTTTTTCATTTTTATTCACACACAAACCTTATTTGATTCCAAATAAAATAAAATAGCCACCAAATCAGTGATTAAGGTAGGGATTAATATTGTCCCTTTAACTGATTGATGTGATCATAATTTTCCATTTCCATTATGTGTAAAATTCAAAGGCTCTTTTCAGAAGAGTGATTCTATTGTAATATCCTGTTATGCCCAGACATAATGAGAGCCTTCAATATAAACTTTCCACCTCAACCATAATAAAACTTGTATGTCGGGTTTTCAACTCTGACTTTTAATGCTTCTTAAAAGTGTTTTGAGAGCATGAGTAAGGTCAGAGAGGAATCACATTATTTGGAATGCTGTCTACTCATTTAGTGCTTGTCTTTCTACTATCACTATCCCCAGGCTGTGGAAGCAGAAAATCAGGTTCAAACAAAAGCTTAGCCAGCCGTGGGCAAACTACGGCCAGTTTGAAATGAATAAAACTAAAAAAAAAAACAAAAAAAAAAAACAAAAAAAAACCCGTACCCTTTTATGTAATGTTTACTTTGAATTTCCTCGAGTCAAAAAGTTTGCCCACCCCTGGCTTAGACCCTTCAGAGTGATTTCAGAGTTAGGAAGGGGCGGTCAGGTACCATAGATGACTTGACAGAAGAATCTTTCCTGTTGACACTGTAGTAGCTGGGAAGTGGGGAGGATGAGATACAGGGAGTAGAGCTCATCACCTACCACTTCCAACCTCTGTATCCCAACCCAACTCTTGTTCTCTTTAAAGATAAATTTCCTCTTTCATCTCCTCGCTAGCCTAAACAATCTAGCAGCCCTGAGGGACATTGTCAAGGATGCATTATCATCAAGAACCCCTTGATATGAAGCACTGACAAGGACACATCACCACTCTGGTACCCTTCCCAGTAATGCAAAATCTCTATCTAATCATTAAAAAACATCAGATATCAAATATCAAATTGAGAAGCATTCATCAAAATAACTGGCCAATACTCTTCAGAAGTGTCAAGGTCCTGGAAGACAAGGGAAGACTTCAGCACTGTCAAAGACCAGAGGATAATTCAAAGATGTAACTATTAAGTGCAATATAGAATCCTGAATTAGGTCATTTAACAGGAAAAGGATCTTAATGAAAAAACTGGTGTGATCCAAGTAAATCCTGTACTTTAGCCAACAGTATTATAGTAAGGTTAACATCTTAGTTTCAGTAAATGTTCTATGGTTATGTAAAATGCTAATGTGGAGAGGCTGCATAAAGGGTATGTGGGTCTTTGTACTATTTTTTTCAACTCTTGTATTAGAATTATCTCAAAGTTAAAAAAATTAACTGTTGCCCTAACCGGTTTGGTTCAGTGGATAGAGCGTCGTCCTACGGACTGAAAGATCCCAGGTTCGATTCTGGCTAAGGGCATGTACCTTGGTTGCAGGCACATCCCCAGTAGGAGGTGTGCAAGAGGCAGCTGATTGATGTTTCTCTCTCATCGATGTTTTTAAACTCTCTATCCCTCTCCCATCCTGTGTGTGTGTGTGTGTGGGGGGGGGGGTCAGGGGGGGAATATATATATATTATATATATAATTTAACTGTTAAAAATACAGAGAACAGCATATTATGAGGAAGGAGGTTATAATTTAAAACAGATACTTGGGAAGTTTCAAAAATGCTGACTAATTCCTCAGTAGATGAAGAGTTATTCATTTGAAATCCTTCTGATATACACAGTTCAAAAGTTACATAATATGGTAGTTAATAGCCTGGACTTTAGGATCAGATATATCTCAGTTTAAAACCCGATGTTACCAATTTTTAGCTATGTGTCTAATGTCCTATTATTTAATCCCTCTTTAACTCAATTTTTCATATGTAAATTAGGGGATTCAAATAGTACCAACTTCATAGGATTGTTCTGAGGATTAAATGAAGTAATATATGTAAAGCTAATCTTAGTACATGTCTAGCATCTAGAAAGCACTTAATAAATGGGAGCCGTTAATATAATCACAGAAACTGGCATTATTTACTCCATCAGTTTCCAAAGTTTATGCTTTCCTTTTACTTGGAAACATTAATAATTCCATTTCATTCATCCTTTTCCAAATGTTATCCATCCTCCAAGTGCCAATGGAATCTCAATCCCTTTTTTAAACCTTTACTCCCCAAATGGTAAAGACCATCTTGTTTCTTCTTATATTTTCCTTGGTATCAATGTTGAACACATAGTAGGCATTCAAGAAAGCAAGGTGGTCTATGATTATGATATTTTAAATTTTTCTAGGGGAATCTGATGACTCCATGAATTTAATCATGGAACTTTATAGGCCTCTCAAAACAGGACCAGAAGATGTATACATATCCTTAAAATCCATTTAGAAAAGAAATAAGAGCCTTTCAAAATCGTCTTTACTCCGAATGCAAACCAAATTCTTCACTCCTGTCTCTGGGATTTATGTCATGTGTTTTTGTCTTATAAAAAGACACTTTACAATAGTCTCTCTGGGACTTCCATAGACACATTTCTTTGGCTGAAAGCCCAAAGTCTTAATAACTTTCACATTAGATGCCATGACCACACATAACACCAGGAAGAGCACATCATTTCTTTTAACAATTCCCTTATATTGCATTATGATTTCTTAAGTGCTCGTAAGTGTATTGTTTTAATTGATTCTCATAAAAACTCTGAGAGGCTATCTGGAAGTATTATTATCCCCAGCTTGCAGATAAGACAACTGAGGCCGAGACTTGCCAAAATTCACACAATTAGTAAATTGCAATTTAGGACTCTTGTCTTTTTCAACAAGCATTTATTGAGTGTTTCTCATAGGCCACCCCTGTCCTGCATGCTCCCTCAGCCCCACATGCTTGCTCCTATCATAGTGTTGTGCTTATCAAGAAGGATGTTAATCATCTACCTACTGGTCTGAATCATCCCCTGGACTATAAGCTCCATGTAGGCAAGTATCTGTCTTGCCCTAGTTGAGTCCCAAGAAGGCACTCAATAAGCACTTGGGGAACAGATAAATGGGGACAACTCAAAAAATGATGCTGATAGATATGCCAAAAGAGCTCAAGTTAATTGACCTGGATGAATTCAAATTTCATCATCCCTTTTCCAAATGTTAGCATTTTATAACTTGATTCTCCCCAAAAGAGAACATGGCTATTGGGAAATTAATACACTACACTCCTGGGAAAGAAATAAAGCCTATCACTCTGGGTCCTTTCAGAGATGAATCACACTCTCCAGATAAAGCCCTTTGTCCCAACAACTCTCAATCCTGACTGTCACACTCCCTAAGACAACTCTCACCTCCTCCAAAGAATAGAAGTGATAACCTTTAACTTCAAGTTACCAAACTAAAGGGAACTAATACTCCTAAATAATAGTAAGAGGAGCTCACTGATTCTCAGGGTGGTGAAATACTGAAATCAATTCTCCCACATGTGATTGAGAAGTCTTTTGCCATTGAAGAAAATCTTCAAGAAGACAATAAAAATGTATGTGAACTATCTGCCCTCCTGAGTCTTTTTTAGCTGTAGCAACCCTACTTCTCTTCTTATCCTATATTTTATATCGACATTATTGCTCCCACCTCCTTCATCTCATCATCTTCTTCTTTCAATCCATAGCCATCTGATTGTACAAGAACCACCTTCAAAATCAGAACTATAAAACATTTGCAAACTCTTGATTTTTCAGAAAGTTGGCAGAGAGTTTGTTCTCCATAGTGATGGCATCAATTTCCCCATGTGGAAAAATGCCAGTCGCTAGTAACAGTATCTGATACTAAGCAATTGGAGTGGTTCCAGGAGGCTGTGAGGTGTCTCAAAAGAGCACCAAACAGGAATTTGAAATAGATCTGGCCTTGGCTCTTCCACATTTATGTGACCTCAGATAAATCCCTCAGTTTCTCTAACACAGTTTTGTTGTCTTGTCTCTAGAGCGAGCCTGGGTCCTTTCAGAGACTGGTTGCTAAGTTCTACTGTGCTACTGACAACCTTCACTGGGGGGAGGGGGGGGCGGAGGAGGGGGTAACGGGTACATGATCATGAACTCTTAACTGCCATAGACCTTTTTATTCCAGACTAATTAACAGTGTGGACTTTTTTTCCCCCTGCTCCAGAAAAACTGGAAAACAGCTAGAACAGGTTTAATGGAGACAATCTGGGTCAACATTGAAGACAAATATGTATTAATTAAAAAGTAAAGATAAAGATGAAGAATAAGAGAAACCATTTGTAATCACTAAAAAGACAAAAGTCACAAAATAAAAATGATGTAAAGTCATTTATGTTTAACCTACTATAAATACAAATAACCAAGAGAAAAGTTCACTGTTGGGACCATCTGTGTCTGATAAGCATAAGTTTAAATCCTGGTACCATCTGCTCAACTGGAATCTAATACTATATCAAATATGCCAAATCACAATTATGATAGTAAGTATAGCAGTCTTGTAGCATTTAATCTAAATACCAACCATTCTTTAATAGGATGAGAAACTTCAGCCAAACCAACTTGGTTGAAAATTACTTTAATGCTTTATGTTCACCCTGATTAAGACCAAACAGAGACATGTAATTGGCAAAGTGACAAGCTATGAGACTTTCATAGGAGAAACATTCTGGGTAGAGACCCAGAATACTCTGGAACATAGAAAAAATGAGAAGGAACAATGAAGGCAGAGAATTGAAGTAGAAATTTAATAGTATTTCCATCCATCTAGGGCTAGTTGCTAGTACCTAACCACCTGACCTACTGTCACATTTTAGTCACAGAGTATTTTTCAGTAGGGAGCAGGCAAGCTATCAAAACATAATCTAGCCGAAACCCATTTGGCTCAGTGGATAGAGCGTCGGCCTGCGGACTGAAAGGTCCCAGGTTCGATTCCGGTCAAGGGAATGTACATGGGTTGCGGGCACATCCCCAGTAGGAGGTGCGCAGGAGGCAGCTGGTCGATGTTTCTCTCTCATCGATGTTTCTGACTCTCTATCCCTCTCCCTTCCTCTCTGTAAAAAATCAATAAAAATATATTTTAAAAAAATAATCTAGTAGTCAGATAGTTATTGCCAATATGATAAATTCTTAAATTTTGAGACCTTTAAGATCACCTAGTCCAAAACCTTTATTTTACAAATGAGGAAACTGGGGCCCCCAAGGTTAAACATCAATCTCCTTTCTCCCAGACCAATATTAATACTATCCATGATGTTTCCCCTAGATGTCCAGCAGCCAAAGGCTTTTGCATAGATCTTCCCTTTCTTATCAAATAAAGTCATGTACTTTTCAAGCTACAGCCCCTAATGCCTAATGCCTTTCCTAAAATGTCCTGCTTATCTTACTATCCTAGAAGCAAGTTTCTCTAAGATGGCATCTTTCATAATCTTAAGCTCTATTTCACAAAATATGAGTTATTCATATTATCTCCACATCATTATGGGAGAGCTATGTCATGAGTTTTAGGTTAAGTATAATTAACAAAATGATCTCTATTATCCTTTGGTCTGGACATACCAGAATAACCACCAATTCCATAAAATTTCAAGGAACCATCCTTTCAAAGTTCTGTGCCTTTGCACATGCTGTTCCTTCTACCGGGGTGATCTTCCCCCCTTCTAGACCCGAATCCAGCAGCCCAACCCCTGCTCATCTTCAAAGATCCAATTCAAATGATGCCTCTACTTCAGAGTTTTTCCTGATTTCAACCAAAAGTCATAGTTGGTTTCTCCCTCTGCATTTTCATTTTGCCTCAGCTATAACACTTATAAATGATCTACTAATTATTTGTATTTGTGTTTGTATCTCCATTAGAGCATTAACACCTCACGGGCAGAGATAGAGTTTTACATATCTTCAGCATATAATAGGCAAATGTTTTGTTGTTGAATGATGTTTATGGTCTGTAAGTATTGGGTCAGTACCCATAAAGTATTATAAGATTTGTGGGTACAGTCCTTGCTGGTTTGGCTCAGTGGGCAGAGCATCGGACTGTGGACTAAAGGGTCCCAGGTTCAATTCTAGTCAAGGGCACATGCCCGGGTTGCAGGCTCGATCCCCAGTTGGGGTTGTGCAGGAGGCAGCAGATTGATGATTCTCATCGTTGATGTTTCTGTCTCTCTCTCTCTCCCTCTCCTTTCCTCTTTAAAATCAATAAAAATATATATTTTTTTAAAAAGATGTGTGGGTACAGAGAAAAAATGAGAATAGTTATACTCTCAAGCTCTTAAACTCTTATGGTTGGTTTTATGTCTTTTAAAATAAGAATCAGACATTAAAATACTTCCAAAGGGCCATGAGGCTCATTCCCATGAGGATAAATTTTCAATAGTGAGTCTCATAAGACCTGTCTGAAGTTTAATAAGGAACAGAGAATATTATACTATAATTTTTCATCTAAAAAGCTAAAAAATTATCTCATTTCTATAATATAAATAAAAATAAAATTTACTACTTATTGGGGGCTAACCATGAGCCAGGTCTTTCATTAAGCACTTTATATTCATAATTTCATTTAACCTTCTCTGCAACACCATCAATAGATACTGTCATCACTCCCAGTGTATAGATGAGGAAAATGAGGCATGAAGAGTTTAAGTTGTACATACAAAGTCAAACAATGAGTTGTAGAATAAGGGTTTGACTCAGTCAGACTGATTCCACAGCTCCTGCTCTAGTTAAAACAAAACAAAACAAAACATGGAGTCAACAGCTCAACAAATTCAATGAAGCTCCCTGGGCTAAACAAAAGAGGACTTTAGCTCCTCTTAGCAATGGACAAAAGAGCCACACCCTTGGGAGAGGCACTGGAACCTCCAAAGAAAGCGGAAGCATGAGACTTTTATCTACTCAGAGGAATGAATTATTAAAAGTTTGAAATCATTGAATCAGTAGACTAAGCTCTGTGCATAAAAACAAGATTTTATCATGCATGCAAAATGACTCCATCTAAAAGCATAAACTGAGAACATTTTATTCCATCAACTGGGTGGGCTTGTGTACTTTCATAAGGTGGAAATTGAACTCGACTTTAGTGAGGCCAGTGTATACATTTCCTGGCAATTATTTATTTATAGCTTATTGGACAGCTTTTAGCTTTCATCTAAAGAGACAGTTAGTGATGTATTTCTGTTTTCATTAGGGGAGAGTGGAAACGGCTGAGGTTCCTTTAGGAGGGATCGGTTGATGGCCTATCTTAGTACCTCATTTTTTATCATAACTTTTTTCTATAGAAAAGGTAGTGACTGTGATGTGTATGGTTTACATATAAATTAACCACTTCTTTGCACAGTGATATTAGTTTTCCAAGTGTTTTCCTGCAGACATCATCTTATTTGAGCCATGCAAAAACCTGGTGAGGTGGATGGATTTGCTGTCATTATTTGCAGGAAAGTCCGGTTGTTGCCTTAGCTCACAAAGCTGGTTTAGTAGCACAACTGGGGTATGAAACCCTAGCTCTGTGATTCCAAGTCCACGCTCTGAACAGCCACTTCTACTAAACAGCCACTGTGTTCACCTATCTTTCTAAACTTGCTTACAAATTACTTCCTTGGCTTAGTACCTCTTTAAATAACTTGTGATCCTGGATGGAGAAGATTTGACCAAGACAGCCTAAAATTTAAAAATTTAGTTAAGTTTTTATAGTTTACACTTTTCAAAAGAGAGCTAAAGTCTGCAGTTTTTCTTGTGGAATGAGGCTGGGGAACTAGCTTTAGAGATAGATGGTCAGAGTCTACCAAATAGGGAGGTTTGAACAATTCATCTTCACTTTTGAATTTGGAACATTCAAAGGCAACATCAAAAGCAAAAATAACTCATTTCCTCCTCATTACTGAAACTGGCTGCTAATATGGCACCTATTTGGCATCCGAAAATGCAAATGCTTCTGTACAAAAGCAAAATACAATAATTGAAGATTATATTCTTTACAACAGATCATCTCCTCCTGTTATTTATTTTTTCCCTAAGGAGGAAATATTATGATTGTGTTTTAATCCTTAGAGACATTTGTCTAATAAATACTAAAGTTTCCTAGGTGCAAAACAGATACTGTGGAAATTAAATGAAGGGGACTAATTCATGTTTTTTAATTCTTCCCTTTCTCCCACTCCTTCCCTAGGACTGACTGTCAGGATAGGAGAGGATTTATCACAAATAGATACAATCCAAACACCTGGGCAATTTTGCCTTATCTCCCTAGGTAAACTGGGATCTTTTATGTTTGTTATCTGCCCTGTTTATGAAAGATCTAAAGAGTGTAAAACCCAATGGATTCCACTTAAAGTGCAAATAATGTAATAGCACAGTCCTTTGGGGAAAGGACTATGATGGACAGAACCTTTTTTTAATATATTTTTATTGATTTCAGAGAGGGAGAGACAGACAGAAACATCAATGATGAGAGAGAATCACTCACTGGCTGCCTCCTGCACACCCCACACTAGGGATTGAGCCTGCAACCCAGGCATGTGCCCTGATCGGATATCGAATCACGACATCCTGGTTCATAGGTCAATGCTCATGTTGAGTCACGCTGGCCGGGCAAACTCTTTATCTTTTATAATACAATAAAATAAAATAGGGGTGAGATGGAGAAAAGAAAAAAGAACTGTGAGGAGGGCTGACACGCCTCCTTCAATCTCATTTCCATGCTGTAGCACCTGCTTGTCCTACAGCCTTTAACACTATTCTTTGCCTGGCTGCTAATTAGTATTGTCTGCCTGATTAACTCCTCATTTTTCATACTTTGCTTAAGAAACGCCACCTCAGGAAAGACATCCTTAATCATTCCACTGAATTAAGTATTTTCTCTTCTATTTTTGCCAATACCTTTATCATTTCTGTATTATAGAAGTGTTCCATATATTCATACATACCACATTCCTTAAGTCATGTATAAAGATCTAGTTGCATATATCAAACTGTAGATTTACACTTTCCATGATGGATACTTCTAAATAAGAAAAAAAATAATATGCCTAAATACATCTCCCATTTTAGACAGTTATTTTAAAAATAGAGTTCTTACATTTGATAACATTTTCAACTATGATTTTTTTCCCTTCCTAGTTGAAAACTTACTCAATTAGCTGAAATCCAATGTTATCCACTTGAGGCTAAGAATTTGCCTCTTTCAGCATGCTTAAAGATTTTCATCTTTGTGTCAATTATATGAAGCTTATGAGAGATATGCTTATCATCAATATCAGCACTTTCACTTTCTATTCTCTACTCATTTTTTATAAAATAATAAGAACAAGATGCAATAAAATATTAAAATAATTACTCAAACGTATTCATACTGATAGATGATAATGCAGTGGAACTGAACTCTCAACTGCAATTCCATACAACACTTTTCACCCTTTGTAGCCCTGGAATATGGAATAGTGCAGTGCACTAGGGATTAGTAGGTGCTTAATAAATCTATATCTATACTGGTGAATGACAGGTATGGTATGCAAATGATACAAACATTTGAGAATCCCCCACCCTCCCCCCTTTATTTCTTAATCTTGACCCAAGGATATGTTGGGGTTTTTTTTATTTGGGAGAGAGAGACAGAGAGAGAGAGAAGAGGGGGAGAGAGAGAGATGTGTGAGAGAGAAACATCTATCATGCCTCCCATATTCACCCATTGAACCCAAAACCTAAGTATTTTTCCTTATGGGGATTGAACCTGCAACCTTTTGTTGTATAGAATGAGGCTCCAAACAACTGAGCCAACCGGCCAGCATCCCCTAATTCCTTTTAATTAGAATGGCTTAGAGGCAGCGGAACATACCATACATAGAAGCCATTACAATCAGTGGTAAGAGAGATGAGCTTTATAAATAGGATTCAAATGCAAGTGCTGATGCCTCCTACCTTTGGGATCTTGGACTTGTTTACCAACTCTTAGCTAGCCACAATTTTTCATTCTAAAAGGACAATAACAGAGTTGTTACGAAGTTGAAATAACATAAATATTGGTGCTTTCAACATATGTACAGATTTTTGAATATTCCTAATCCCTCTCTCTTCTAACAACCACATCTTCCACACTCAGCCATTCACTTTCAAGGTCATATCCTCAACTGTGTCATTATTAATTTTTCGACCCTCTGTGAGCTCAGTTTTAAACATCCAACCATCTCCTCCTATCTTTATAGCTTATTTTTCCACTACTAAATTCCGACTGCCCTTTGACTCTATAGTGAACCTCAATCCATCAATACTATACCTTTTTATTGTCCTTCATCTCCTCCATGTCCTCATTGCATTTCTTTCCCAATTGAAATTCAATGGTCAATATTTTAACAGCTCTATTGGATACATCTTCAACTCTTCTGCCCCTACTTTGCAGAAACCTAATGCCTGCTGGTTAGGATGAAATCTGAGCCTGCTCCCCACCTGCATCCAGGCAGCTGGACTTGGCTGGAGAAAAATGTACAATGTACAACTGTGCTGAATGATCTCATTTTCAATTCATAGCCACTTATTTCAAATGAGTCCTTAATATTTTCGGTCAACTCACTCCCCTAGTTCATTCACTCTCCCACAGGCCTAGATAACTATTTTATATCATCTTTTCTCTCTCCAAACTTCTAACACTTCCTTCTCCATCCTCAGTCTTTCAGCTTATCTTCCTGAGCAAACAGAAACTATCTAAAGGGACCGTCAACAAGCTCCCATCAAAGCATATCAACTAACTTTCTATACCCATATGTTCTATTACTGCTTGATACACACACACACACACACACACACAGAGAGAGAGAGAGAGAGAGAGAGAGAGAGAGAGAGAGAGAGAGAGAGAGATATGAACTGACAAGGCTCATAAAGAGTAAACTCTTTCTGTACTTGATCCCATTCTTTCCTACTTATCCAAGGATATCACTCCAGCTCTCCCTCTTCTCCTCTATTGTTATTTTTCCTTACCCACTGGAACCCTCCTATCAAGCATACAAATATGCTATTTAGTCTACCATCTTAAAAAATTCCTCTTTTGATCTCATTCTCTATGTTTCTAATTTCTTTATTTCTCTTTATAGAAAATTTCTGCAATCTCTGTACAATCAGATGTAACTTCACAACTAAAAAGCATTTACAGAGTTCAGAGTCAGACAGACTTAACCAGAATCTGAATCTTGACTTTATTAATTCACTAGCTGTGAACTTGAGTAAAGATTTCCCTAGTTCTCAATTTTATTGTCTGTAAAATGGGAAAGCTAATCTTCACCTAAGATTGCTCTAAAGAGAGAACATTAGAATATCTACAAATCACTTACCACGGTGTCGGCCATGTGATTTGCACTCATCAGTAGCACTTATAATTAATTTTGAGAAAAGTAAACAGTTAAGTGGAAAGAAATAAAAACTGTAAGAAATGGGGCAAAGCAAGAGTCTATTCTTCCCCATCTCTAGGGTTCCATGATTTTTATTGAGATTCCCAAGAGGAAGGGGCTGAGAGGGTCAATTGGTTTTTAAACCAAGAGTCATGTTTCTTCTTAGTTTTGTTTGTAGTGTTGCCATTGTATAATGGAAAGATAATTCTAAAGTAACATAAAATACTTATGCCAAAATTATATTCTTAAGTAACTCTCCCCAAATTTAAAACTAGACAAGCTGCTAAAAGTGGAGCTCATTTGCACTATGTTTTATTATTTAAAAAGTTTTGGATTAGTCCCAGGTTCATGCTTAAAATGGGCCACATATTTTCTGGGGACCAACAATGCTTATCAGGACATCTGGATTAATCTTGTTTAAGATTACTTCACTCATCTCCATTTTGCTACTGATTCTAGAACCAGAAACTACTAATATATCTTTATAATTTTTATTATTTTTTATTATTTTTATTTTTTTCTTGGGTATTTGGTGGAGCAGAGGAAGACAAGGATAGAACTTTTCTATTGCATTTCAAATGCTTTTGACATCTTTTTGTACTATGAAATCTTGTGCCTTTTCATATCTGAGGTACCTAGGAAATCAAATTCTTAAAAATAATGCTGTGTAGGAGTCTCTGGGAGAAGAGATTGTATCCCAGAAGTTGTGTGTGGGTAACTGAGGACAGATTTGCAGATTTCAGCCCAATCTGGTTTAATTTTTTTAAAGCTGTATCATGGGAAAATCGTGTTCCTAAGGCTTGAAACAGAGAGAATGGAAAATCAAGCCTGTCCAGCACCTTCTGCCATCCCACCCCCTGCTGGAGGCTGTGTGTGGGCTTCTCACTTAATCATGGGAGGCAGTTCTCTTGAAGAGCTGCTTCTGGCAGTTTGAGAAAGACAGCACTGCCATCTGGTATTTCTGTGTATGGCATGATAGTCAAGAGTGCCGGAATTGGGGTCAGGGCAACAGGGCAACAGGGATGGAATTCTGCTTATAACAACTGGGATATCACATAGCAGTAACTTGTGTTTGTGGGGTAGGGAAGGTTCTTTTGAAGTTCACCCCCATCTATCACCCACACTTATCTTCATCAGCCCATGGTTACCACCATTCTTAACATAAACGAATGAACTTTTCTCAAACTCAACACTACTTGTTTTTTTCCCCATACAGAAATTCCGAGACAGCCACTAACAGTGACCTTGAACAAGTGAAAGTTCTCTGAGCCTCAGTTTCTTATGTAGAGGTTTCTTGAGGATTAAATGAGAAGCATTTGATATGAAACCTGACATAGAGTTCAATAAAGGATAACTATGATCACTGTTAACACCTCAGAGTTTAAATAAATGCCATTGCTTACCTACAGTTATTTGTCTGGTCAGGAGGACCTCAGATGCAAGTTAAGATAGCAATTATTTAATTACATTCCATCTGCTTATTTGGAAGAAAGCTTGTTTTCCCATACAAGGAAGCAAATTACCAAGGCAAATCATAGGCTATAAACAATATAAAAATATACCTATAATAAAAAGACAGTATTCCTACTGTTTTTATATAGAAGACTGGTATGGGGGATTATTTGCAAACACCCCCAAACTAGACTTTTTTTGTTTAGAATTAATTCTTCATGTGAAGATAGAAAGCACCATTTCAACCAGTGATTTTATCATAGTCCCTTAAGCTCTGTGGAGGAAATATAGATTATATTGATCTAATATAATAATATAATAACCTTAGGCTTTATTCATTGTATAAGAAACAATTCCAAACTACTTGGTAGAAAGCATATAAGGTCGGTTGTAAAGACGATATTTCCATAGCAATAACTCCCATTGCTTGTGTTGTTACAAAAATTAAATAAATAAATAAATAAATAGGATAATTAAGGTGACTATGTCTGTAACAAACCAAAAAATGAAAGCAAAATTAACTTTTGCTCTTTATTTTTTCTAATTGATTTCCTCCAGTTCATCCTTCAAGTCTCAACTTGTTCTGAGTGCTAAATGCAAGTCAGATGAAAAGAAATAGAAAGGAATACAAAGCTAAGAACCTGACCAAAAATGTAGAAAGGCAATTTTTCAAAAAATGTAAATTCACCATTTGATTAGAATGTCTGGGTTTAGGATTTTTCAAACATTGACAATCAGCCCTATGTTTCCTGGAATTGTCCCAAGGGCTACCAGAAAAAAAGGAATAAAGAGGGTATAGGGAAGAATGCCTTACTCACACCCAATTCCCACCACAGGCAAAACACCATCACTTTAAAAGATACTGTATGTTGGCTTCAACCTAAGTCGTCATATAAAGCTGGGAGACTCAAAGAGAGGAAACAATCATGAAATCATGAGATGCCCCTCACCATCCAGGAAGCTCTGATTTTATAAGTCAAGCCCCCATCCAGCATTACAATTTATGGGGCTCTATTAAGGGATCTGTTTGTATCTATTTGGCCAGTGCCTTCAGACCATAAGTGGATGATAATTATACAACTGAAGAAGACCAAAATATACCCAACATATCTTTGATTGTAGACTACAAAATAATAAAAGTGCTGGTGCTGCAGGCCCATTAAAACCTGTTTACTTATTGTGACCATTGGTATCTAAGTACTTTACAACTTTCTAAATAAGCAGATTTAATTTCTATCTTCTTGGGTGTAGTTACCTTTCCTTAAAACGTTCTCTAGAAGTTCACTTAAGCTAAGATAAAATCTGCCTTAATAGCAGACATCTAATCAAGCAACAAAGTCACTTTACATGTCATATCATGTGCTACTCAGTGTCCTACGGGACAATTAATTAAATAGGTCCACTATTCTTGTTATAATTGAGGTACCAGGGGGCTGGAAGAGTTAAGTGATTCATCAAAGCCAGTTCCTCTGGATACTCTTGTATCCTCTGTCTCTCAGGTTTTAAGTTGTTCTTTTTTCCCCGCATTCATTTCTACTATACTCATCAGAGATTATATATCTACACCTGCAAATATATGTGTGTGTGTGTGTGTGTGTGTGTGTATATATATATATATATATATATAATAGATAGATCTACACACACACATACACACACAGAGGGTGGAGCAAAAGCAGGCTTACAGTTGTTCATATGAAAAATAATACAGTAATAAACAAAAATACAAGAATAAAATCTGTGTTTTACATACTCACAACTGTACTCACAATTGTAAACTCACAGTTGTATATATTATCAGTTACTTTCACCATAAAAATGAATCCTACTATTATAATTTTACATGGTGGGGTGTGGAGGATAGAAAAAAAATCACTAATTGAGTGCTTACTATGTGCCAGGCACTGTACTAGTTGCAAGAAATACAAGAGAGCAGAACCCATGAAGTTTGAAGTATACTGGGAGAGGGGGAGAGAGAGAGGGAGAGAGAGAGAGAGAGAGAGAGAGAGAGAGAGAGAGAGAGAGAGAGAGAGAGAGAAAGAGAATAAAGTACATCAAACAGGTAATTACACATGTGAACAGTGCTCTTTATGCTGCTAACGCAGTGACTAATAGAGAATAAGCAGGAAGACATTGGCTACTTCAGCAGAGATAGTAACAGAAGGCCTTTCCAAGGAAAGCCCATTAAAGCCTGATTCTGAGGAGAGGGAACACAAGTGTAGTATATTAAGGTGGGAAACAGACTGGCCTTTTGTAAGAACTGTCAAAAGGTAGGTGTAACAGAGGTACGAGTGCCTTTAAAAGGGGCAAGAGAGGTGAGCATATCAACACGACTATAGGAATTGGTGTTATATGCTTTTCCTTTCTCTAAGGTCATGAGTGTGCATAGCAACAGTCCAGAGTGAAACCAGTGGGCGGAAGCTTGACTTCTGTTTTGATAGTGATCAGAATCAGCTCTAATAGATCCATAGTCTCTCAGTTTTTCTTCCAGTTACTTGTAAGATGAACTAAAACTGCCTATAGATAAAGTAGTGCCTGGCAACTGATGAGAAAAGCTAATAAGACGACATGACCTTGGCTTAATTCTCACAGCACTGCCGTGAGAAAAGCGTCCCCATTCTCCTTTTACAGGTGAATGTTCTGAGGTATAATGAGGTTAAGATGCTTGGCTGAGAACTCTTACCATTTGCAACGGCATGAATGGAACTGGAGAGCATTATGCTAAGTGAAATAAGCCAGTCAATGAAGGAAAAATACCACATGATCTCACTCATTCATGGATAATAAAGACCATTATAAACTTATATTATATAGCAGAGCTGCCTCAAACAGATTGTCAAACTGCAGCGAGAAGGCCGGGGAGGATTGGGGGGCAGGAGAGAGGGGGGTAAGAGATCAACCAAAGGACTTGTATGCATGCATATAAGCATAACCAATGGACATAAGACAAGAGAGGTGAGCATTATCAACAGGGGGGTAGGGGAGGCCAGGGAATTGTCAAGGGTGGGGGGAAAAAGGTCACATATGTAATACCCTTTGTAATACTTTAAGCAATAAAATAAATTTTAAAAATAAAAAATAAAAAAAATAAAGTGGGGGAAAAAAGATGCTTGGCTGAGTAGACCCTGGTAAGAAGTAACACAACTACGATTTTTATCCAGATAGATCCTATGTTGTCAGTGTATCCAAACATATTCTCTGCATTCCTGGTTAAAACTTATTATCAAGCAAAACTGGGGGAAAATTTCATTCATTTTACATTTCACATTTTCTTTTTTAAAATGTAGCGTTATGAATTTCTGTACTCATCCAACAAATGCGTATTAAGCATACCCTGTGTTCAGCACTGTGGTAGTTACTGAAAATGACTTGTGTATGAGACTGACAAAGTAAATCAATAATCCATAGTTAAAGTTAAAATAATAACAATGATACATACAATTTTGAGAATCATAAAAGGAGACTACAGACATAATTATAAAGTCTCTTTAAAATCAATTATTGGTCATCTAAGGCTATCATTTGGTTTCTGATTTTACACATGTACTTTCATAAGACAAAAGTTTAAATGCAAGAGAGAACTGAAGAGTTTAAAAAGAAAGATACTGGTTCCTGGAATAACTAAATCATTCACATGGCTATGGCTAGGGAAAATCTCATTAATAAGAAATGAAATGATTGCTAATGATCTTAAGATTTGTCTAAGTCATCGTAGGCTATACCTTGTATGACTTCATCAGCCAGCTAGTATCTGCAAGTCAACAAATGCGTTAAAGATTTAAGCATTTTCTCTTCTCTCAGCTTTAATATAAACCCTGGTTTAATTTTCTGATACTCCAAATTCAGGTTAGGAAGCTCCCTCTCTATTCTCATATCAGTTTACACTTGCCCATCACAATTGATTGAAGTTGATCACTTACTAGTCTAATCTTTTCCTAAACCATAAGATCAATGAGTATACTGTCCACATGCTTCAGTGGAGAAGTGCTGGGAAATCATTAGCATAAGAACTTTGTGAATTAAGATCTTGATTCTTTGAAAGACAACCCTCCTGCACCTTTGGTGGAATTACAAATTGGTGCAGCCTCTATGGAAAATAATATGGAGGTGCCTCAAAAAATTAAAAATAAAACTGCCATATGACCCAGCAATCCCAGTTGTATTTATCTGAAGAAATCCAAGACATTAATTTGAAAATATATATGCATCTCTATGTTCATCGCTGCATTATTTACAATACCCAGGATATAGAAGCAACCTAAATGTCCATCAATAAAGAAGATGTGGCCGTAATTGATGGCAAGAAGTTTGTATTAAATATAAGAGCAATATAAGGCAATAAAGAACTTGGAGAACCAAGATGGCGGCATAGGTTAACGCCGGAGTTTGCTGCTTTGAACAACTACTTCAAAAGTGAAACCAAAAAACGGAAGGGACATCACCCAGAACCACAGGAACGCTGGCTGAGTGGAAGTCCTACAACTAGGAGGAAAGAGAAATGCACACGGACACTCAAAGGAGGCGCAGTGCTGAAGTCAAATTCTGAGGTGCGGAGTGCGCGCGGAGTGGGCTGGCGGCGGAGGGCGCGGTTGTTGTTTTCAATCGGGAGGGAGTCGCAGACTCTGAGCACCAGATCCGGGCGAGTCTTTAGGGACCCAGACTCAAACGGGAGAAGCGGGACTGTCTGGCTTCGGTCAGAGCGAGTGCAGCTTTCTCTCCCAGCTTTGCAGCGGGTGCTGGGACTCAGAGAGGCAGAGCCCCTGGGGACAGGACTGAGAGCCGCCATAACTGCTCTCTCCGGCCCACCCTGTTGATCCTGTGCGACCCGCCCCGCCCAAGCCCTGCACAGAGGCATTTGCCGGATAGCCTCAGGCAAAGGCTAGATTAGCACCTCCCTAGAGGACAGAAGTTCTCTCACTGCTGACACAGCTGATTCTCATAGCCACTTGGCCTGGAGGTCAAACCCTCCCTGGAATTAGCTACAACAATCAAGATTTAACTATAAGACTGCGAACAAAGACCACTAGGGGGTGCACCAAGGAAGCATAACAAAATGCGGAGACAAAGAAACAGGACAAAATTGTCAAAGGAAGATATAGAGTTCAGAACCACACTTTTAAGGTCTCTCAAGAACTGTTTAGAAGCTGCCAATAAACTTAATGAGATCTACACGAAAACTAATAAGACCCTCGATCTTATATTGGGGAACCAACT
This sequence comes from Myotis daubentonii, assembly GCF_963259705.1. Taxonomy (NCBI): domain Eukaryota; kingdom Metazoa; phylum Chordata; class Mammalia; order Chiroptera; family Vespertilionidae; genus Myotis; species Myotis daubentonii. Next base: position 85,912,988 of record NC_081844.1, on the reverse strand, counting down.
AGAAATTAAGCATACACGGACTGAAATAACGAATATTATACAGACGCCCGACAGCAGACCAGAGGAGCGCAAGAATCAAGTCAATGATTGGAAATGTGAGGAAGCAAAAAACATCTAACCGGAAAAGCAAAATGAAAAAAGAATCCAAAAATGCGAGGATAGTGTAAGGAGCCTCTGGGACAGCTTCAAGCATACCAACATCAGAATTATAGGGGTGCCAGAAGATGAGAGAGACCAAGATATTGAAAACCTATTTGAAGAAATAATGACAGAAAACTTCCCCCACCTGGTGAAAGAAATGGACTTACAGGTCCAAGAAGCACGGAGAACCCCAAACAAAAGGAATCCAAAGAGGACCACACCAAGACACATCATAATTAAAATGCCAAGAGCAAAAGATAAAGAGAGAATCTTAAAAACAGCAAGAGAAAGAAACTCAGTTACCTACAAGGGAATACCCATACGACTGTCAGCTGATTTCTCAACAGAAACTTTGCAGGCCAGAAGGGAGTGGCAAGAAATATTCAAAGTGATGAATACCAAGAACCTACAACCAAGATTACTTTATCCAGCAAAGCTATCATTCAGAATTGAAGGTCAGATAAAGAGCTTCACAGATAAGGAAAAGCTAAAGGAGTTCATCACCACCAAACCAGGATTATATGAAATGCTGAAAGGTATCCTTTAAGAAGAGGAAGAGGAAGAAAAAGGGTAACAAATGTATGACAACGGAATGATGACTGAGGAAAACTGGTTGTACACCAGCCAAAGTTCAGTTCAGAGGACAAAAGAATACATTTCTAATCATTTTTCTAATATATATCATGAAGTTAGGAATTAAGTTGTTATAGAAAATAAAACTGTTTTGGTTTGTAAAAAAAAAAAAAAAAAAAGGCAATAAAGAACTTGAAGCAGAAACATGACATGGTCCGATTCACATTAAAAATCTCATCATGTTTGCAATAAAGAGAATAGATCCAAAGGGGACAACCCCAAATGTGAGATGGAAAGGAAAATTTAGCTTATTTGCAGTAGTCTAGAAAAGCAATGCTGGTGGTCTGGGCCAGAGTATCATCAGTGGAAATGAAGAGAAATGGATGGAGCCCTGGCTGGAGCATTAGCATGGGCACTGAATGGTCAAGGGTGTGATTCCCAGTCAAGGGCATGTACCTGGGTTGCAGGTTTGAAGCTCGGTACTGGTCAGGGCACGTGCAGAAGGGAACCAATTGATATGTCTTTCTCTCTCTCTCTCTCTCTCTCTCTCTCTCTCTCTCTCTCTCTCCCCTCCCCCTCTCTCTCCCTCTCCTTCCCACCCTCTCTTCTACTCTCCCTAAAAATCAATGGAAAAAATATCCTAGGGTGAGCATGAACAAAAAGAAATGGATGGATTTGAGAGAGATGAAAAAGAACCAATAGGACTTGTCATAGATTGAAGAGAGTGACTCGGGAGAAGAAAGAGGATGACACCCATGTTTCATTCTTCCCTGGGAAACTGGGAGACTGAATTGCCATTTACTGAGATGAAGAACACAGGGAGAGAAAGGGTTTGGGAACAGCAGACAATGAACTCAATGGAGCTTCAGAACAGTTGAAAGAATCCAAAAAAAAAA